>NC_090384.1:72334380-72638964 GCF_036365525.1 Heterodontus francisci
TAGTTTTTTTTTATACACAAACCAACATTTGGAAATTATTACCAGCAAAATATACCAATTCTAATGGTTTCGGAGAAGATATTTGCATGGGGAATACATTGACAAGCAGACACTGAAGTTTCACAAAATTGTAATATATCTATTTCAAAATCCGTATTTAGCTTTTGTTTTGGAATACTTCAGATTGCACCTGAATGGAATAAACTTAAAGGTGCCTTAGGATAAGCAAATAGGATGTACAACTTATGGAAGTAAGACTTCGGAAGACAAAAAAAAAGTTCTAGCAGACCAAGTTTTATTACAGACTCATAGGGGGACTTTGAGGCTGACCACTTGGCAGACTCGGAGGGCGGAGTTCCGGAGCAGTGAGTATATAAAAAAAACTTACCTCGGAGATTTTCACAGCAGACTCGGAGGGCGGAGTTCCGGAGCGGTGAGTATATAAAAAAACTTACCTCGGGGATTCTCGGAGCAGACTCGGAGGGCGGAGTTCCAGAGCGGTGAGTATATAAAAAAACTTACCTCGGGGATTCTCGGAGCAGACTCGGAGGGCGGAGTTCTGGAGCGGTGAGGATAAAAAACTCACCTTGGGGATTCTCGGAGCAGACTCGGAGGGCGGAGTTCTGGAGCGGTGAGTATATAAAAAAACTTACCTCGGGGATTCTCGGAGCAGACTCGGAGGGCAGAGTTCCAGAGCGGTGAGTATATAAAAAAACTTACCTCGGGGATTCTCGGAGCAGACTCGGAGGGCGGAGTTCTGGAGCGGTGAGTATAAAAAACTTACCTCGGGGATTCTCGGAGCAGACTCGGAGGGCGGAGTTCTGGAGCAGTGAGTATAAAAAACTTACCTCGGGGATTCTCGGAGCAGACTCGGAGGGCGGAGTTCCAGACTGGTAAGTATAAAAAACTTACCTCGGGGATTCTTGGAGCAGACTCGGAGGGCGGAGTTCTGGAGCGGTGAGTATAAAAAACTTACCTCGGGGATTCTCGGAGCAGACTCGGAGGGCGGAGTTCTGGAGCAGTGAGTATAAAAAACTTACCTCGGGGATTCTCGGAGCAGACTCGGAGAGCGGAGTTCCGGAGCGGTGAGCTTACAGAGTAAGTTACCTCGGGTGGAAAAAAAAACTGAAAAAGTGACATCACAGGAAAGCTGTGACCTGATTGGCTGGTAGGGAATCTGTACCGAATTTGAAAATAAAACTGATAAAAATTGATTAAAACACGAATTAACTAATTAATAAGTAGAGTAACTAAACCAGAGGGAGGAGATTACTGTATTTAGACAGCATTTAATATTTATTGTAGAAATCTAGCACTAGGGACCACATAGTGAAGTGTATCATAATTTAGTAAGGATTTAATAAGTATTTATTTATTTTATATCAATTAACTAATTAGTGCTAGAAATGTCAGTTAGAGGGGTGAAGTGCTTCACCTGTGAGATGTGGGAAGTCTGTGACGCTTCCAGCGTTCCGGGTGACTACATCTGCAGGAAGTGTACCCAGGTGCAGCTCCTCATAGACCGCATGGATCAGTTGGAGCGGCAACTGGATGCACTTAGGAACATGCAGGTGGCGGAAAGCGTCATAGACAGGAGTTTTAGAGAAGTGGTAACACCCAAGGTGCAGGCAGATAGTTGGGTGACCGCGAGAAGGGGCAGGCAGTCAGTGCAGGAATCCCCTGTGGCTATCCCCCTCTCTAACAAGTATACCGTTTTGGATACTGTTGGGGGGGATGGCCTATCAGGGGAAAACAGCAGCAGCCAGAGCAGTGGCACCACGGCTGGCACTGTTGTTCAGCAGGGAGGGGCAAAGCACAGAAGAGCAATAGTTATAGGGGACTCTGTAGTCAGGGGCACAGATATGCGCTTCTGTGGATGTGAAAGAGACTCCATGGAAGGTATGTTGCCTCCCTGGTGCCAGGGTCAAGGATGTCTCTGAACGGACAGAGGGCATTCTGAAGGGGGAGGGTGAACAGCCCGAGGTACTTAAGAACAAAGAACAAGAACAAAGAACAGTACAGCACAGGAACAGACCATTCGGCCCTCCAAGCTTGTGCCGATCTTGATGCCTGCCTAAACTAAAACCTTCTGCACTTCCAGGGACCGTATCCCTCTATTCCCATCCTATTCATGTATTTGTCAAGATGCCTCTTAAACGCCATTATCGTACCTGATTCCACCACCTCCCCCGGCAACAAGTTCCAGGCACTCACCATCCTCTGTTTAAACAACTTGCCTCGCACATCCCCTCTAAACTTTGCCCCTCGCACCTTAAACCTATATCCCCTAGTAACTGACTCTTCCACCCTGGGAGAAAGCTTCTGACTATCCACTCTGTCCGTGCCGCTCACAACTTTGTAATAAAGCAGGACCCCAATACCAGGCACGCTCCCTCCATGATAAACACCAGCTCTGCATTGACTGGGAATCGAACCCAGGCTTCCCACCTGGCAAGCGAGAATTCTACCACTGAACCACCAATGCCTGGCTGTATGGATCTGTGTGGCAGTGCCCAGAAAATGGGTGGGCAATGACTAATTGCCCTGTTCCCACCACTGCAATCTTCCCCCTTGGTCTACTTCTGGGTGGCTGGAGCTGAGTCATCTGGTAATAAGTAAATTGGCATCCTATGATATATATATAAGACCCCTGTTGTCATTTTAGAACAGTGGTGTGTCGATCGTGCACCTCTTAGACGAGCTCAAAAGTAAGTTTTAGCATATTTTTATTGGGCTTAGAGCTGGAGGAATGTTCCTGCAGGCTCCACAACACCAGCCTGTAGCACCAAACCTCTTTCTGTCTCCTCATGATCCTATCTTCTTCCAGGCTGGCCATGCTGCCTGATATTGGGGTCAAATGCTAATGAGGCCAGGCCTCCCAGCAGACATATCAGGCAGTGTTGTGATGTGAGAACAGAAAGTGCGAGAAATACTCAGCAGGTCTGGCAGCATCTGTAGAAAGAGAAACAAAGTTAACGTTTCAGGTTTGTGCCCTTTCATCAGAACTGGCAAAAGTTAGAAATGTAATAGGTTTTGAGCAAGTGAAAAGGGGGAGGGGGGAAGAAGAGCAAAAGGGAAGGTCTGTGATAGGATGGAGGGCAGGAGAGATTAAATGACAGAGTTGTTGTGGAACAGAATGCAAATGGTGTGCTAAAGAGACAAATGAAAATCCCGGTCAGAGAGAAGAGCAGAACTTGTTCAAAGTAAGCATTCCTGGAAGAGAAATTTCAGTGAATTAAACTAAGTAGGAATGCTCGTCAGCTGTCTGTCTGAAGTCTGGACAGAGGGAAAATCTACCCCATGCTTTTGATGAACTTACATCTTGGGTGTAAAATTATGTTTTCATCTACTTTACAACAGAGTTTTTCTCTTCATGAATCTGTGATCGATAAAGTGAATGGGCAAAATTTCAGTGTAGGCAGGTGTGAGGTTATCCAAATTGGACCTAAAAAGAATTGAACAGAGTATCTTCTAAATAGGCATTTGCACTGAAGTCCACCACCATGGAAAGAGTCACCACGTGCGTGGAGAATCAGATGTAGCAGGTAACTGAGTGCATGCTAGCACAAACCAATGGCCTGCACACTCAAGGCTGAACTTAGTGAGCCTGCTGCCAGCCCGGAAATGGGTGCCGTTCCCGTCCATCACGTGGGTAGCTGCACTATTATGATCACACAGCGCGTGGCCATTTTGCAAAGTGGAGACGCGGGGCAGGACTGGGAGGTGAGTTGCCGATTACAGCGTCAGATGACTCCAGAGCAGGTGCTGGCACCATATTTAAAGGCCTGCCAGTCCTTCATTCACTCCTGCTTTAGAGACATTTGCAGCTTTCAGTGTACTGCTGAAAACACTGTTTGACTGAATCCTGGACTACCCCAACCCCCCGAGGAGGACAGCATAGGATGGATGACCCAAGACACAGGGTAGCCTCACAGTTCAGTGTTGCCTCCCTGCAGAATCTCCTCTAGGCTGCAAGGGAAAGACGACAGGCTCTCTTCCCCAGTGATGGCAACAAGAAGTCCTCCCGCGTGACCAACCAAGCCTGGGTGGAGATGGCTGAGGAGGTTCGCAGCTATGGGGTCACTCACAGGAACTGGGTGCAGTGCCAAAAGAGGGGCAACGACCTCCTGTGCTCAGCCAAGGTGAATGCTCCATACCACTTGTCACACCTCAGGCTGAAATGAAACACACTTGAAATCACATTGTTTTAACGTTAACAAAGATTTAACAAGCATTTTATTAAAGACTTCTGTAGAGTTCTGTTCACTGTTCTCACCACAGCAGCAAACGCTTATCTGACCTTACAACAGTCCCCAGGTCAGGTGTTTTCCCCAAAGCACAAAACTACTTTCAGTTTCCCTTCCACGTACCATATATTCTCTAATACTCAAGCACGCACATACTTTCATGACACCTCTCTACTTATTACTGAGTGCAAGTGGCTATGCAGAAGGAAGCAGGGCATAGTGAGGGTGGCAACACCACAGCGATGGCATAGTGGGGTAAGGCATCTCCACATCCTGACAGATGCATAGTTGCAACTCGACCACAGGCCACCTTCCTTCACAGCTCACCCCCATTAACTCCCCTGAGAGTGTATGACAGCATGAGATATATCTGACACCCCAGTAGGGGACGAGGGGCTGACATTAGCAGAACTGTCATGTTGATCCCTCTGTGAATTCTTACTATCACCATCCTTCATCTTGCAGGGCAAGAAGGTCCATAACAGGAGGGAGGCAGCCCAAACTGGCGGAAGTATTCCGGATCTATGGTCTCTCACCCTAGCCGAGGAAAAGGCCTTGAAATTAGCAGGGACCCAGGGCGGCTGCACAATATCAGATGGAGAAACTGGAGTCTTGTGCAAGAGAGTTAGGATTGGCTTCTATTGACATACAGATCACTTATGGAGACCAACATCATGTATGTTTGGCATGATGAGATTTGCACAGCCTAACCCACACATGTTTGTGTTCTCTCATTCAGGTCGGCAGATGCAGAGACCACCTCTGACAAGGAGGACCACTCAGAGGATGCACCACCCCATGACTTTCCTGCACCTTCCACTAACTCAGATATCAGGGTCACAAGCTGGTGAGAGCAGCACACACGCACCCGAGCAGCTGGCTGAGGCTGAGGTAGCCGAGGCCTCTGAAAGTTGGAGGACTGTGGGCAGCTAGGCCCATGCTGAGCCTCAGGATGATGAGGAGTCTCTGGTGTCGATAGCACAGGGTATACTGGAGTTGCAGAGAGAGGTAAGGCAACATCTGGCAGAGTGCCAGAGGCCATCCGCAAGCATGAGCGGATGATGGAGGAGTCCATCCATGCCATGACTGCTGCCATGTCTCAAGTATAGCTTCCTCCATTGAGAGGTTGCTGAGCCAGATTCCACAAAAGCATGCAAGCCTGCACACTAGCCCTTGGCCATGAGCTCAATGCAGCCATGGCAAGGCGAAGAAGGACAAGGCACCTGGAATCTTCTCCAGGTCCTCATCCTTCTCTGGTCATCAGGGAATTTCAAGCCTTGAAAAGGAGGAGGAGAGGCTGACCTCCACAGCTGGGGACTCCCCTCAGGGTGCTCTGAGTGTGGACAGTGGCTCCTCAGCCCCGCTGCCAGTTGCCGTGTTGCCTGAGGAGAGTCCTGCACAATGCAGGAAACCCTCAGGCAGCCAGAGGACTCCTGCCGAGGTTATCACTGGCCAAGATATAGCCTGATCAGCAGCCTACCTCCAGCCCAGCTGCTGTCGCTGGGATCACACATCGTAGAAGCAAATGTATTAAGAAAACCACCTAGCCGCGCATTGGGATTCACAGGTGCTGGAAATCTTGCATGAATTGATTAGTTAAAAGTTCTTTTGATACAATCATTAACGATCATTGTCTAAAAGGCATTTTCCATTATGCCTTAATTGTGAGCTGCTGGCTTCACCCCTTAGTGGAATGCCAATGTAACCACAGCCCTCATTAACAGATGGTCTCCCATGGGCACGAAGACATGTTACAGCTGGGCACAAGTCATGCAGCACAAATGGAGAGGAGGCGACAGACTTCTTGCATTGAGGTAAGTCTTTATTTGTATCTCTGTGAGTGAGCATCAGGGTGGCTGGAAGCAGGTGATGATGCAGTTGTGTCTTGCCTCCCTGGCACGTCGCTCAATCTGCCTGGCCTCTAGTGCAAAGTACCTTCACCATCCAATGCTGCTTGATCCTCTCCCTCCTCCGCATTCTTCTCATTGGTGGATGAGTATCGCTTGGGCATCTCACCCTCTGCAGTGCTGTATTGTGCAGAGCACAGCAGACCACCATGATGCATGAGTCCCTCGCTGGGGCATTCTGCAGTGCTCCACCGGATCGATTGAGGCAGTGGAATCTCATCTTCAGCATCCCAGTGGCCTGCTCGATAGTTGCTCGACTGGAGCCATGGCAATTGCTGTACCTCTCCTCCGTTGCATTGTGCATTGGCGTCAGAAGCCAAGTCATCAATGGGTAGCCCTTGTTCCCGAGAATCCATCCCTGAATGCGAGCAGGGAGCCTGAAAGGCTGTGGCACCTTTAGAGGTATGTAGGCATCGTGGCTGCATCCAGGGAAGCAGGCACACACCTGTAGGAAATGCAGACCTGTTGAACATTGATTGCATGGAAGCCCTTCCTGTTGATGAAGGCGGTTAGCTGGTCCATGGGAGCCTTGATGAACACATGTATGCAATCTATCACACCTTGCACCTGGGGAAAGCCAGCTATGGCCCTGAACCCGATGGCCCTCTCGGCCTGACTGTCAGGGTCAGTCTGGTAGCATGCATAGTTGCCGATCCTCTTCAACAGGGCATTGGTCAGCTTTTTGATGCAGCAGTGGGCTGCTGCCTGGGAGAACCCACGCATGTCCCTGGTGGATACCTGGATAAAAGTTTAGTACCACAGTGATTTCAGGACCACTGGCATACGGTTACCCCAAATTCCATAGGTCACAACTCGTCCTGCAGCAGGGCGCATAAGTCAGTGATGGTCTCGCTCGAGAGCAGTAGCCTTCGCAGACAAAGGCATTCTGACATTTAGAGGAAGCTGATACCAGTCTGGTACACTGTGTGGCACAGGTCGGCCCTTCTTGGTGTGGCCAGCTGCTGCTAGTCTCATCGTGGAGCTTCACGGGCCAGACAGCTGCCTCCTGGCCCCATAGGGATAGGCACCAACATGTTGCACCACGGACATTTGACAAAACTATTGACTCAGCCATGGTCATGGTGGCAATTAATCTATATATAAAGTGTATAGCCAGTCTAATGCCATCAAAACACAGTCCAATTTAAAATACATTTCTCCCTATTTAGTGAGATACCTGACATTGTTTTTGTTTGCACAAGTAGTCAATGTCTGCCCGCACAGTTGATGAGCGGTGCAGAGAATTTGGATAGATGTCCATCTGTCAGGAGTGATCTTGATCTCTTTCTCTCTCTCTCTACATCACTCTCCCCTTTCTCTTTCCCTTTCTCCTCTCTGTGTCTATCCCTCTCCCATCTGCCTCTCTCCTCTCTGTCCATCGCTCTCACTTCTGTGTCCCCCTCTCTCCCCCTCTCTCACCCCTGTGTATGCTTCTCTCTCCCCCAACTCTCCTCCTGTGTCCCTCCCCCCTCTCTCTCTGCCCCTCACCTGCTCCCTGCCCCCTCTCCCCCACCCTCTGCCCCCTCCCTCTCTCCCTCTTTATCCCCTCTCACAGAGACTGGTTCAACGAGAATGATCAAGAGATATAGGAGCCAATGGAGTGTAAGTGCAAAGTGTTCGTAGACTGGAAGCATCACCATACTTCAAGAGAAAAGCAGCAGACGTAAAGGCGCCTGAAGGCAGTGGTACAAGAAAAAACAGGCGACATCAAGAACAAATGGTGGGTGGAAAGAGTGCAAGAGGTACACCAGCTTGCAGACAACCATGACATGTGTGGGTTCTTTAGAGCTGTCAAGACCGTCCATGGCCCAAATATTTAAAGGCCTACCCAGCTGAGAGCCAAGCCGGAGAAGAGCTTGTCAAGGACAGACAGGCAGTCAGCACCCGCTGGAGGGAACATTTCAAAGAGCTCCTCAACCGAGATTCTTTCTTTGACCCGAGTGTCCACAACTCCATGCCTTAGCACACTACCCGGCTCAGTTGTGGTGCTACCGTGGTCTGGAATTAAGCTGAAAAAGCCATTTAGCTAAAAACACCAAGGCCTCGGAACGGACGAAATCCCTGCCAAAATCCTAAAACATGACAGAGACACTCCTGGCACAATTGCACAACCTCAAATCATTTACCTGGGAAGAGGAGCACATGCTAGGGGATCTCAGGGATGCTGAAATCATGCTCACCTTCAGGAAAGGAGACCATTTCGATTGCGGTAATTACAGTGGAGTCTCCCTGCTGTCTGCCACAGAAAGGTGCAAAAATCTGTGGGAGATGTGACCGTTGCAGACTGAAAGGATCATGGCAGCTTCCAGGATATCTTGCATAGACATGCATGATAACTTTCTGGCAGTCACATAACCAGCTGAACATTGATCGAGTGGAATCCCTTCTGATTGATAAATACCCCAGGCCGATTTGAGGGTGCCTGATTGCTACATATGTGCAGTCAATGACTCCCTGTATCTGTGGAAATCCAATCACTGCAGACTGGCCTCATCAGTGTCAAAGTGGTCATAAGTGGTGCATTGATAAACATGGGAGGTACACTTGTGGGCAGTTGATTGTGAAATCCTGCATGTGTCACCAGTGGATCCCTGGAAATAGCCAGAGGTGAAGAAATTCAGGGCTATGCTGACCTTGACAGCCACTGGCAATGTGTGTCCACCTGGCTCACTTGGAAGGAGGTCTTGTTCCAGGAAGCTGCAGATGTCAGCAATGAGCTGACGCAAAAGCCTTAATTTCCTGATCCTCTGCCAATATAGCCTGTTTTGGGTGTATCTCCTTCTTTAAGCTGGAGCTCTGTCTGGTGGAGTGGCATGTGGCTGCAGAGAAGGCAGCTGCTGTTGCTATTGTTGCAGTTCCTGCTGCTGGTGTTGGTGTAGCTACCCTGTTGCTCTTCATCAGAGGCCCATGCCATAGCAGTATAAGTTGCTCCCATGTTGCAGTGAAGACCGACAACAGGGAAGTTCAGATCAAGGTGAGTAAAGTTTAAGGTAGGTGAAATGACTTCCAAAAAGTCAAATCCTGTATCCATACGTCCAATGCATGTTGTGACTTTATATTGTGTCATGTTGTCAATATACATAATGCTAGGGTTTCCTGATATATATCTGGACCAGCGTAGTTTAAATGCAAATGAACTCAAAGCTAAGTTTTAATCAAACTATTGGTTCACAAAATCCTTTATTTTGTACAAATTTGTTTCAATTGTAAAAGTGGAGTTCATTAATTTGGTGCAAAACTGAAACAAAGGTTGCTTTTATATCACACAAGCGAAGTTACTGGTTCTGGCTCCCAACACATGAGTCTTGCACAGCCTACTGAAACAAAGGGCCAAATTTTATTCCAGTGATGGGGGTCCCGGTAGTGAACCAGAAGGCAGGGGGAGAACCTGCCTTGGCCCTCTGTTGGACCCCCATTGCAATTTCACGGCAGTCAGCCAATTAACTGCCTGACGTCGGGCAGTTAAGGAACCCCTTTAAGGGATAAGCTCCATCTCCAGAGTTGCCAGTCATCAGAGGGCCGGCAGCTTTGCTGTACTGGCAATGTCACTGAAAGCGGTGGCCACTGCCAGTACTGCAGGAGGCTTACAGAGGAGAAGATGTTGGAGACAGGGTGGGCGGTTGGGGGGTTGGTGAGAGTTGGGGAGGGGGGATCCTGTTGGAGGGGGGGGTGCTCTGGGGGCCATGGATTTTTCCCCAAAGGAGGGACAGCCCCTAACCCTGCTAGGAGACCACCAGGTCTCACTTGTCGGTGCCTCCATGTGGTAGCAGGCCCTTCCGACGGCCACAAAATCACAGCGGAGGCAAGAAGCTGCCCTTAAGTGGCGATTAATTGACCTCTTAAGGGCCTTGATTGGCCTGGAGCAGGAAGGCCGACCTCGGCCTGGGGCAGGAAGGCCGATTTCAGCCCTCCCCGCCCTGGAGAAATGGCAGGGGGCCAGGGCAACATCAGGCACGACAACCCTTGCCATTTTGTTTGCCTGCCTCCTGTCTCCAAAAAGCAAAACTTGGGAAAAGGTTTTGCCACTGCCTACTTTAGCAAATTTCTACAAGTTTACTTCCTAGTTACAGCTGGCTGCATAAGATTCATGCATTGGAGTTTCCATCAATAGAATGGATCTGGCACAATATAGAAAGCAGCCAGAGCTCATTTTAGGGGACACCAGGATGTAGTTTGGGATTTAACATTGTATGATTTGCTGTATAAAATGGATAATTTTCTATACCATTGTGTTTTATTTTTATCTACAATGTGATGAAATTCTAGCAGTAGTGATATACTGCACACATGCATAACTTTGCCAGAAATGTCACTTTTATATATCAGATTTGCCCGTTTGTGAATTGTAATTTAAAATGCAGCTCAAAGTTAATGTGCCTACTGCCTCGCAAATGTTTTTTTTTAGACATACAGCACTGAAACAGGCCCTTCGGCCCACCGAGTCTGTGCCGACCATCAACCACCCATTTTATACTAATCCTACACTAATTCCACATTACTACCACATCCCCACCTGTCTCTATATTTCCCTACCACCTACCTATACTAGG
This sequence comes from Heterodontus francisci, assembly GCF_036365525.1. Taxonomy (NCBI): domain Eukaryota; kingdom Metazoa; phylum Chordata; class Chondrichthyes; order Heterodontiformes; family Heterodontidae; genus Heterodontus; species Heterodontus francisci. The sequence continues at coordinate 72,345,085 of NC_090384.1, forward strand.
GGCAATTTATAAAGGCCAACTAACCTATCAACCAGCAAGTCTTTGGCATGTGGGAGGAAACTGGAGCACCCGGAGAAAACCCACGCAGACACAGGGAGAACTTGCAAACTCCACACAGGCAGTCCCCAGAATTGAACCCGGGTCACTGGAGCTGTGAGGCTGCGGTGCTAACCACTGCGCCACTGTGCCGCACTGGAGAAATTCCAAATACCTGTATAAATGGGATTGTAGTGAACTTATGTGCCTTAATTAGCAATAATGAAGGCATGCAAAGTTATAGGAAAATGATTAAAACAAACCAAAAATTATATACCTTGAGACATTGGCTTGCAGTGTTGAGTTCAAAACAGGACTACAGTTCTGAGATTTCCAACAACCTTGAAAGTATTGGAAGGGACTTTTAGAAGAATATTACAGCGCAGTACAGGCCCTTCGGCCCTCGATGTTGTGCCGATCATCTGACCTACACTATTCCATTTACATCCATATGTCTATCCAATGACCACTTAAATGCCCTTAAAGTTGGCGAGTCTACTACTTATTGTTTTATTCTCTGAGATATGCTTTTAATAGCCCAGCATGTGCTTGGCAAATCAGCACTAATGTCAAACTTGACACTGGAACAGTGAAGAAAAATCAAGTGCTGTAACTAAGCCAATTAATATTTTTGAATTCTAGGTAGAAACACTCCTTAACTGAGTGTTCAAAGTTTCTAATCAGTTTTTTTACTTTGCTGGAGAAAAATTATGTGTATCCTTGTGTTGAGTATTGCAATCAAAGAGTAATGAATAACAAGGCGTGCACACATTAAAGGATGTTCCCACACTGTTTATTGTTTTGCCACGAGGGGAAGTCGAGTGCAAAAAAGATCACTGCTGTGGTAAAATCCATGTTATGCGCACAAATTGGCATTCATATTGCCACAGGCTTCTTCATAATCCCTTCAAACATTTTATTTAAATTGTTGAAATTGATTTGAAACCAACAGTTGCACTGGGATCGGGAACAATGAAATTTAAAATGAATCAGTATAAGTTGCATTGATTGCTTGCCGCAGTGTGGTTATTGTTTCTGTTGTGATCCAATTTTGTTTTTAGCCACATCGAATATAGCTAATTAGTATTTAATATTTTCTGTTTTAATCTGTTTAAGGATTACTGCTGTAGATTTCTCTAATATCTTGCTTTGTTTCTCCGCAGATACTGTAGTAAGATGTTATGCAAAGTTTCAATTAATTATTTATTTTGGAGAAGGATGGTTGTTGCATAATATGCTCATTAATCACGGCACAGTGGCGCAGTGGTTAGCACCGCAGCCTCACAGCTCCAGCGACCTGGGTTCAATTCTGGATACTGCCTGCGGGGTGTTTGCAAGTTCTCCCTTTGACCACGTGGGTTTTTGCCGGGTGCTCTGGTTTCCTCCCACAGCCAAAGACTTGCAGATTGATAGGTAAATTGGCCCTTATAAATTGCCCCTAGTATAGGTAGGTGGTAGGGGAATTGAGAGAAGGTGGGGATGTGAGAGGGTAATGGGATTAATGTAGGATTAGTATAAATGGGTGGTTGATGGTCAGCACAGACTCGGTGGGCCGAAGGGCCTGTTTCAGTGCTGTATCAATAAAAAAATAAAAAAATGTTGATGTCTCGAAGAAGGCAAATGAATTAGAAAAGTAGTGGGGGCCATTTTTGTTTAATATTTTAGGTGCTAAAGAGGTAAAAAGATGGCCACATGGCATCTTAAGCTGAAATGCTGGTTTAGCCTGTGTTTAGCCCAAGACACCATCTTGGTAAAGGAGTTGAAGCCAGTACTAGGAACGGCCACCAGGAGGATTGTTAAATAGCTGATTGCCACTTAAAATACCTGCTAGTGCTCTTTAAAGAGGCTGCATAACATTTTGGTGGCGAGCACTTGACTAACTTCCTCTCCTAACAGCGACCAGTTGTTTAGGAATAAACATGGCGTTGATGTCAATTTCAAGCACTACGTAAAGGGACACTCCTTTTCATAGTCATTTCTGTTGGAGCTGTGAAGAGGACCTCTGAAACACATTGGGAGAGTTTCTGGGACAATTTGTTAAGACTTCAGCAAGCAACATTTATTCCGGAAATTCTCTGAGGACTTCACCTAAAAAGAGTAAGCATTGTTCTGCTCCACCTTAGAGGAGTCACCACGAGAAAGAGAGTCCTGGGTTATTGGCATCTTGCCAGAGATCCTCTTGATCAGATGAAGAATGGCAGGAGGACATGAGGCCTGGCAGACCAGCACCAGATGCTGAGGAGAGAGTGACAGGAAGGTGGGGAAGGCGAGATGCCATCCTTCCCTGCTGCTGATACATGATATCCTTTCTCCTCTGGACCTCTTTCACCAGGGCCTCTGCTGCTGCATCTGAGAACCTGTCTGCTGTCTCCATCAGTCCCTGAACCAGCCTGTAATGTGCTGTATTGTGTCAGTCAGAGCACTCCTCACCTTCAATGGAAGTGAATGCGTGAAGCCCTGATACACTGCTCTATGTCAAATCAGCACTTGAGTGCTAAACCTGCAGATGTTTGTTTAACATCTCCAGGCAAATTCAGTTATGGTAATCAGCAATTAGGACCAAAATTGTGCGCTTAATCCAGACTTTCAAACAGGCTAGTCTTATTATCACTGCACCCATTTAGCGCCTGTTTACACCCTTTGGCCAAAATAACCTCCAGAATCTTTTTTTCATTTCATGTGCAATTAGGATTAAGCAGGCATGAAAAGCACTGCAAATATTAATTTGTACAGGCAATCTGAAGCAGTTAACTTTCAGGAGTTCTTTGTGTTGATTTTTCCGATAATTTATCCTTAGGTTTTTTGCGATTTAGTTTTGCTGGAAATTGCTTTCTACTCAGTGCACTTTGTTGTGGGTTTCTTACTGGGATTCTTGGTGCTACCTTTCTTAGTATTGGTCTTCTTCTTAGCCTTGAGCCCTTGCCTCAATCCTTCCGCACCGCATCCCTACTCCTACCCAATGCCCTTCCCCTGCCCTAATAACTTCACCCACATCCCCATGCCTAACTCCACACCTACCCCTACCCTTGGTCTGCACTAGCGAGTCATTGTCCACCAGCTCCATGACGGCCATTCGGAGGTGGGCCTTGTTTTTCAGGCAGTAGCCATTGACCAGCAGTGCCTCCTGGAGGGGGCTGTGTGATGGACTGCTGCACTACTTGTAGCCCATTAGTTGCTTCAAGAACAGCCTTGTCCCTTTTTCCCTCTAAAGATGTTTACTTCTTGCTAAGCCACAGTTTCAGACATCTCCTTTCTGTGCATCAGTATCTGGTTCAACCCTGGAGTGCATTGTACCTGAGTCAAATCCTTTGCTCAGTCAGTGCCCAAGTAAGTATGCAATCCTGCAGGGCACCAACGAGAGGTGGGAGCCTGGTTCAATCTTCCCTTCCTATTATGGGGTGTTGTGTGATGATTGTAATGCACTTACTGTCATTCCTGACAGATCAGCTAACTCATCATGGACTGGGGATTGAACTTGGGAATACTCGCTCTGGGTATAATCCAATAATGCCTAACTGGGTGCCTTTACCCAGTTGCACTTAGAAGCACCTATACGCTTTTGCTCAAAGATGTTGGGGCTAATTTTCAATTTTGGGGGAGTGTAGAAACTGGTGGCGTTGAATTAGCTGCCCAATTATTCTTTCCATTATCTTCAATTGATCTGATCTATCTATGTTGAAAGTTACCCAACCTCTCCAGTTCTGTTATTCAACTTTGCAGAATACATTCACTCATTCGTTATAACCAATGCTACAAGACCTTGTAATCTTGTTTTCCCCACTACTAGTTCTTGTTTTATTCCTCCATTGTTTGCTTTTTGATTCGGCTGTTACCATTCACATTTAAGCTTTCGCCTTTCCTGCATGAAACCCTTTCCATTAAGGCTTGTAGGTAGGTGTGTCGGACCAATGCATAACATCAGTCGTGATTATGAAAATTGTACTCTTTCATGATGCATCAATAAACTTTAACCACTCATGTCGGAATTTTTTCCAGTATATAAGAATGTTGACAATGAGCTTATTGATGTAAGTCTTTCAGCAGTAATAAAACCTGGCCCAAATGTCACTTATGGCATAGGTGGTATATTTGCTTGAAAATATCAGAAAATCCATGACTCGGCAGTAGAATGCAACAAATTACCAATGAATTAAATCCATGTCTGAAATTCAATGTGACATTAATAACAATAACATTGACTTTAATGGTAAGATTCCTGCTTGATAGTAAATCACCATCAGAATTATTGACTGTTTAAAAAGGAGGATATATTTCCTTGATAATGTGATGCTTTTATTGCTACAGGAGAAAATTATGATTTCTCATATTGTGTGGCTAAGAACTGAGGTAAATAATCAGACAATATTTTAATGCTTAATTTGAAATGAAATTTAACAAATATTGTTAAAACAACTCAGTTAAGTAATACCATATGATTCTCTCTTTTGAAATGCAAGTACACTATAAGATGCTTATCGAGGGATCAACCAGTGGATATTTCCAAAGTATTTCTAGGATTAAAGGCCCTGTAGAATATTCAGTGATACGTGGATGTCTTTGCCCTACTATGCTAACATACTAAAGCATCTATATTTATTTATAATTTAATTGGTACAATGGAGATCTACAGTTGTCAGTACATTATGGTGAAGAGACTATACATCACTTTTGGTGAAACATAATTTAGGGAATGGATCAATGATTGTTCCCCCTGGAGAAAATCTTTTACTAATGGAACCTTCATTGACTGGTGTGTAATTCAATTAAATGCTTTATCTATTTTGGCTTTGTCTGGTGTTATGCAGGCCCCCACCTGCTAAGAATGAGGCACATTCATTTCGCCACATGGACGTTAAATTTCAAATTGTTGCTGGGAAGGAGAGAAGGCCAGTTATAAGGAGTTGCCAGGTCCCTGACTGGAAGGACATTTTTGCACATTAACAGACACTGCTTGGAACAAAGGAGCTATCTCCTGTTCCAATACATTACACAAAACCAGAAGTGGTTATACCAGTCGGTCATGTGACGACCCTGCTGGCCAACTTGGGTAGTTTTAAATTGTAGTGACAGTGTTTGAACTGGCAGAAAGCTCTTTGCTCCTGGATTGAAAAGACCATCTCTCCTCTTGTCTGCTCTCATCTCTTTCTCACGGAACTCCAAAAACTCACTGGAGACACATGAACCTCAAGAGAGAAAAGTGAACAAGGTTTAAGAAGAATACTGGGCCCGAACGAACATCAAGAACTACCTACAAAAGGACTCTACAGTGAGCTCCAAGAACCGTAACAACAACTCTTCAGATATTGCTTCAAACCTTTCCACTTTAATTTTTCTTCTGCTCTTTTCTGTCTGTATTTGCATGTGTGTATGCGTATGCATGCTAGTGTGGGCATGCGTGTATCTGTAGGCGTCAACCAAATTAGAATTTAAGTTTAATAACATTTCACCTTCCTTCTTTAAATCTAAGAAAGTCTGTTTGTGCTCATTTCTTTACCTTATAATTGGAAAGCGGTGAACAAGGATTTACCAAGGGGGAGTTAAAACACAGTGTGTTTAAAAATAAAACCCTGTTCCAGTAAGACCTGGTGAAGGTTAAAAGGGAACCCTAGACCTCTTTTGCACCTGGTATTAACACTGGGCTAATCCTTATTCATGGAATAGTTATTATTACTCCTTCTTCAAAAGTTTCAGAGACTTCTTACAATTAATATTTAACATTAACTGGTTAGGAGAAAGCTTTAATATAATAGGTTTGGTATGGGGCAGCTATAATTGAATAAAACATAATGAAAACATTCAATACTTGAGCTTTGTGGAACAAATCAAACATGTGTTGAATTCATTTTAAGTTGAAGAACATCAATGAAGAAGTACAACAGCCAAAGGATCCAGTTGGATTTCTACATTCAGAGACAAAGTAAAGGAGCAATATGTACTCCACTGAACTTTGTCACATAGAAACATAGAAAATACTGGTCTATCATATTTTTAACCAAAGGTTCAGGTTTTCAGTTGACTCATTTTTTTCTCATAGCCATTTAATGACTGATTAGCATCAATAACATAAATAGGACCATGCATTTGAAAGATGAATTAACCTTTTTTAAATGAACACCATTTTAACTGGAACTTTGTTTACAATTTATCGCGATTAACAATTATATGGGGATGAAACAAATATTTTCCTGTATTAATAGGCTATTTGGTACAATGTAACAATCCCTTATGTTACTCTGACATCCCTTATCCCTTTTCTCAGAAGAGCACACTTTATAGAGTGACTGTAACATTTCCATTTCACACACTTTGTCCTGGTTGCTCTCAATTACTGGAAATTAGGAGCAATTAGTGTAGAATGTGAGTACAGTTTTGTGCTTTAAATGCACATCCACTGGGAACTGGACCGAGATTGCTTAAACCTATCACACTTAGAACCATTACCAGCTGTCAATGAGAAGAGATTATTATCAGAGATCCCAAAGGTGAAGAAACAAGCTATAAATGTTGTTACCTCAACTTCAACCTATCTGCAGTTTTAAAGTGCTCTAGCCATAGTCCCAAATGACCAAAAGCATCTCTCCCCATTAAGAGAGAAAGTTGGTGATGTATAGCTTGAGGGTCACCACTCCTCAAGCGTGGGCAAGGCGAGGAGGCAGGCCTTCACGAACTACCACAGCCCGTTCGGGGATTGAACCTGCGCTGTTGGCATCTTTCTGCATTTCACGCTAGCCGTCTAAGTTTTAAAGTGCAAATCTAACTAAAATACTTCCCTGCAAGACTTAATGTATTCATGCTCCCGCTACAAAGAAGCAGTATGTGTTGAATGACAATACCACACCAAAAGCAGGCTAAAATTTAATTTTAAAACACATGGTATCAGATCCCATAACAATTATGACTGTGATAACTGCTTCAATTATAATCATTAGCCCATTTTTTAAAAAATCTATTTTTTGGCATTTACATGCTGTAGGTGTAGCTTGTTGGAACTGAAAGTAGAGAGCTGAGAACACAGTGGCATCTGGTGAGACATGTGCCTTTTTGGCAATGGTACCTTGTTAATTTGAATGGCTGCCAGTTGGTATTATAATCCAGATGGGCACATCTTTCTTCAGAGTTAAACTGATTGAAAGATTCTATCAAAGTGGGTCATGTCTGCATGGCGGTTAGCAGTTTCTACTGGGGCCTAGTGACAGTCTCATGGTGTTAATTCAACATGCTTCACTCGCCGTTGTGATTAATAAGTAAATGATTCTTGAAAGTACTGGACCAGTTACTGCTGCTTGCTGCATGCCTATAAGCTCTTGTAAAGAAACCACTAGATAGACACAAGAAAAATATATAAGGTGCTTTTGTCTCATGTTTATTTCTGCCAAGCTTTGCTGTCAATTTTTGATTGATACTTAGTGTTCTGGCTAGCAGTTATGAAGAGAAGGGCTGAGTGAGATTGACAATCTCACATTTTACTGGAAATAAAAAGAAAAATAGTGACATGCTCGAAATTTAAAATAAAAACAGGAAAGTCTGGACACAACAGGTCATTCAATATTTAAGTGGCAAAGGGCACAGTGGCGCAGTGGTTTGCACCACAGCTCCAGCAACCCGGGTTCGATTCTGGGTCGTGCCTGTGCGGAGTTTGCAAGTTCTCCCTGTGACTGTGTGGGTTTTTGCCGGGTGCTCCGGTTTCCTCCCAGAGCCAAAGACTTGCAGGTTGATAGGTAAATTGGCCATTATAAATTGCCCCTAGTATAGGTAAGTGGTAGGGGAATTGAGGGAAGGTGGGGATGAGAGAGGGTAATGGGATTAATGTAGGATTAGTACAAATGGGTGGTTGATGGTTGGCACAGACTCAATGGGCCGAAGGGACTGTTTCAGTGCTGTATCTCTAAATAAATAAATAGGACACCTCATTTTCTTGATGGGACCCAGAGTTCCACTGCAACATAAAATGTCCTTCTCTTTCAGCTGCTGACAGCTCTCATTTGTATTTCCAGCATTTTTATTTATATTTAATACTTTAAGAACTTTGGAAGTAGAATTGTATTGAGAAAATAATTAATTCTATATAGAAACCGATAACAATTTTGCTTCTCCTTTACCGAATATTTCTGTTTGTTCACTGTAGTATATTTGCATTTTGTATATAATTTATATGTAAAATAGTTCAGTTCTTGGGTAGGTAAAACTTCTTGACATGGATTTGCACCTATGATCCCCAACACTGTAAGTTCCCCACCTTAGCTGGATTGTGAAAGGGTTGGTTTTACATAGGATGAGGAGGACAATTTAGATCCAATCCCGCAGAACTCACAGAAGCCACTTTTAGAGTGGCTTTAATCCAGGTTTTGGAGTAGGTTTAATCTATGTTTTAAAGTACCATTACCAAAGGCCTGAGATCAGGTTGCTTACCTACCCTGTTTATCAACTGAGCCATACAGACTCTGACTCCTGGAGGTTGACTTTATTGGGAGGAGGCATTGGTGGGTGGGAGGCTCGAAGTAGGTGGAGCACCCAGGAATCAGGAGTTGAGGTCACGCCGATTTTAACTGCCGAGCCTCATTTACATGGAACTTGTTGACCTTCTGTCCGAATCTGGCTGAACCCACTATTTGGCCGCTGACCCTACTTATTTAACAGCGTGCCCCACTGGATTTGGCCGGGTGTCCTTGCAGTGGGAAGGCAGTGGATAATTCCTCCATTCCATTTTATCCATCGCCCCTGTTTCTGCCACTCCCCACCTCCCCCAGGTCTGTATTAAATAAATTGACCTCAATCCAGACAGTGATGAGCAGTATGCAAGGGTAAAGAAGAAAAAGGAAAAAGAAAATCATCCAGGACTCTCATTGCTTGTTGCTAACCAGCTAACCTGCTGAAAATTCTGTGTTTAAAGGACGGTTTGAGTGTTGACGCATTCCATGCTTAAATAGTCCACTGGTGTTCAGTGTTCAAATTTAGACATAAAGAAAGGCTAATTCTGCCATTGAGCTGTTATTCCAATGTACTGCCTTCAGGAGAGGAAGAGTCAGGGGAGAAAATGAAAGTGAATAGCTTGGAGAAGACTCAGTTTTATACAAACACAGAATATTTTACATTTAAACCTTTTCTGTTGTGAAAGCAAACAATGAAAACTATAAATTGAAATTTAACATACTGTTGATGGTGAACAATATAAGAAATATTTGCCTTTATACAGAACCTTTTACATGTCAAGTTGTCTGAAAATACTTTATACAAAACAGGCATTTGGAGAACAATGATTGTTGTGCAACAGTCTCACAAACAGCAATGAGGTAAATAGCTAAATAATTTGATTTTTTGGAGGGATATTGGTTGAAGGAGGACTGTTGGCTGGGGCACCTGGAGAATTCTTTGCTCTCCTTTGAATATTATCAAGTTATTTTTAACTTCTCTCTAAGCATGTAGACATATAGCTTGATTCAAAATTCCTTCCATTCAAATTTCATTAACAACAGTAAGCAAGCAAAGCGAATGTATGTTTTATTATGTGGGTTTCAGAATGTTTTTGTATAAGATGTAAATAGTAATTGGGCTGGATTTTATGCAGCTGGTGGGTGTCCCGATGCCAGGCCAAAAAGGTGAGGGGAACCCTGTCTCGGCAGTTTGGGCCCCCCCCACCCCCCGGTTGCATTTTACGCACTCTGCCAATCAGAGGGTTGGCAGCTCAGTAGTCCCAGCAGTGTCACTGGGAGTAGTGGCCACTGCACGGAACTGTAGCAGTCACCAGAATAGGAGCAGCCATGAAGCCCCAGATTTCAGGTAAGTGAGGGTGGGTTCGTCAGGGTCAGTCAGGCAGGCGCTAGTGAGGGGTTGGGGGTTAGTTGAGGGCAGGGGGGTGGGTGGTGGCACAGGGGTGACCTTTGATGCTGGGGGCCAACCGTGGGCCAAAGATTGGCCATGGAAGAGGCCCCCTCACCCCTGCACCTGACCAGCCTACACAGAGGTCGCCTGGATTTACGCAGCAGCCTCCTCACAAGGCGGTTGGCAGCCTGTTGCTGGTAAAATGGAAGAGGCCCTTAAGTGGCCATTAATTGGCCACTGAAGGGCCTTAATTGGCCTCTGGGCAGTAAGACCATCCTTGGCCTTCCCCACCCCAGACTAAATTCCATGGTGCTGGGAAGGCGATGGGCACTCCACCCTCCCACCTTCCCTCACAATTTTATGGGTCCCCCCCACCCCGCCACCCTGCCTGTCCCTACAGGACTCATAAAATTCAGCACAATGAAGATAGAAGCATTTGTATAGAGCCTTTCACAACTTCAGGACCTCCCAAAACAACTTACAACCAATAAGTTGGTTACTTACAACCACTTTTGAAGTGTTGTAATGCAGTCAATTTGCACACAGCAAAGACCCACAAATGGTAATGAGGTGATGACCAGGAAATATGTTTTAGTGATGTTGGTTGAGGAATAAATAATAGCCAGAACACCACAGGGAACTCCTATGCGTTTCTTCAAAGAGTACCATGTGACCTTTTATCCACCTGAGAGGGCAGACAGCTTATCTGTAAGACACCACCTCCAATAAGAAGCACTCCCTCAGTACTGCACTGAAATGCTAGCCTAGATTATGTGCTTAACTCTCTGGTGTGGGACTTGAACCTGCAACCTTTTGACTTGGAAACAAAAGTGGCACCACCTATTGCAATGGGGAGAGCAAAATCTTAACAATTTTCTTTAATATTCCTCACTTCGTTCATAATTGAGTGTATTCATAGCAGCATATGGTTACAATTTGTCGTCCATTCTCTTTTTATGACAACAAAATATTTTCTTAGAATCTGTTTTTCTCTTTTGGTAGTTTAAAAAAAAAATCTTTATACAGGGTATTGAAACTCTCTTCTAAGTTTAATTTACGTTGGTAATTGTAAAAGTACAACTTTGAGAGATGTTTGTTCAATGACAGCAGTAGTCCAAACCCCTGTTGAGATAAGACATGTATTGATTAAGCCAAGTTGCAGTTGGATCAACCTCCACTAGTTCCTTAATTTGCAGCCAATTCTGAACTCAGCAATGTTGACCTAATATTGCAAAATGCTTCCATTACCAATAAGGCCTCAATTTGAGATGGTTGCCTTTTTCCTTTCTTGTTCAAACTTTCCGGCATGATTATCAGTCTGTTAAATCAGTGGATTCAAATCTTTCGTACTCCAGGAAGCCAACAGTAACATTAGTTGTCATGGCGACCCGCAAGTCAAGAAATTTGAATCCACTGATTTGTCTCAGTGATGGTTATTGACTGAAGGACGAGTTGTCTCCATTTTCAGTAAAATCATCATGTTAAAATTTCATATTTCATCAATTAGAGAAGTTGCAAATTGTGGGAAGTTTGAATCAGCTGATAACTCTTTCATTGCACTTGCACATAGTGCGCTACTGGGCACACTTCATTCTGAATTCCTTCAAGTATTTCATGCTCATTGGGGCCTATGTCCACTGGAAGCAGTTCTGCAGTGTGTCAAAATTACTAGTACTCTGCGTTCACCCTGTTTATATTCCAAGGTGAAAACAGAACACTGGTTCAAAAACTGAAACAGTTCATAGAGTCATAGAGTTATGCAGCACAGAAACAGGCTCTTCAGCCCATCGTGTCTGTGCCGGCCATCAAGCACCTAACTATTCTAATCCCATTTTCCAGCACTTGGCCCGTAGCCTTGTATGCTATGGCGTTTCAAGTGCTCATCTAAATACTTCTTAAATGTTGTGAGGATTCCTGCCTCTATCATCTCTTCAGGCAGTGTGTTCCAGATTCCAACCACCCTCTGGGTGAAAATTGTTTTCCTCAAATCCCCTTTAAACCACCTGCCCCTTACCTTAAATCTATGCCCCCTAGTTATTGACCCCTCTGCTAAGGGAAAAAGTTTCTTCCTATCTAACCTATCAATGCCCCTCATAATAATGTATACCTCAATCATATCTCCCCTTAGCCTTCTCTGCTCTAAGAAAAACAACCCAAGCCTTTTCAGTCTCTTTTCGTAGCTGAAATGCTCCAGCCCAGGCAACATCCTAGTGAATCTCCTCCACACCCTCTCCAGTGCAATCATATCCTTCCTATGGTGTGGTGCCCAGAACTGTACACAGTACTCCAGCTGTGGCCTAACTAGCATTTTATACAGCTCCATCATAACCTCCCTGCTCTAATATTCTATGCCTCGGCTAATACAGGCAAGTATCCCATATGCTTTCCTAACCAACTTATCTACCTGTGCTGCTGCCTTCAGTGATCTATGGACAAGTATATCAAAGTCCCGCTGACCCTCTGTACTTCCTAGGGTCCTACCATCCATTGTATATTCCCTTGCCTAGTTAGTCCTCCCAAAATGCATCACCTCTCACTTCTCAGGATAAAATTCCATTTGCCACTGCTCCGCCCATCTCACCAGCCCATCTATAATCATCGTGTAATCTAAGGCTTTCCTCCTCACTATTTATGACACCACCAATTTCCGTATCATCTGTTAACTTACTGAAAATACCTCCTATATTCACGTCTAAGTCATTAATGTACACTACAAACAGCAAGGGTCCCAGCACCGATCCCTGTGGTACACCACTGTTCACAGGCTTCCACTCGCAAAAACAACCCTCGACCATTACCCTCTGCCTCCTGTCACTAAGCCAATTTTGGATCCAAATTGCCAAATTGCCCTGGATCCAATGGGTTCTTACCTTCTTAATCAATCTCCTATGCGGGACCTTGGTAAAAGCCTTACTGAAGTCCATGTAGACTACATCAACTGCTTTACCCGCATCTACACATCTAGTCACCGCCTCGAAAAATTCAGTCAAGTTAGTTAGACACGATCTCCCCCTGACAAAGACACCCTGACTATCCTTGATTAATCCCTGCTTCTCCAGGTAGAGATTAATCCTGTCCCTCAGAAGTTTTTCCAATATTTTCCCTACCACTGATGTTAGAGTCACCGTCCGTAATTACCAGGTTTATCCCTGCTACCCTTCTTAAATAATGGTACCACATTTGCTGTCCTCCAATCCTCTGGTACCTCTCCTGTGGCCAGAGAGGATTTGAAAATTTGTGTCAGAGCCCCTGCTATCTCCTCCCTTGCCTCACGTAACAGTCTGGGTTACATCTCATCTTGGCCTGGGGATTTATCCACTTCTAAGCCTGATAAAACAGCTAATACTTCATCCCTTTCAATGCTAATATGTCCAAGTATATCACAATCTCCCTCCCTGATCTCGACACCTACATCATCCTTCTCCATAGGGAACACAGATGAAAGTAATCATTTAAAACCTCACCTATTGCCACTTTGGTCCCTAATGGGCCTTACTCTTTCCCAGGTTATCTTCTTGCCCTTAATATACTTATAAAACACCTTGGGATTTTCCTTTATCTTGCCCGCCAGTGTTTTTTCATGTCCTCTCTTCGCTCTCCTAATTACTTTTTTAAGTACCCCCCTACACTGTCTATACTCCTCTAGTGCCTCAGCTGTTTTCAGCACTCTGAATCTGCCATAAGCCTCCTTTTTGGTCTTGATCCAATCCTCTATATCCCTTGACATCCAGGGTTCCGTGGACTTGTTGGTCCTCCCCTTCAACTTAACAGGTGCATGTTGGCTCTGAACTCTCACTATTCCTCTTTGAATGACTCCCACTGATCTGATGTAGACTTTCCTACAAGTAGCTGCTCCCAGTCCACTTTAGCCAGGTCCTGTTTTATCATCTTAAAATCGGCCCTCCCCCAATTCAGTACCTTTATTTCCGCCCCCTTTAAGCCTTTTGCACTAAGAATATCCCAGTTGATATTGGGGAAGTTGAAATCCCCTACTATTATTACCCTATTATTTTTACACCTCTCTGAGATTTGCCTACATTGCTGCTCTTCTATCTCTCCCTGACAGTTTGGAGGTCTGTAGTACACTCCCAGCCAAGTGATTGCCCCCCTTTTGTTTTTAAGTTCAACCCATATGGCCTCATAATATTGCGGATGCACCTTTATTTGAAGGTTGTGAAGGCAACTTTAATTTTATTAATTTAAATTTAAACTTCTTTCCTTAAACATTTGCTGATGTTGAGGAAAAATCCATACAGGCCAGCAATGTAAATACTGCATCGCTTATCTATATTGAGAGCTCTGACTTCCTCCAACTGGGACAAAATGGTTACATGAGGCATTTAGTGCCACAAGTAGCACAATGGCTCAGATTTTGAGGTGTAGCTCGCATAGTTGATGGCCCTCTTGAACAGGGCATTGGTCACCTCCTTGGAGACCCTACACATGTTGCCGGTGGATCCCTGGAAAGAACCAGATGTGTAAAAGTTGAGTACCACTGTGATCTTCAGGACCTATGGCATAGGGCGACTACTGAATCCCATAGGTCACAACCCGTCCTGCAGCAAGGTGCATAAGTTGGTGACAGCCTCTCTGGAGAGCCGTAGTCTTCGCTGACAATGCCGCTCAGACATTTGGAGGTAACTGAGTTGTGTTCACTCTCTGACGCAGGTGGGTCATTCTTGGCATGGCTGGCTGCTGTCGCTCTCGTCGTGGAGCTTCACGGGTGGGCAAGCTGCCTCCTGGACCTCCTCTCTGTTGGTGTGCATCATGTTACGAGGGTCCAGAAAAGCAGGGTGTATGAGACCCTTGCCAGGTGATTAGTAAGCCTCCAGAGTGCAGTCCTTGCAGAGACTAAGACCCTGGCATCTTTGCCTTTGCTACTCCTCTCAGTCTACGCGTTAATGGCCCTCAGCATCTACCCTTGCGGAGAGCCAAACCTGTCACCCAATAGTATGGCCACCGACCCTCACACCCAATAGCATGGCGACCCAAACAGACTACCCAAGACCAAGCCCACCCATGCAGAGTGCACAGCATTGCAGGCCAACAATGGCCACTGCTCCCTCTTTTTCCCCTATCCAGTGCTCATCGTGGCTGCCTTCCCATCGCAGCACTGAGGTCTCACCTCGGTGTTGCCTGTTTTCAACGGCCTGCACTCCATCCACTTAATTCCAAGCCCCTCAATGAATTGATATCAATTGCATGCTAATGTATTATAACTATCTGTTCAGCAATTCAAATAGAAGTCCCGTCGCATAAGGGCGGCACCGCCATCTTGGAGCTTTCCCGCCACTGACTAAATCGGAACCATTGTCACAACCTCGGATTTCCGGGCAGACGCATCTGACACTATTCTCCAGCCCCCCCATGCCTCCATTCCCACACCAAAGG
Source organism: Heterodontus francisci (assembly GCF_036365525.1). NCBI lineage: Eukaryota > Metazoa > Chordata > Chondrichthyes > Heterodontiformes > Heterodontidae > Heterodontus > Heterodontus francisci. Next base: position 72,360,331 of record NC_090384.1, read on the forward strand.
GCCTCACTAATTCAAGCCCATGGGCTGCGAAATTGGGCTCGGTTGTGCCACTAATGCGAATGCTACAGATGCCCCAAGCTGCAAAAATGTTGATCAGGATACTTCTGTGTGGCTTAAGCAGTGGCGCAGTGGTTAGCACCGCAGCCTCACAGCTCCAGGGACCCGGGTTCGATTCTGGGTACTGCCTGTGTGGAGTTTGCAAGTTCTCCCTGTGTCTGCGTGGGTTTTCTCCGGGTGCTCCGGTTTCCTCCCACAAGCCAAAAGCCTTGCAGGTTGATAGGTAAATTGGCCATTATAAATTGTCACTAGTATAGGTAGGTGGTAGGGAAATATAGGGACAGGTGGGGATGTTTGGTAGGAATATGAATATGGGATTAGTGTAGGATTAGTATAAATGGGTGGTTGATGTTCGGCACAGACTCGGTGGGCCGAAGGGCCTGTTTCAGTGCTGTATCTCCAATCTAATCTAAACTCACAGGGTGCTGACGCGGGCACGTCATGTGTGTGTTGGAAACATGCAGAGGGGGCAGATTATGACAAAAGCCTCTAATGCTGATTTGACGCATGTTCTGCCAATTTGGACCAAGAAGGTCCAGTTAATGCCCTCTAATAATCACTCCCAACTGAAGATGTATTCAGATGCATGAGGGGCCCCTGAATAGCATTACTTAATGGGCCAGCCATCCAACTTGCAGATGAGGTGCTTTTGACTTACTTTTGCTGGTGCAAAATTTGTGGAACTTGTATTCTTGGAGGAGTTTTGGTGATTTGTTGGACTTTGAAGGGAATGTTGCTGCATCCTGATGGGGAGGTCAAAGAGGTTTTCTGTCCTGTCAACAGAAAGTCTGCTAATGTTATAGAGCTATATAATTGCAATCACTCTTAGGCTGCAACACAACAGGGACATGGAGCACAGGCAGCAGAAAGGGGAAGCTATGCACAGACGGAGAAGGAGGAGGCCTCTTAGAAGATGGCCTTACCCATCAAGGGTCCTCAGGAAGAATGACTCCAACAGCAAGTCTGAGGTGCCTATGATTCACCAAGGATGTGGTCACTGAACTGTGCCACCTCCTTCAACAGGACCTACAGTTGCACAGCAGAGTGAGGACAGCGCTGCCAGTGGCCATCAAAGTCACCGTCACTCTCAATTTCTATGCATGTGGATTCTTCCAGGTGGGAGCAGGCGAAATAGCAAACATTTCGCAGTTCGCTGTCCATCGCTGCATCAGAGAGGTGATAGGGCCCTGTATGCCAGGAGAGGGGGCTTCATCATCTTTTCTTTTACCAGAAAGAAGCAGGAGGAGTGAGCACGTGGCTTTGCCAAGTTGGTGGGATTCCCAATGGTGCAGGGAACCAATAAATGCGAGTCCATGGCTCTGCAAATCTCACATGTCAATGTGAAGATGTACCACTCCATCAACATGCAGTTGATGTGTGAACATCATGTCAATGAATGCCTGCTATCCTGGCAGCAGCCACGATGCCTTCATCCTGAGCCATTCCCCCTGTCTTTGGGCCACTATGATGAACCAGAAGCTGGCTGCTTGGAGACAAGGACACCTGGCTCATGTCTCCCCTCCACCATTCGACCATGTGAAGACATCATGTCTATAACGAGAGCCATGCTGCCACAAGAAACACCAGGGAGCAGATCTTCATTGTCCTCTGCTGCCTGAACTGCTCAGGGGAAACCCTCCAATACTCACCAGAGAATGTGTCCAAGTTCATGGTGATCTGTTGCTTCCTCCACAACCTTGCTATTATGAGCGTGCAGCCCTTGCCACCAGGCCTTCAGAGGAGGAAGAGGAGAACAAGGAAGAGGAGGCAGGAGGAGGCATCTAGGATCCCTTTAGTCCAGATGGACTGTCAGCTACTCCATCTCAGGTTCAACCCCTCACAGTGTCCTCTTGGCAAAACTCCTAAAATAAAAGCCACCAACAAAGAACCTTTCCAAAACAACTTTATCCAACAATACTTCTAATAACATATACAAAACTTAACTATCCATCCTTGTGCATTCCCTTAGTGCCTGTCATGGGTGCCTTTGCCTGGCCTAGTGCTCCTATGTAGTGCTATCCCAGTGGCTGCAGCATGGCTGGTGGAAGGCTAATGACTTTCAGTGGTGGAAACTACAGATGATCTTACAGGCCAACGTCGAGCAGCTCAGGGCCTTGAGGGCCCACTTCAGACTGTACTATCTCATCATGGGTGGCAGCAATTTGGGCTGGCTGGCTGAGACGCAACAGCAAGGGCACTGGCAGAGTGACAGTGGTGGGAGCAAGAATGCTGTCATCCTGAGTGAGAAAAGCAGGGTTGTGCACCATGGAGTCACTGTCACTCCACTGGGTGGCACCTCAGAAATCCTATTAATCTGTTGGAGGATAGACTGCTGGACTTGTGCGAGAGCCTGCATCCCCCTTGGAGCACTGAGATCTGCAGCAATGAGCCTGCATGGCACCAAGCTGGGTTGGATCTCATGACCTCAGTCTGAGCCTCGACTGCAGCACTGAGATGTTGGGTGACTGCAACTTGTGCTGTAATGGAAGCTGAGACAGTGGCCACCAGACAGTACATCACAGCTGGGTCTGCAAGTGCTGTCATGGAGCTGGCCATCACTTCTACGTTGGAAAGGATGGGCTCCAAATTCTGCTAGAAGCCCTGTGCCAATTTGGAGCCGGACTCCTCCATCTCCTTGAGAGTGACAACAGGCTGTCGGCAGGCCTGCCAATGCACCAAGCATCTCTGTGTGTATGCCCACCTGTGTTCTCCTGTATACTAAAAGCAAAATACTGCGGATGCTGGAAATCTGAAACAAAAACAAGAAATGCTGGATTCACCCAGCAGGTCCGGCAGCATCCGTGGAAAGAGAAGCAGAGCCAACGCTTCGGGTCAGTGACCCGTTCCGAAGAAGGGTATGCAGTATGTTCAGTTGAACATCTGTCTGTGGGGTTCCGATTGACTGTGACGCTGTCTCTTGCTGTGTTCTGTCATCTTGTCATCTTTTTGGTACATGTGCCATGGAGTTTAAGGGGCTCTTCCTTTATAGCTCTCTATCTCTGGCCTCTTGCCATATTGGGTAAACCTCGTTTGAGTCCATTTAATCAGTTTACAATTATTCCATTGTCCATCCATAAGCATACAGCAAACTTGCACATCCCTCACGACCTGCAGCTCCAGACTTAATTGGGTTATAATTATCCCATTGTTCCATACACCGACATACAAGAAAACATGTTTTCCGGCCTTCAGGGTCAGGGTCAGGGTCTAACACAATCACTCATGCAAGTATTGACATCTTTTAAGCAGGGCTAACAATCATGCTTCACTTCTCAGCCTTTACTAAGCGCCTAAACTCTTACAAGCTTTCCTAAACCTACATATACTAAACTGCTAAACTCTTACAAGGTTGCCTAAACCTATGCCTGTTGTCCATGACCTCACCTGCCATGATCCCGACAAATGAACTGTCCTTTCCCCCAGCCTGGTTGCAGCAGACTCGTGCCTGGTGATTCACCATATGTAGATTCTGCCTATATACTACTCTCTAAGATACGTACAGTGCCAGTATCTGAGCTGCAAGTGTCAATCAAGTGACAGTCCTTCTTCATTTGAAGTCTGTTGTTCTTGTCTTTCCTCATGAGGTTGCAATGGCTGGCCAGATGGCAGTTCTTAGGTATCTGAAAGCATAAGTGCAGAAGGAATAAGATTGGGTGAGGGAAGGTGAGGTGGAAAGTAAAATATCCATGGTCACACGATCTGCAGCTTGTACTTCATGCTAGATAGTAAGATGATGATCAGGTGGGATTTGAGAAGGAATATAAGGCCAGAACATCATCATGCTGAAAGTTCTCAGTGATGTCAGATGCAACAGCCACAGTGACTGCCGTCCCCAAGATGCAGAGCACTGCCTCCTCCAGGGGACTGAGATGATGCAGGCCACTCCGGTTCTGTTCTGCTCCCTCCTGTTATGGGCCTCCTTGTCCTACAAGAGAGAAGGGAAAATGTCAGTGAACGTGTTGCAAAGTATTTGGATGATGTGCTTGCCTTGGATGATGGGATGAATAACTGGAGTTAGGTGGAAGCTGCAAGGTGGATGTGAGGCTGGCAGCATTGGAACATATGTGAGGGTGAAGTGGAGTATCTGAATGTTAGGCCTGGATCCTGATTGCTCTAGATTGCTGATGGGTGAGTGATGGGAGTGTGGTGCATTGAGCAGTGAGTGATGTATGATGCAGTGGGTAGGAAATGATTTTTGATGCTGTGTTCACTGACCTTGATCACCCATGTGAGGTAATTGAACTTCTTGCGGGACTGCTTCCAGGTCTCCTGGGCCAGATTCTGGAAATTGACCTCCTTGGCCACCTGCTCCCATTCCCTTCTGAGTGTAAGGATCATTGCTTCTCTTCTCCTCTCCTGTACTAATGCCTCCAGTGCCTCATCTGAAAACCTGGGAGCCCTCTCTCTTGTCTATTGCTTCATTTGGTGTTCTTTTCCTGGTAGCCAATTCCTCCGTAGATGGTCAGCAGCAGCATCTGTATAATGAGTACTGCTCACCTTTAAGAGGGGCAGGCTGCCTTTAAAACATGCAGGCTTGCTGACACATGTGCTAGTGATGCATGCTGCCGGGCCCCCTGCTGAGCATGCAGCCAGTCAACAGCGCGGGCTGCGTGCTGAAATCATGGAAATAAAGAAGTATGAAGTTTGTGTGTTGCCAGCCTCAACAGGAATCATGAGCCCCCCCCCCCACCAATCCCACCCCACCACTCCCAAACATGGGAGTAATCAAATTTTTGCCCCTTATGCTATTAGTTTAATTGTAAAAAAACCCTTGAAAATGTTACACTTCCTGGAATGAGTTGCAACTGGGTTTTTATCGGCATAAGTTCATAATTACTGCTAAACACCCTCAGTGACCCTGAAAAGCTAATTTTGTATTTGTGGAGTGTCAATTTTCTCCCTTATGATAAAAAGTTCCACATATATTTGAAATTATATTCTTTAAAGAAACTGTTGTTTATCTTTATTTTAACTTCTGTCTATATCCAATCATAAATTGATTTATTTTGCTATCTGAAAGGTTAAATTAATAATAAAGGGATTCAGTGCTTTTAACTTCCTGGTTTGCTCTCCATGAGAATATTTCAATGTAATTGGCTTCTTATCTTGCTGCTGCATGCCTGGAGATCCCCTTGATTTGGCACCAGATTTAAACTGCTGTCAGGAAATGGGAAGTCCAGGCCACAGAGATTGCAAGCTCTTTGTGAGCAGCATTCTTTGAGGTCAATGGCAAGTGTCATTGCTTCACTGCTGACCACAAAATCTGGGCTTTTATATCGAGTAACATAGATAGGGACCTTCTTTTGATGTGGATCTTTGAGTCACCAGAGATAATTGCGCTACTGAGGGAGATGAGACCATAAATGAATGCAGCATTAGAGTTCTCACTCCAATGGCATAGGTTTTGAAAATAGCAGTGATATAATGATGTTATGCATTATGACTTCAATATATTGATAATTTCGTCCAGCTCATCCATGACTGGCAGAGACTGGGCTGCATTGAGGGCGGTATCAGTGATAACATTTTCCCTGGAGTACAGTTCTAGGTAGTGCTCCACCCAGCGGTCCATTTGCTTGTGTTGGTCAGTGATCATTTCCCCTGATTTAGACTTGAGGGGGGCGATCTTCTTGATGGTTGGCCCAAAACGCCATCTCTTAATTCCTCTGATGTTTCCAGTGTCGGAGGCCAGCTGAATACGACTGCATAGGTGTTGCCAGTAGTCATTTGCACAGCGCCTGGCTGTTCTTTGTGCAGCGCTTCTGGCTACTTTAAGTGCTACGGATGTTAACTCACTGGGGGCTTTCGAGTTGTTCAACAGTGCAGTGCGCTTAGCGGCTATGACAGGTTCCAGCTCTTCAAAGTGAGATTGAAACCAGTCTGCATTCTGCTTCTCACGTTTGCCAAAGGTGGTCATTGCTGAGTCATAGATGGTGTCTCTGATGTGGGCCCACTTCGTCTCTGCATCCCCTGCAGGAGTGTTTTGAAGGGCTTCTTCAAGTGAATTGAGAAACTTATGTAACAGTTGTGGATAAGAAATTCTGTCAGTGTTGATGCGCAGGTGGCCCTTCTGCTTGGAGTGATGTAGCTTCTTTGGTTTGAGTCTAACTTTGCTGCACACCAGGGCGTGGTCGGTGTCACAGTCCGCACTGTGGAAACTGCGTGTGATTTGGACACTTTATAGAGGCTCGCCTTGTGATGATGAGGTCCAGCTGGTGCCAACGACGTGATCTTTGGTGTCTCCATGAAACCTGGTGACAGGGTTTAGTATGAAAGAATGAGTTGGTGATGCAGAGATTGTGATAGGTACACAACTCCAGCAGTCTCTGTCCATTCTCATTCATCGTTCCAATGCCATAACGCCTAAGGCAGGAGGGCCATGAATCATGGTCGGCCCCAACCCTGGAGTTAAAGTCCCCCAGCAGGAAGAAATTTCCAGAATTAGGAATGCTACTAATAATATTATGGAGTTCCTCGTGGAACTGGTCTTTAACTTCAGGTGGGGAGCAGAATGTTGGAGCATATATCCCGAGTAGGTGTACTGGGCCAGAGGCATTGAGCAGTCGGATGGACAGAATGCGTTCCGAGCCATTTGAAGGTACTGTCCTCAATGCAGCCCAGTCTCTGCCAGTCATGGATGAGCTGGACGAACAGCCAACAAAATCGGAACTCAGTGATGCCATTGATTCTCTAGCCAGTGGAAAAGCCCCTGGAAAGGACGGCATTACCCCTGAAATAATCAAGAGTGCCAAGCCTGCTATACTGTCAGCACTCCATGAACTGCTTTGCCTGTGCTGGGATGAGGAAGCAGTACCACAGGACATGCGCGATGCCAGAATCATCACCCTCTATAAGAACAAGGGTGACCGTGGTGACTGCAATAACTACCGTGGAATCTCCCTGCTCAGCATAGTGGGGAAAGTCTTTGCTCAAGTCGTTTCAAACAGACTCCAGAAGCTGGCTGAGCGTGTCTACCCTGAAGCACGGTGTGGCTTTCGAGCAAGGAGATCCACAACTGACATGCTGTTCTCCATTCACCAGCTACAGGAGAAACGTCGCGAACAACGGATGCCCCTCTACGTTGCCTTCATAGATCTCACCAAAGCCTTTGATCTCGTCAGCAGACGTGGTCTCTTCAGACTACTAGAAGAGATCGGATGTCCACCAAAGCTACTAAGTATCATCACCTCATTCCATGACAATATGAAAGGCACAATTCAGCATAGCGGTGCCTCATCAGACTCCTTTCCTATCCTGAGTGGCGTGAAACAGGGCTGTGTTCTCGAACCTAGACTGTTTGGGATCTTCTCCCTGTTGCTGTCACATGCGTTCAAGTCTTCAGAAGAAGGAATTTTCCTCCACACAAGATCAGACGGCAGGTTGTTCAACCTTGCCCATCTTAGAGCGAAGACCAAAGTACGGAAAGTCCACATCAGGGAACTCCTCTTTGCTGACGATGCTGCATTAACATCTCACACAGAAGAGTGTCTGCAGAGACTCATCGACAGGACTGTGGCTGCCTGCAATGAATTTGGCCTAACCATCAGCTTAAAGAAAACGAACATCATAGGACAGGACGTCAGAAATGCTCCATCCATCAATATTGGCGACTACGCTCTGGAAGTGGTTCATGAGTTCACCTACCTAGGCTCAACTATCACCAGTAACCTGTCTCTCGATGCAGAAATCAACAAGCGCATGGGAAAGGCGTCCGCTGCTATGTCCAGACTGGCCAAGAGGGTGTGGGAAAATGGCACACTGACACGGAACACAAAAGTCCGAGTGTTTCAAGCCTGTGTCCTCAGTACCTTGCTCTACGGCAGCAAGGCCTGGACAACGTATGTCAGCCAAGAGCGACATCTCAATTCATTCCGTCTTCGCTGCCTCCAAAGAATCATTGGCATCAGGTGGCAGGACCGTATCTCCAACACAGAAGTCCTCGTGGCTGCCAACATCCCCAGCATATACACCCTACTGAGCCAGCGTTGCTTGAGATGGCTTGGCCATGTGAGCTGCGTGGAAGATGGCAGGTTCCCCAAGGATGCATTGTATAGTGAGCTGGTCATTGGTCGTCCATGTCTCCACTTTAAAGACGTCTGCAAGCGTGACATGAAGTCTTGTGACATTGACCACAAGTCGTGGGAGTCAGTTGCCAATGATCACCGGTGCTGGCTGACAGCCATAAAGGCGGGGTTAAAGAGTGGTGAGTCGAAGAGACTTAGCAGTTGGCAGGAAAAAAGATAGAATTGCAAGGAGAGAGCCAACTGTGTAACAGCCCCAACAACCAATTTTATCTGCAGCGCCTGTGGAAGAGTCTGTCACTCTAGAATTGGCCTTTATAGCCAATCCAGGCGCTGCTCCATATACCACTGACCACCTCTCGGCGTTTAGTCATTGTCTCTCGAGACAAGGAGGCCAAAGAAGAGGATTGATCATTTAAATGACTGAGTAACTAGAGAAGGGACCCCATATACTCTTCAGTGTTTTCTAAAGAATTCAAACAGTGAAGTGTGCCATAATTCAGATAGCTATCTTGGTAGCACCTTTACTGGAAGGCAATGGTTTGGAGAAGTTTCGAGTTTTATGATTTGTAACAAACAAAATAATCAGTGCAAAACTGATTGCTAAAAACTCCCTACGAATGATTAAAATGCATGTGCAGGGTGAATTCCACAGAATTTAGATGTCTAACAAACGATCTTCATTTGTTTACACCAGGGTTGTCCAACATACAGCCTGCGGGCCAGGATCCGGCCCGCCAAATGTTTCCATCCGGACCCCGTGTGTAAACTGTTCCCGGGGCCATTCCTCATCCTCCCTGTGACCGGAGATGAGAAATTTCCCTTTGTCAGTCTGGCTTTTAAATGATTGTGCTGTCAGTTTCACAGGTGATAGCTGCTGACTCTCACACAGTAGCATCGTGTGGAACGTTCTTTTAAAGTTGTTTTAAAAATCAGCTCTTTTAAAAAAGATCGCTGTCAGTTTCAATGCTGACAGGTGCTGACATCGAGTACAGACGTTTCCCAGTGGACTCAGTGTTTTCCGATGGGTTCTGACTTATTTTTTAAAAAGTCAGCTGGAAAACCCCAAGTCTGTTGAGAAACGGTTGTTCCCCATGTCAGCGGCTGTCACCTGTGAAACTGCCAGTGATCTTTTGAAAAAAGAACTGACTTTTAAGAGAACTTTAAAAGAGCATTCCACTCTCTGCAACTGTGTGACAGAGAGCAGGAGAGAGAGAGGGTGGAGAGAGGGCGAGAGAGACTGGGAGAGACAAAGAGAGGGGGGAAACAGGGAGAGGTAGCAAAGGGGGGGGCAGAGAGAGGGGGAGAGAAAGAGGGGGAGAGAGAGAGGCGAGAGAGAGAGAGGAGCAGAGAGATGGAATGAGCGAGGGGCGCAGAGAGAGATGGAGAGGGGGGACAGAGTGAGGGGGGCAGAGAGACAGAGAGAGGGGAGAGAGGAGGGGCAGAGAGAGTGAACGAGAGAGGGGAGAGAGAGTGGGACATAGAGAAAGAGGGCAGAGAGACAGAGGGGGGGGGACAGAGAGAGAGAAAGGAGGAGAGAGGGGGAGAGATAGAGAGAAAAGGGAGAACAGAGAGGCGGGGGGACAGAGAGAGCGGAGAACACTGATCGGGGAGCAGGGAACACTGGAGACACGGGAGGTGGAGACAGAGGGGGAGAGATAGAGAGAGAGGGGTGGAGAGGGACAGAGTGAGGGGGTGGAGAGAGACAGAGAGAGGGGGGAGAAGTAGAAAGAGAGAGGGGGGAAAAGGAGACAAAGAGAGGGGGAGAGGAAGACAGAGACAGAGAAGGGAGAGATGGGGGAGAGAGAGTCAAAGAGTCATTTACTTACGGCACAGAAGGAGGCCATTCTGTCTATCAAGCCGATGTCGGCTCTCCACAGAGCGATGCAGTCAGTCCCACTCCCTGGCTTGATCCCCGTAGCCCAGTGAGTTCCAGGTCAGTACCACCAGCTGCATTAAAAAAAGTACTTCTTTGTATTCGCCCTGTATCTTTTGCACAAAACTTTCAATCTGTGTTTCCTCATCCTAGATGGGAGGGGGAAGGGAAGAGAAAACGACACACACACACACACACACACACACACACACACACACACACACACACACACACACACACACACACACACACACACACACACACACACACACACACACACACACACACACACACAATGGGGAGAGGGGGAAAGAGAGATCAAGGTCTTTCCTGAAAGGTGAACATCGATCCAGAATACTCTGCATTGCTACATCAAGTGTGCGGGCAGAGATTGAATACTTATTAAAGCAAAAACAATGCCAGGTATGTCACTAATCAGTTTTAAATATAGTGACGAGAAAGTAAGTCAATAAATTAGTCTTCCCATTTCAAGCTTCTGCACAAAAATGCGCATTTGTTTTTGTTTTTATTAGTAAGATACATTTTTCATGCCCTTATCTTTCGAAATTTGCTCACCGGCCCGCTGGGCTGAGCAAAAATCGCAATGCAGCCCTCCACCAGAAAAGATTGGACAACCCTGGTTTACATTAACATTAAAAGATTTATTCCCATCAACAGAAAAATGTTTAACTTTGAGATTATTTACTGCTTATTATTATACCATTTACTCTCCACAATCCAACCGAAGGTGCTGTGGGAGTGAATTTAACTAATTATCATAACAATTTAGTTGCTCCCTAATCTGTAAACGCTGCTTAATGGTGACCCATGAGTACTTTAAGTTCTTGATTATGACCATGCATAAAGGTAGTGCTGATTTAGCTGATTTCAGCTGGGAAGGCACAAGAGAACTATGGTATGCTTCAGTGCCCCAGTTTACAGGCTGAATGTCTGCTTTAAATTGCTATCTAGTACCCACTGCTGGAAGTGCATATCTGTAGGCAGGTTAAATTGTTGACCAAAAGCTATATCATGAGGAGGGGTATGTAAAAGATTGATGAGAAAATGAAGAGAGAAAAACAACAGTGCCTTTTTGTAACTTGTGAATTGTTTGTTGTCCTCAATATGTACAAGTAGGTAGCTTCGATTTAAACTAACAGTTTGGTATTGGAGACTGGCTATATGACTAACTCAGGTAACTTTTTAAAATTTTGTTGGTTAGCTTTGAATGTTGGCTATTTGGGCATTTAGTCTATTGCGAAACTTGACATGGTGTTTGAGCTGTTATTGGAATATAACATTTTTTATCCAGGTACTTCTCCAGTCAATGGCACATTTTCTGTAATGAACGATTAAGATACTTACTTAGACTATGTTACATGAAGCTTTTTACAGACTGAATGCCTCCCTTTAATTATCTTGGTAATTATTTTTCTTAATCTCTTGATCCCAATTGACAAGGCACTGAACCATATTTAGTTTCTTCATACTTGAATGTAGTGTCAATGCAAAATGAAGAGGTTGCTGATAACATTGATTCAATATGAATTGTACAATTGTAGATTGGTGCTGGGGCAGGTTGTGCATTTTCTGTATTAATTTATTTACTGATTATATGATTTTAGAATTTCTTGAATATTATGGGCTTTGGTCTGATGCTTAGTAAATTCAAAGTTTTCGTGGGAGAAATTTGTTCGTGTAGTACCACGCCACCTGCACCCAGGCCATCGAGGTAAGTTGCATCGCATTGTGCAAACATATTTCTCCCTCTTCATCTTTATCAATACTTGTATCTATCTGCACCAGCTCTTTAATTAAGTAATAAAGAGTATTGCTGAGGGTAGCATGGTTGAAGCTGTGCATACGGACTTTAAAAAGGTGTTTGATAAAGTAATGAATAATCGACTTGTTAGCAAAGTTAAAGCTCAGGGGATTAAAAGGGTGGTATGGATACAAAAGTAGCTAAGGGACTGAAAGCAGAGAGTAGTGGTGAGCAATTTTTTTTTAGACTGGATGGAAGTATACAGTGGTGTTCCTCGTGTGTCAGTATTAGGACAACTGATCTTTTAGATATGTATTAATAACCTGGACTTGGGTATACAAGGAATAATTTCGAAGTTTGCAGATGGCGCCAAGCTCGGAAATGTAGTAAACAATGAGGAGGTATGTAGCAAAATTCAGGAGGACATAAACAGACTGGTACGCCTTAAAGATTATGGAATTTAACTTTGGAAATTTCGTAGAAACAGGCTTTTTTTTACTCGCGAATTTTAAAAAAGCAGAGTTTATGGGCTGAATTTTCATAGCCTACTGCCGTTAGCTTCAAAAATTACGCAGCGCGCGCGGAGCTGCCACGATATTTTACACGGTGGCTCATTGGCATGGAGGGGTAAGACCGCCCGCCCCTGATGACGTAGAGAGGGCGTGCGCACCATCCCTGGCACCAGCGTCCGACGCCACTGCATAGGCATTTTTAAAGGGCTTCAGGCCCTTCAGTTTAAATTTAATGTTTAAAGTGACAGGTGGGAAAAAAATTAAAGTTAAAACTTTATTATTACTTTAAATACCCTCTCCCATCACCTCCCCCCCCCATCAAAATTTAAAGAGCCCTTTGCAGCCAAAAAAATTAAAACTTTGATTCCGACCTTTCACCCCAAACTTTCTCCACTTTACCCTTCAGCCCCTTCCCACCATGCCCTCCACCAATTGCATAAGTTTTTGCCGCTTCCCTCCCCACCCCCGACCTGAAAGTGTCACTCCTCCCACCTCCCCAACGGTGTCAAACCTCGAATCTCCGAACGGATATCTGAAGGCACGGGAGTACCGTCCACCGGCTGGAATATCAGCGTGCGACAGCCTTTGGTAAGTGCTTATGCATTGTTTTACATTTATTTAAATACTTAAACTAAGGCTCCACGGTTGAGCGGGGCGGGGGGGGGGGGGGGTAGGGGTGGTAAAATGGGGCGGGGCCTTCCTGGCGTCGAGGCCCATGGCGGGCCTCTCCCAGAAGTATTTTCCGGGCCCTCCCGCAACGACCCCTGACATTGGGGGGCTTATAAATTTCAGCCCTATATGTGCATGTGTTAGTTGCTATCCTATAATCTAGTGATGGATATAATGATCATAATACTCCTGAATATTCATGTAATTTCAGCCACAGGCAAGCAATGTATCACATAGGCACACACGTTAATGGTTTTTCCATATTGATGTAAGCATCCTGTCTGAAAGTGGAAGAGTTCTACTTTGCAATGCGATTTTACTGAATGATGAAAAGTGTACTTGTAACTACAAACAATGGGAGTGTTCAATGTAGCAACTACATTTACAGAAAGTAATGTATCTAAGTTTGCTGATGACGTACAAATCTTGGTGGAAAGGTAAGCTGCGTGGAGGATTTAGAGAAGCTGCAAAGAGATATAGGCAGGTTAAGTGAGTGGGCAACAAGATGGCAAATGGAGTAAAATGTAGGGAAGTGTGAAGTTGTTCACTTTGGACATAAAAATAGAAAAGCAGAATATTTTTTAAAAGGTGTGAAACTGATAAGTGTTGATGTTCAGAGACACTTGGGGGTACTCTTACAAGGAACGCACAAAGTTAACATGTAGGAAGGCAAATGGCATGTTGGCCTTTATTGCAAGGGGATTGGAGTACAGGAATAACAAAGTCTTATGAAAATTATACAAGGCTTTGGTGAGCCCGCACCTGGAATACTGTGTGTAGTTTTGGTCTCCACATTTAAGAAAGGATACACTTGCTTTGGAGGCAGTGCAATGAAGATTTACTAGATTGGTCCCTGGAATGAGGGGGTTGTCCTATGATGAGAGGCTGAGTTAATTGGGCCTATATTCTCTGGGGTTTAGAAGAATGAGAGGCAATCTAATTGAGACATACAAGATTCTGAAAGGGCTCGATAGGGTAGAAGCTGAGAGATTGTTCCCACTGGTCAGGGAATCTAGAACATGGGGACACAGTCTCAGGGTAAGGGGTCAGTCATTGAGGACTGAGATGAGGAGAAATTACTTCACTCAAAGAGTTGTGAATCTTTGGAATGCTCTATCCCAGAGGGTTGTGGATGCTCCATCATTGAATACATTTAAGGCTGTGATAGATAGAGTTTTGGTCTTGCAGGGAATTAAGGGATATGGGGAGCGGGATGGAAAGTGGAATTGAAGCCCAAGATCAACCATGATCACATTGAATGGTGGAGCAGGCTCGAAGGGCCATATGGTCTACTTCTGCTCCTATTTCTTGTGTTCGTGTGTATCTAGAGTCTGGAATTTCAATATTTTTTTCACATATAAATTCCTTCTTATTTTTGCTTCTGATGTAAACATGTATCAGGACGAATCTGCTAATTCTGCTCTTCTCTTATATACTTTTCATTCACTATTTGCAGAATATTGCAACATTTTCAATAATTCACTATCTTGCTAATTAAAGCAACCTATTTTGATAACATATCCCTTCTTTCAATGAAAATGTCCATAAGTTCAGTGGAGAAATTTTATTGAAAAAATTTATTTTGGAAATTACATGCATTTATGCTTCTTCCATCTCTGATGCAGTCTGGTAGTAAATTACTGAGGCTTTTCTGGTGGGCCCCAGGTGCTTCGATAAGATTTCAGTTAGAATTTGAATGTTTAAATGACTATGGTGGCTTAAACTTTAAGTTACAATTTTTAAATGGCTAGTCATTTTAATTTACATAATTTTCAGGTTTTGGTCTGGAACTCTAACAGTTGTTTTCTGTGTTTGTTTTGGAATATGATTCTTAGCTCCGATTGATCTGTGCTGCTCACAGTTGCATTGTTAATAGGGATCAGCCAAAAATTAAATGGGAATGCTACATTATTTCAGTCATTCATTCATCTGGACACAACAATTTCATTAGTGCCTTAACCACTGCACGAATGAAAATGATAACTCTCACATGAAAAATGGAACCATTGACATCAGAAGGAGAATTCTTACTCAGTGGGACTACAGTTTCTAAATGTACTTTGTCATTTTTTACTGTTTTCAGTATTAAAGTCCAAGGGGCCAATTGTCAACTGTCTATTTGTCACCTCAAGGTGGGAGCTGGCTGATTCCTGCCCTTCCACAATCAACGTGTTGCAGCAAAGTATGGGAAACAGTCAGAGAAGACTGAACTGTAAATGTTTCAGGCCTCCCAATGACAGCATTCAGTGTACTCCCTTTCCACAGACTCCATGTCCATTTTGGATGGAAGTTGAAGATTCAATCATTAAGAACAAATAGTATTTTACAACACAACTGTATATCACTCCAGAAATCGTTCTCTGCAATCTCTCTCTTGAGGCAGTCATTATCTAGCAATTTTAAAGTGCAAAATACACAGAATTGTGTTTTTTTCCCCCTTTCTAACATTGTGGAATTAGTGGCCTTGACATGGATGACAACAGTTCCCCTCTGAATTGCCCCTCATGCTTGAATGCATAAATGCTGTGATATTATATATATAAATATATTAGACTGAGGAACACATTGGACCACCTGCTCTTTAATCAAACAAACCCACAAAGTACTGTTTAACAGCCATTAATTGTGCTTTTCTGAAAAACAGATTGCATATTTTGCCTCTGGTAAACTACACTAAACATGTTTGATATGTACACTTTGATGCTCAAATATTTGCTTGAACGTGGCCAGTCCTGAGATATTAAACATTCTCTCAATTTGAAAACAAAATAGCATGGTAAATCACCACATGAGGTTCCAACATGGCATAGTTAATTTGTCAGCTAATTATGTGGAGTTGTGAGCCAAATTGTGCCCAGGGAAATGGAGAGTTCCTTGGCATGAAATGTTTTCCTATCTAATAGGGAAGGAGAGAGGAGAGATATTCAAATAGGAGCAAGGCTAGGAAGGAGATGCATATTTTGTGTTTTTTTTTTCTCTCAAGGTACTGCACACATGACCCTTATTCAGGTTACCAACTGTCGCACATATATTGTGCAGGAGGTACTCAGCTGCACTACTGCTAAGCAATGCATCTGTTAAGATTGATAGTTATTAAGTTTGTGGGGAACAAGAGTGCCTTATCTCACTAGAAGAATTGGATTTCGGGGAATTTATGGGAATCAAAGCACTGGTGGCTATCAATGCATTTATTCTGAAGAGATGTCGATCAAACCAGATCACGTGCAGAAGCATATACTTTTAAATGTATCTTTGAGTGGCCCCAACAGTCCAAAATAAGCTAACTTAATGATTTGGAAGAAAATAAGGGTAATGTTGTAATGGAATATTGGTATAATAGGCTTGATTAAGTAGAATTTGGAAATAGTTAGCATATTATGCCTTTAGAGTTAAAGATTGAATAAATGGTTACCTTTCAGATCTCACTGAAGTTCCCCTTTAAGATGGCAAAGTTAAATATTTTAAGGTCTCTGTTAGAATGCACACATTGAAATATCCTGACAGTAAGAGGTAGCAACAAACTTAATTGGTTTGTTCAGACAGGTCGACTCCGGAGGTTGCTGTGGGTGCCATGGTAAAGGTAATTACCAATAAATGGAATATACTCACAGGAACAAGAGAGGTCAAGTAAACACACTTACATACATTTTGACCAGATAAAAGCTCACAACTTCAAATTCCAGTTAAACAATAAGTGAAAATGATAATTGAACATATGGACTTTAAAAGGAACACGAGAAGGTCACGTCTAATGCAAAAGTCAAATGACACCTTCAAAATAGTATAAAAATACAAGGTTTTGAAGCAAACACTTTGGGGTGTTGTATCTTCAAACAACACTTCTCATCCCATGCCTTATTCGGGAATTTAAGGTACAAGTTTACTTTAAATTTTGATGGATATTCTGGATATTCTAAGATAATTTTGCTGTAACATTAGCAAGATTAAACTTTTGGATTCTATGTTAGAAATCCGAATATGTGTTACATCTCTCAGTAATATTTGATATTGTGATATACTTAGCCACTTAAGAAGTTTATTACGTGTTAAATTCTTTAGTAACTATATAAAAGTTGATAAATTGTCTCATGTAGTATTCTGTATACAACTACAAGAACCCACTCTCTGTGTCTCTTTAAGTGGAGAGATACGTATTGAAGAGAGTTTCCCAGACCCTTATAAGATCTGGGATATTTATGACTTAACCATAAAATATTAGAATTAGGCTATCTGAAAGATGGTAAACTTCTCTGTTGGTTTCTCTCTTTCAGGGAAAGCCAGTATAATTCTTTGGACCCAAATAAATGTCTGAGAATTTGTCTGGTTTGAACTTTGATTAAGAGAGATTCATAGAGATGTACTCCTGATTTGGTTTAGTCCCTACAAGGGGTTAAAGTCATAAATCCCTTCAATGTACAGTTGCCAGGCAGGTCAAATATGGAACCTGTTCCCAGTGGAGCTGAGAAGTCCACGAAAAAAATTAATAGCTTTTATTTAAAAAATTTTGAAGAATATTGCTTGACTAAACAAGAAATGACTTGTCACCAGTTGTGGAGTCGGTGACAAAAGAAATTTATCAATTTAAGATCGTCACTGCTTAGAGAGAGGATAGCAAAAATCTCTTTATGCCGCGGGTTTTTGGAGCATGGGATTGTTTTCCACAGAAAATGGGTGTGGGAGACACCATTGTCTCTATTAAGGGGAAATTGAATAAACATTTCAAGCAGAGAAAGATACAGTGCTTTGGGGAGAGACTGGCAGTGAGATTAGTTTTGGATTGTTTGAGCATAGAGCTGGCATAAGTCAAGTGGGCCGAATAGTTTCCTTCTGTGTTGAAAATTTCTGTGGTTCTATGAAAGCAAAGAAGACTTGCATTTATATAACATCTTTCATATGCTCAGAACATCCCAAAGCACTTTGCTGCCAATGAAGTGTAGACACTGTTGTAATGTAGGAAACATAGCAGTCACTTTGGACACAGCAAGCTCCCTCACACAGCAATGTAATAATGACCAGATAATCTATTTTTTCAGTCATATAGGTTGAGGGATAAATATTGCTCCATATACTGGAGACAACTCCCTTGCTGTTCTTTGAAATAGTGAGCATGAGATCTTCTATATCCACCTGAGAGGGCAGATGGTGCCTTGATTTAGCATCTTATCTGAAAGACAATCCCTCAGTACTGGCACTGGGAGTGTTAGCCTGGATTATGTGATTAAGTTTCTGAAATGGGACATGAACCCACAACTCTGACTAAAAGGCAATATGGTACCCATTGCACCACACCAAATCTGAGAATTAGCCTCATCACAATTCACATTCTTTTAATTTAACAATCAAATGAAGAAGGTGTGATCTGTGAATAATCTGAATAGTAGTCCTACTTATGAAGCTGTAATTGTTCAGTACAAAATAATTCAGACAAAATTATTGCTGCTGGAGAATTTCTTTATTTCACTTCTGGTGAATTTTTATATTAATCAAATTTAGAGCTGTCAATGTTGGGAAATGAAACATATTTCCACAGTGCGTTATCAGCATTAGTATCAACCATTCTCAGGTCGTGCTTGGCACAGCAAGATGCATGTGAATCTTCATGAATACTGCTCATCAATGTGCCTTAATCACAAGGACATTCCTTACTGCCCCGTTGTGAATTTTTCTTTTGTTTCACACAGCAAGTCATCCTTTTTCAGCTCCATGAGTGAAACTGTCCATTTAGTGTCAATTAGTACTGAATAATGAGCAGTGGTGCATTGTAGGCTCACACTATTAGAGACTGGATTAAATCTTTGCAAACACATTTCATGTAAAACCATTATAACAAATAAGAGAGATCACCTTCATCTCATCTGCCTGGACTGCAATCTAACCCGTGTCCCAGATATGAATGATGAGTATGCTAATCCAGCCCATAACTTTATCACTTTAAGGCTACCTTGTAAAATGAAAGGAAGAGAATTATAGTTCCCAATCATTTCTAAATGAAACTCAATGTGACCAATTTAAAGTTGCTCCACCAGCTGGCATGAGGCAGTAGTGGCCCAATAACTCATAGCATTCTGTTCCTGCTCTATTCCTGTCAAACTCCATCTTACTGAAGGTCTTCCCATGGATACCCAATGCCATCCTGTTTCAGGCAGGAGCTCCATTCCAATTTGCTAACCAGCATCCTATGATGAACGTAGGACCCAATGTAATTTTAGGTACCAATGGACAGAGCAAGCACCATGGATACACAAGTACCAAGTGCTAAATAACCCAACTAACTGTTCTTAACAGGATTGTTGCAGGCTGCTTAGAGAAAAAAGTAAGATTTTGTTTTTTTAAAAAGATTTTTGTGCCTGCAGTTTAAGTGCAATCCTATCCAACTTTGGTTTGTGTTAACATTGATAATTTGATAAAATGGAGCAATCTATTTTCATTCTGCAGCACTTTTTGTATTCTACATCATGCACAGAACAGAAGCAAAAATGTTTTAACAAACTTCAAGGGTGTTTCGATATAAGTGAGGGTGTCAGATTATTTCAGATTTTGTATTTATATACCACCCTACGTGCAGTGCCTGTGAGCTGAATATGATCATGAACTATAGTAAAAAACCTAATTAAATCCTTTGAACACTTGGGAGTGGTGTTGGAGCCACTCATGAAGCCACTTGGAATAGCCCACTAAATAAAACTTACTTGTTGAGATTGGTAAGGAAAGCTTACTTACATGACGGCATAGAATGAGATCCAGTCAGAGGCTGCTGAATTCTTCATATCCTGCTCTGCATATTCAATTAGCTTTCCTCAAGGAAACTACAGCCAGGATCCCATGAGATCACATAGATGATGGACATCCCACTCTGTTACTTAAGCAACAATGTCAGGAAAATCTAGCTCTATATAATTTAAAAATCTGCCACAAAATGGAAAAAAAAACACCCTCAGAACTGTTAGAAAACATTGATATTATACAATGGACATGGTAACTTGATTAAGTAAGTGCTTTATACAGATTTAGTACAAAATAATCTTAATATGCTGACCTTCATTGGAAACACCATACATATTCAACTGATATAATTAAACTTTTGTAAAATGAAAATGATCTTGTAAGATTTTAAGCAGATTATTGTAAAAAAAAATCATGACAATTTTCAGTTGTGAGTAGATACTATATCAACGTTATATAATTCTGTAATCACAAAGCATTTATGATCTATCGAGGATGAATTTGATATCTAGCTATTAGGCTACAGAATCAACTCAATTGTCTTTAACTGTTTAAATAATATAAGTATTATTTATTTAATAGAATGATCTTTGTCTGTACTCGCGGCAACAGCCATAAAAAAGATAGAAAGCTATCTTGGAAGAACCTACCCAGATTGCCAGGGTAGAAAGTCAACAGCACCTGTTCCAAGTCTCTCAAAGGATCACAAAGCAATCTCCAAATTCTGTTAAAAACCCCCCCAGAAAATGCTGGAAATACACAGCAGGGCAGGCAGCATCTGTGGCGAGAGAAATGATTAACGGTCTGGATGTTATGGAGGTGGCAGAGGTCCCACTGCCAGGGTCGAATGTGGGAGGCAAACCCACTGCGGCAGTCAGCACGACCTGTGACCGCATCTTGTCGGCAGCAGTGGACTTATATCTTTCCATCACCCAAGCATGTTTTCCTGCTCTCAAATTCTGTCCCCTTTGCCATATCACATATATGCACAGGAATCTATTGTGATTCAGATATAGAAAGCTAAATAACAATAGAGCTGAGATAATTGTTTGCTGCACATTATACATTATGACTTTGGAGTTGGGCTATAATGTAGAGTGACTTTTCTACCCACAAATGTGCAAGAACTCCTAAGTTACAATACAATCCAGTAGTCTTTCAATAATGAAAATTCTTTTTGACAGACTGTTCAAATTAACTGAAATAATGATCAAGAGTGACAAAAGCTGTGGCCTGAATTTAAAGGAACCATTGGAGATGGAAACAGAGGCGGTGGGGAGGAGGCATAAAATAGGGACAGAAAAGTTGGACTTCCGAATTTTACTGTCGGCACATGACATGGAGGACGGACTGTGCACATCCACGTTGTGGGAAGGCAATTAAGATACTTAAGAGACAATAGACAACAATTTTATTCAGTGGGTCTGATTTAACAAATGGTGCACGGGAACCATGGGGCTTCAGAGCCTCGCCTGGTTAAAGGAGGCTGGAGCTCAGTTCTGAATTCACTGGGAAGCCATCGGGTGAGGCAATGTCACTTGGCAGGGAGGGTGGAGGAGGGAGGGCATCTGGTATCACTATCAGGAGTGGAGGCCAACGTGCAAGCTCTTGGGGTGCGGGGGAGTCCCACAGCTGTGTGCCATTGGATGAGTGGCCCCTCATCAGAGCTGTCAGGCGAGGGAAAGGAGGTGTGCTGTTTGCTGCAAAGGCCTTGAACTCAGGGAGAGGCAACCTGTCACCCAGCTTCAAGGCTCCCATTGAGGAGGAGGAGCAGCATAGGGGGAGAGAGGTGCAGCCACCAGCAGGGGCACCACAGCAGCTTGGGGACCCACAGGAGGGCCAGCCTTTGGAATGGCAAACTGGAGAAGGATGCACAGGGGCACATCAACAGCTTTCTGTGCGCAGAAGAAGTTACCCTCCAGAGAGAATCTACCGGCCGAGGCCCAACTACCTGCAGATGTCCAAGCGGCAGTGTCTTTAAAGGCGCTGCTTCTCCAGGGAGACTGTCACTGATCTGTGTGCCATGATGCAGGATGAGCATGGACACCCAATGCCAGTGTCTTTGAAGGTCACCGTGGCACTGAACGTTTACGCCACTGGATCATTCCAGGGATCCACTGGAGATATATGTGGAATCTCGTAGTCTGAGGTGCATTGGTGCAGCAAGGCAAGTGAAATTTGAAAGTGAAAAGCACGAATCAGCTACTAGAATTTTAGAAATAAAAACAAGAAATGCTGGAACCACTCAGCAGGTCTGGCAGCACCTGTGAAAAGAGAAGCAGAGTTAACGTTTCGGGTCAGTGACCCTTCTTCGGAACTAGAATTTTAGACTTGGGTAAGGTTGACTTTACCGGGATGAGACAGAGACTGTCCACGGTAAACTGGGTTGATCTGTTAATGGGTCAAACAACTGAAGAACAGTGGAGAATATTTAAAGAAACATTTAACGAAATACAGTGCAAGTATATACCCCTGAGAGGTAAAAGCTCCACCTCACAGAAAAAACAGCCATGGACAACTAAAGAGATTAGGGATAGCATAAAACAGAAAGGGCTTACAAAAATGCAAAACGCAGCACATGTCCGGCCTAATGGGATTGATATAAAGACCAGCAAAGGGTCACAAAGCAGCTTATAAGAGCTACTAAAAGAGGTTATGAAAGGAAACTTGCAAGGGACATCAAAATCAATAAGAAGAAATGTTATAGTTACATAAAGGGAAAGCGGGTGGTCAAGAGCAATGTAGGCCCACTAAAAGCTGAAAATGGAGATATTGTCATTGATAATGGGGAAATGGCAGACATGTTGAACAATGACTTTGCCTCAGTATTTACAGCTGAAAAGGAGGATAACTTGCTGGAAGTCCCGAAAAAATTAATAGCCAATAGGAGACAGGGACAATACAATTAACGTAAGTAAAACATCAGTAACAAGGAAATTAATGGAACTAAAGAGTGAGAAGTCGCCAGGACCTGACAGTTTCCATCCGAGGGTATTAAATGAAGTAGGGGAGCACATTGTAGATGCCTTAACTATAGTCTTTCAGAGTTCCCTAGATTCAGGAGTGGTCCCTCTGGATTGGAAAGTTGCACATGTCACTCCACGTTTTAAGAAGAATGAAAGGGGGAACCAAGGAATGGCCCATATGGAGTTAGGCTGAGGATCAGCCATGATCTCATTGAATGGCAGGACAGGCTCGAGGGGCTGAATGGCCTACTCCTGTTCCTATCTTTCTATGTTCCTATAAGGAGGTCACCAATGCTCTGATCAGGAGGGCCAGCAACTATGTGTACTTCCGTACCTAACCAAAACAGTCAAGCTGAGAGGGGTATAGGATTTGGGACTGTTGATGAATTTACCAAGGGTGCAGGAGATCATTGACTGCACGCCAGTGGCCATCAAGGCTCCCGCAGACCAGCCAGTAGCCTTCATCAACAGGAAGGGTTTGCAATTTCTGACTGTGCAACTTGTCTGCGACCACTGCAAATAGATCCTTCAAGTGCATGCATGATTCCTGGGAAGCATCCAAAACGCCTGCATACTTCGGCAGTCCCAGATGCCAGTACTTTTCCGGCCCCCACGCACTTTCAGGGATGGATCCTTGGTGACAAGGGCTACCCACTGAGGACATGGCTACTGACACCCGTGAGGAACCCACGCATGAATTCAGAGGAGAGGTACAACATCTACCATGGGACAACGCGAGCGACCATCGAGCAGGCCATTGGTCTATTAAGAGGACAGTCAGGTGCCTAGCTTGATCCGGTGGAGGCCTTTAGTATGCCCCTGCAAGGGTCTTGCGTATCTAGTTGGTTTCTTGTGCATTGCGCAACCTGGTGCTGCAGAGGGGGAAGCATTGACCAGTAAGGATATCGTGAGTGTGATGCCTCCTCCAGTTGAGATGTGGAGGGCGATGCTGCCCAAGCAGTGCTAGATGAAGGGCCTCAGGGACAGCAGGAAAGGCGGCATGAGATACATGCAAGGGAGGCATGATTCGCCCTCAAACATTCACGTTTCCTTTTGAGCCTTACCACCTTCTGGAACCACAGCAATATATACTATTTATTATATATTTTCGTCTGGCTGGGGAAGCAGTTATAGTTCGATGTTGAGATTAACAATCTATTCAACAGCTTCAGCTGATGCTGTGTGAATGGTTGTGATGCCACCAGGAATGAATCTCTCAGGGCAAGAGTTCAATATGTGGGCGATGGTCTGACTTGGATGGTCACAGTAACAATTTTGAGCTGGCCCTCATATTCCACTTGTGGAGGAAGTGGCCACATCTTCCCTGGCCCGTCCTCAAGCAGTTGAGAGTTGTCCAGATTTTCCACGGGAGGTTGAAACCTGGGACTTCACTGCTTGGGTCAGTTACCAGGTTGCTGTCAATGATGTTAGCAGTCAACCAGAAGGTGTGTCATTGAGAGGTGGGGCTGTCGTTGTGTATACAGTGTGGAGTGTTCCAGTAGCGGCTACAAGATTTCAACGAGTGCATGGAGGTTTTTCGAGGTCCTGTATCAATGGGAGTTCTTTGTTAGCTGTCAGCAGATGGTGTTCCTGGAGGAGAATGTTTTCCCTGCGGACATCAGGAGGTTCAATGTGTGCTAGCTTAGGAAGCCACTCGAGCTCTGCTCAAAACATTCCAGAAATAATCCCCATGATTTCCTGTAGGTGGATATCTACGATTGTGTGGTGGCTCCTGAGCCAGGTTAAGCAACAGTACTGAGTTGTTGGGTAGACAAGGGTGAGTGAAGCAATGCGTAGCATGTGGTTCTGCTGCCCCAGGTGCTACCCGCCAGTTTCCTCATGAGATTCATTCTCGTCTTGATCTTGGCTCCGGTGTTGCTGGTAGTTCAATGTATGGTCAAGAGTGATGCCAAGGTATTTTGGTGTTGGGCCGTGAGTGAGTGGACGGCCACAGAACTGGACGTGAAATTCTTCCTTGGCCTTTGAATTGTTTAGGTGAAACGCTAGAACGACAGTCTTGGCGGTATTTGGTCTCCATTTTCTGAAGTAGGCTTCCAGAGAATGTAGATCCTCAGTGAGTGTTTTCGAAGTTCTTTAGCCTGGAAAGCCAGGGCCAAGTCGTCAGTATATATGAAGAGCCATGACTTTGTGGGAAGGAGGTCACTGGCCTGTTATTGGTTATGCGTGAGCAGCTGATTTGCTCTCCAAGATGCACACGGAACTGTTGGTTGCTGATAATGGAGTTGATTAGTTGTATTTTGGAGAGCAGATGATTTTGGAGAGTTTCAGCTGCATGCCTGTACCCCACACTGTGTCATAGGCACAGGATAAGTCAACAAAGGTGGTTCCTGTCTTCAGACCTTTCTGAAAACCGGCCTCAATATGTAAGGTCAGTGTCAGGACCTGCTTGGAGCAATTGTAGCTGTGCGAAAACCTGCCTGTTGAGGGGGCATCGCTGCTTCCAGGATGGGACTCAGTCTGTTTAGCAGTAGGCGTTCCAGGACCTTATATGTTATTGAGAGCTGGGTGATGGGGCAATAGCTATGTGGGTCATTGAGTGGTTTCCCTGGCTTGGCAATGGCCACTATCTTAGATTTGCGCTAGATGTTTGGAATGGTGCCTGCGCTATGGATGTTGGTAAACAGCTTTGCTAGCCACTTCCTTCTCTGTGATCCAGTATTCGTCAGGAATTCTGGGTAAATCCCATCGACTCCTGCTGCTTTGCCTGGCTTGGCAACCAATAGGGTGCTGCCCACTTCCTCTTGTGAGTAAGGGCTTGAGAAATCTGTCTGCCCACCCTGGAACAGTCTTGAGAGACTGGATCAAGGCTGCTTTTACCACCTGCTTATCTTTCCTGCTGACCGGTATCTATAAGTTTGTTAGGAGTTGTGAAGCACCAGGGATAAACAGCAAATATTACGTGGTCCTCCTGTTAAAATAAGTTTTCCAATTCGAAAACCTACAAACTAATTCTGTCAAGATGGTAACCGAACCCCAGTCACCGGGCTCCCGGTCCAAGCAGTAAAAACCCACTGGAAAATGAATTCTCTCAGGATCAACAAAGCCAAGAAATAGGACAAGCAACAAGAATATATGAGCTCAATGTTGAAGGTCTATCCTGGACAAAATGTGAGCTACTCACAAAAGACCTCTCTCACAGAAATGTGCACTTGTCACCCTGCAAGAAACCTCGTGGATCAGAGGTAGATAGATTCTTGATAAGCAAGAGGGTGAAAGGTTATTGGGGGTAGGCGGGATTGTGGAGTTGAGGTTACAATCAGATCAGCCATGATCTTATCGAATGATGGAGTAGACTCGAGGGGCTGAGTGGCCTACTCCTGCTCCTAATTCGTATGATCACTCCAAACATCAAGCCCTCGTTCCAGGGTACTAATTCATTGCAGGCAGGGATAACAAGACATACAGCCTAGCCACCTACATCAAGGAAAGCCTCACCGAAGACACAGAAAACCTAAAATCAGACGACCTTTGCTCCACTTCCATCAAAGTAGATAAGCTGATCATCACAAATGTCTGCAAGCCATTAAATGACCTTTGGCCCAACATTGTAATACAGCCTGAACCACACCTCACCATCTACACTGCGGACTTCAACAGCCAACATTATATGTGGGGGTAGCCCAAGAACAACACTGTGGGAGAACAGCTGTCATACTGAGCCTCCATACATGACCTAAAACTTGATGCAAAGCAACCTAGCACATTCCATTCCACCAGGTGGAAGAAGAACTACTCACCTGATCTGTGCTTCATGACCCATGACAACAATGGCCAACTGCTGATGTGCTCCCGACAAGTGCTGCTCATCTTCCCGCCCACCCTCCAACTCATAACATTGCCCAAGCCTCATCCACATCAGCCTCGAACTACCATCCATAAACTCAAAGCCAAAACCACGTTGGAATTTGCAGAAGGAGAACTGGGATACCTACAGCAGATACATAGATACCACCATTAACCGGATCCCACCTGTCCCTGAAAACTACACCCGCTTCACTCGACTTCTCAAACTGGCAGCCACCAAATTTGTTGCCTGGGGCTTCAGAAAAACCTACATCTCTTGTTGGACCTCAGACAGTAAATGGCTCCTGAAAGAATACAGCAAAAATGAGGACTTTGACATGGCAACAGCACTCCTCAAGTCCCTTGACGAAGGACGCCTCAGAAGATGGCAGGAAACAGTCGAGAACATTGACTTCACACATGCCAAAAAGCGTGGAAACTTCTGCACCGCCTGGGAGGAGCCAAGCAACAACCACACCAGCGGCCCAGAGTTAGTGCTGATACCACAGCAATAAAGCCTTACCTTTAAACAGCACTGTTTTCGTCTCCTTCCTTCTGTACTGCAGTGCCCAGGTGCGTATCGCACATTGGCAAGGCTGATGCTTTGAGTGCTCGGGGCTTAGTCCCTCACTTCCAGCCCTTTTGGAGGAAGGGTTTAAATGAAGTTTCAAAGGGCATCAACAAATGAAGCAGATATAGTGAGATAACATCATTTGTTTAATTCGCGAGACACGAAACGCAACCCTATCCATCTGAATGTACATTCACCTATAAACCCCTAAGTACATCTGTATGCTCTTCTTAAATCATTTCTGGGTGTTCCTACATGGTGCTCCCCTGCGCTGTCAGGTGAGGTGGAGGCAGGCTGCTGACCTTTCTGCCCCCTAACTTGGAATGACTTTGGCAGCCCTCCTCTGGCTGCTTGAGGCCTGGAGAGCCTTGGCACACTGAGGGTCTCCTGCAAAGGTGCAGGGGCACCCCCGCCCCCCCCCCTCCCACCCCCCCGCTACTGCTCTGTTGTTGAAGACTATGGAGGCACTGGCATCAATGGCAGAGGGTGTTTGGAGTTACTGTCCACAACAGGAGCACCCTGAGAGAAACCCCCAGATGCAGAAGGCAGTTGTTCCTCCGCACCCCAACCCTGCCCCCCCACTTTATAAGGGACACATACCTTCCTGCTGGTCTGAGAGGGACAGGGACCTGGTGGAGATTCCAGGTGCCTGGTCCCCATCTCGCCTTGCCACAGCTGCAGAGAGCTCATGGACAAAGCGATGGAGTGCAGGTCTGTGCACATCTCCGGGAGCCATAAACTGGTCACTGCCAATCTCTTGCCAGACTTGTACCTGTCAGATATCAGTGCAGCACCCAAGTCCTGGATGGACTCCTCCATCATCTGCAGCGATGAGCAACATGGTTCGTTTGTAGCAGATGCACCCTTGTGATGCTCACTCACTCTCTTGGGTAGGCTCCCCTGTCTCACCATCAACTATGGAGCAGCTGCCTTGCTGTCTTGCCAGTTCCACGGCCGCCTCCTCCATCGGGCTTAAGACATGAAGATAAGACACTCCACTGCCGGTCTTGGCAGGTTCTTTTCAATTGTGGGTTCTCTTCTCCTGCAGACACAATGAGGAAATGGTGTTTTAATTGCACAGGCCCCGCACCTCCCCTTCCTTAATTGACGGGCTGCTGTGAGATCACAGCTGGCAGACTGCATTTCGCTCCAGCGGTGATGGCACCTGCTTCCAGTGCCACCGCCGAGAGCCACGCCATTAGATTAAAATTCAGCACCGTATGTCCAAATAGACACATAAGATAGCATTTAGTCTTACAACATCAGTCCTTATGCCTCGTTAATGAAGAGTTTCAATTTAAAGACAGCCATCTGTTTAATTATAAAGATTAAGACACTGATTTTCAGTCTTGAAATTGTGAATGCAGAATCATTTTTGCATTATTATCTCCAATTTTCTACAGTTTTTATGATTCAACAGTTTCTACTTGCCCTGAACCAGTGCCCCCAACTACTTTCACTGTATATTTTTTAAAAATTAACATAAATTAAACTTTAACAAATACATTTCTGGATTATTAATGTAGTCATTTCATATAACTTCCATCCTAGATGTGCATATCTCCTGGCCAATGAATAAATACATTTTAGAAATTATTTTATCTTGAGACCTTAACAACCTCAAAAGGACAGAGGCCGGAATTTTACCTGCTCAAATTGGGTGTCCTCCGAGGCGGCCAAACAGAAAAATGGCAGGCAGTGATGTCGGGTTGGGTCCCCGACGTCATTACACCCAATCCCCAACTAACCATGGTCTGACGGCTGGCGAGATGGAGGTGCCACTCGCCATCCGATTTACATCAGTTAAGGGCCAATTGAAGTAGTTGAAAAGCCATTTGACAGCCATTTTAAGTCAGCTGTCACATTTTATATTTGGCAAATGGGTTGGTGGGGGGGAGAGTCGGGAACCTGGCAGCTTTAAAAGAGCGGCAACCAATGTATCTGTGAGGGAGTTGGCGGTACTGGATTTTTCATTTCTTTCTGTTTGATTTCTGTATTGATTACGAGCTCGGGGCTGATATTGCTGGCTCTCCAGGGTTCACCTGAGTGATCAGTGATTTATTCTGTGTAGGGGAGGGTGGGTTGAGAGTGCCTGTCCTTGCAGCAGGCAGCAAATAGCTGTCCTCATTACATCTCTGGGACACTGTAGCCATGGGAATTGTCCACGCTAGAGGCGGCTACTCCAGTGAGGAAGAGAACACCACAAGGAGGGACAGGAGGACAAGTGGCCAGAGAAATCAGCGACCTGCTGGCCAAGTGCAGCCTAGTAATGGGGGAGGGGCAGAAGGTCACAGAGTGCACCGGGAGCAACCACCTGTGAGGAGACAAGCCTACCCAGAAGGCAGGGTCTACCGCCCGCAGTTGAACTTTCTGCAGATGTCGGAGCGCCAGTGCTGAAGAAGACTGCGCCTGTCCCGAGAGACTATCACATCTCTATGTGAGAAGATGGCAGCGGAGGTCGCATCCAATTGTGTGGATGTCCATCCAATGCCGGTCGTACTAAAGGTCACAGTCACTCTGAACGTCTTCGCATCAGACTCATTCCAGACTTCCACAGGAGACATGTGCAGAATTTCACAATCATCAGCATGGCACTGCATTTAGGTGGTAACTGATGCCATATTCAGGTAAGCCAACCAGTTCATCACGTTCCAGACAGACTCTGCCAGTCAGGCTGAGAGCGCCAGAGGCTTCAGCGCCATTACTGAGTTCCCCATGTCAAAGGCATGATTGACTGCACACATGTGGTTATTAGAGCACCTGCAGGTTTATCAGGGGCCTTCATTAATCAAAAAGGATTTCACTCAATGAATGTGCATCTTGTCTGTAACCACCGTAAAGGTATAATGCAGGTGTATGCTCATTATTCTGGCAGCAGTCACGATGCATTCATTCTCTCGAACTGCCAGGTGCCAGCATTATTCATCCCTCCTGAATGCCTGCAAGGATGGATACTTGGCGACCCGTTGAAGACATGGCTGATGACACCGGTGAGGATCCCATGGTATAAAGCAGAGGAACTATACAGTGCAAGCCACGTGGCCACCAGAGTCACCATAGAGCAGACCGTAGGTCTTTTCAAGATGAGATTTAGGTGCCTGGATCGCTCAGGTGTGCCCTTCAGTATTCGCCAACAAGGGTATCTCGCATTGCTGTCGTCTGCTGCGCCTTACATAACCTGGCGCTGCAGAGGGGGGAGGCCCTGTAGGATGAGGACATTGGTCAGCACGAGGCATTCTCAAACAAGGAGAGTGAAAGGATTGAGGAGGAGGAGGGGGCGCAGCCACCTGAACTGTGTGGGGGAAGGAGTTGGAGGTTTGCAGGAGTTGAGTGCAAGAGAGGCTCGGGAGGCTCTAACACTCAGGCGTTTCTCTTGATCGGAGGTTCATGAACCATTAGTCTGCCAGCGACTGACTTGTCAATCTGAATTCAAGCGCAAAGTACTCACCTGCAGGCGCTAATCTCAGCTGCAATAGCCCACCTTTCCCTCAAACACAACATAGCCCAATGTGGCACCTACTCCAAGTCTCCATTTCATGCAGAAGAAAAAGATCGCCTAATACATCATCATTGACTCGAGACAGATAAAAAAGCCAAGTGAGAAATTTAATAATTTTTGTGTACAGTCGAACAATGATTAAATAATTCAAAATCGCACCAGTGACCCTAAGTGCAGTTAATGTGATTTCTTGAAACATTTGTGAGTCCTCATGCATATTGACAACCCCTCACCGCCAGCCACGGCAGAAGCCAGTGGCTGCACTGGATGCCCCATGGCTTGGGATGTCCTTGGTGTGTGTCCTCTGCCTGCCCGAGGCCGTGAGGGCCCCAGCATGTTGAGGTGACCCTGAGCAGTCTCAGGACCATCCTCTGTCAGCTTGGGATTCTGAGGTGCTTATGTCACAGAATCACAGAATAATACAGTGCAGAAGAGGCCCTTCGGCCCATCAAGTCTGCACCGATGCATGAAAGACACCTGACCTGTCTACCTAATCCCATTTGCCAGCACTTGGCCCGTAGCCTTGAATGTTATGATGTGCCAAGTGCTCATCCAGGTATCTTTTAAAGGATGTGAGGCAACCCGCCTCAACCACCCTCCCAGGCAGTGCATTCCAGACCGTCACCACCCTCTGGGTAAAAAAGTTCTTCCTCAAATCCCCCTTAAGCCTCCTGCCCCTCACCTTAAACTTGTGTCCCCTTGTAACTGACTGTTCAACTAAGGGGAACAGCTGCTCCCTATCCACCCTGTCCAAGCCCCTCATAATCTTGTACATCTCGATCAAGTCACCCCTCAGTCTTCTCTGCTCCAGCGAAAACAACCCAAGCCTATTCAACCTCTCTTCATAGCTTAAATGTTTCATCCCAGGCAACATCCCGGTGAATCGCCTCTGCACCCCCTCCAGTGCAATCACATCCTTCCTATAATGTGGCGACCAGAATTGCACACAGCACTCTAGCTGTGGCCTTACCAAAGTTCTGTACAACTCCAACATGACCTCCCTGCTTTTGTAATCTATGCCTCGATTGATAAAGACAAGTGTCCCATATGCCTTCTTCACCACCCTATTAACCTGCCCTTCTGCCTTCAGAGATCTATGGAGAAACACACAAAGGTCCCTTTGTTCCTTGGAACTTCCCAGTGTCAGGCCATTCATTGAATACTTCCGTGTCACATTACTCCTTCCAAAGTGTATCACCTCACACTTTTCAGGGTTAAATTCCATCTGCCACTTTTCTGCCCATTTGACCATCCCGTCCATATATTCCTGTAACCCAATACACTTAACCTCACTGTTAACCACTTGGCCAATCTTTGTGTCATCCGCGAACTTACTGATCCTACCCTCCACATAGTCATCTATGCCGTTTATATAAATGATGAACAATAGGGGACCCAGCACAGATCCCTGTGGTACGCCACTGGACACTGGCTTCCAGTCACTAAAACAACTGTCTGTCATCACTCTGTCTCCTACAGCTAAGCCAATTTTGAATCCACCTTATCAAGTTACCCTGTATCCCATGTGAATTTGCTTTCTTGATAAGTCTCCCATGTGGGACCTTGTCAAAGGCTTTGCTGAAATCCATGTAAACTACATCAACTGCTCTACCCTCATCTACACACCTGGTCACATGCTCAAACAATTCAATCAAATTTGTCAGGCATGACCTCCCTCTGACAAAGCCATGCTGACTATTCCTAATCAAATTTTGCCTCTCCAAGTGGAGATAGATTCTCTCCTTCAGAATTTTCTCCAATAGTTTCCCTACCACTGACGTGAGACTCACTGGTCTGTAGTTCCCTGGCTTATCTCTACAACCTTTCTTAAATAGTGGGACCACATTAGCTGTTCTCCAGTCCTCTGGCATCTCCCCCGTGGCCAGAGAGGAATTAAAAATTTGGGTGAGAGCCCCTGCAATCTACACCCTCACCTCCCACAGCATCCTGGGACACATATTGTCCGGACCTGGAGATTTGTCCACTTTTAAGCCTTCCAAAACCTCCAATACCTTGTCACTCCCTGTGACAATTTGCTCAAGAACCTCACAGTCTCTCTCTGAGTTCCATATCTATATCCTCATTCTCTTGGGTGAAGACAGATGTGAAGTATTCATTCAACACCCTACCAATGTTATCTGGCTCCACCCACAGATTTCCCCCTTGGTCCCTAATGGGTCCTACTCTTTCCCTGGTTATCCTCTTCCCATTGATATACTTATAGAATATCTTGGGATTTTCCCTACATTTACCAGCCAGAGCTTTCTCATATCCCCTCTTTGCTCTCCTAATTGCTTTCTTAAGCTCCATCCTACACTTTCTGTACTCCACTAATGCTTTCGTTGATTTGCTCTCCTTGTATTTGCTAAAAGCCTCTCTTTTCCTTCTCATCGTACCCTGAATGTTTCTGGTCATCCATGTCAGTGGCAGAGGGGACAAGGAACCACTGTAGCATCAGGAGCACCCTGAGAGGAGCCCCCAGATGCATACTGCTGTAGATTCTGTGCTCTCACGTGGCTCAATTGGGCTTCCCTGCTGACCTCAGAGGGATGAGCAGCTGTTGGATATTGCAGGAGCCTCGTCGACAGCTCGCTGAGGCTCTGCTGCATAGAGCTCACTGTTGCTGTGAGGGTTTGTAGGTCTCTGCGTATCTCCAGCAGGCTTTGGACGGCCTGCTGGAGTGGGTCCTCCACTGCAGCCATCGATCTATCAACAGAGGATGTCAGTTGCGCAGATGGCAGTGACTGTGCAGAACTCATGGCCTTGAGGGAGATCTCCAAAGTCCGAGCAGGAGTACACATCATGTCTGGTAAATCCACCAGATTTCCACACACTTCACGCTGCACCTGCAGCATCTCCTGCCGAATGGATATCCTCAGAGGCTCATTATCAGCATGGGGTTCAGCACTGACCTGGCCTCCCACAGTCCTCCGAGTGTCAGAAGCATCGGCCGATACTGCCTCTGGCAGCTGGTCTGGCACTTGTGCTGTGCTGGCACCAGGTTGTGACCACGAATCCGAAGATGTAACCAGCCCAACCGAGGTGATTGCTTCTGAGCTGGCGCTTGGTGCTGGAAAAGGATGCAACTCTGCACCCTCTGAGGTCCCATCCTCCTCCTCAGAGGTGGACGGATGTGCCCCGGAGAAGCTGCCTGGCTGCTGCTGTGTTTCGCCTGCCAGGGCAAACAGAATGATCATGTGTGAGCGACAAACCGGACTGAAGGACATGTAGTGTGGCTACATGTGTGTGAGCTTGAATGCACCAACAACCTTCATTGCTTGAACCGGCACCCCCCGCCCCCCGCCCTCCCACCCACACTCTGGGGAACTCACCCTCCTGGTCAGGTGCTCCGGCCTCACCATCGGCAACTGAGCGTCCTCCATCCTCCCCAGCGAGCAACAATGCCTCCTTCTGCACACTGGTGAGAATTGCAATGACAACGCAGCCCAGCACTGACATCATCAGAGCGCTCCCAGTTTCGCACATGTGCTGCACAGTATGCTGCCAGCATGGTGCTGCGCATGTGCAGCCTACATCAGCACCCGGTTTGCCTGGACTAATTTGCGCGAAAACGTCATTCATCGCTCGTCACTCCCGGCTTTGCCACTTCTCCCCACTCGGCTGTTCACTCCCTGCTTCACCACCCCCCCCACCCCCACCTACCCACCTACCTGTGGGCCATTCACTCGCAGCTGCGGCAATTCCTCCCCTCCGCTCTGCCTCTGCTTCCCACTCCCGCTGCCCGCTCCTTCCCGCGATCACTGCCTTTCTTCCCCGCATAGGGGAAGCAGGGAAGAGAGAGTGACAAGATAGGCAGGGGAGGGAGACTGTGAGTGGGAGGGAGTGGGGAACAAGCGGCTGAGGGGGAAGAAGGAGCAGGGCCATGGATTCTGTTGAATTGCATACACAATCCCACACATGAAGCTATCCCAGAGCTGCTGTCTTGGTCTGGTCGCGATTGGAGAGGTCCCAGTGTGTTTCACAGACTCAATAATGACCCAAGGATTCAATTTCCTGCCAGATCCATTTAAAATTATTATATTAAAACAAAATGTCCATTGGATTTAGGTTTCTGGACGAAAAACCAAACTGGTTGTTTTATATTGGCTCAGGTCTAAACATAAAGCTCACTGAAGTGATGCTGGATCAAGTTGTGTATTTGGCTCTTATTACAACACAGAAGAAGCTCTCTGCCAGTGTTCATGCTGAACATGAGCTCCCAGGATTTATCTGTTCCAACTTCCAAAATGTTAGAAATCTCTTTTTAAAATGCTCACTTGTTTAAAATTTGGGTTTGTGTCCAGAAATAATCATCAATAAAATTCATTAAATAACCCAATGCAGGAGCAGGAGTGGGGAGCAGAAGCAGAGGGAGAGCAGAGGGGAGGAAGCGGCGAGGCTGCGAGCAAGGGTCCACAGGTGCAGGGGGCAATGGGTGCAGGGGTGATGCAGGGAGTGAATGGAGCAAGTGGCTGATGCGAGGAGCAAGTGGTGAGCAGATGGGCGCGGGAGGCAGCAGTGAGAAGCGCGATGGCAGGAGGGAACGGGGTACTGTTGGGGGTGGGATGGAGGCGGCGATCGCCTTTTGGTTTCATTAGTTTTCGTTTTTGTGATAAATTGAGCAGCGCCATCTTTGCTACTGGCAGCTGCCAAAAAAGTTGCAGACAGTGACGTTTCAGTGCATGAGGCTGCATATGCGCATCTGCAAGTACTGCGCCACCTAGTGGTTGCATTGTCAGTAAACGCAGCCATTGCGATATTGGCAACTCTGCCACCGGTCCGTGCCCTCTCGCGAGCATTCTGGGCCCTCTTTTCCTGTGGAAACACATGACAGTCAGTTCAGTTACTTGACCTGAAGGAGCACCTGCTCATCCCTTGTGCTGCATGCTGCCTCTGGGACCATTGCCATTCATACAGTTGGCACACTTCTGGACCATTGTGCATTTCGGATGTGCTCAGCATATGGCCCATGAATGGGCTGCAGCGAGTCTCTCCCGATGGATGGTTTCGACTTTACAGCATCAACACCTGGTGACCCTACCATATCAGTACAAAGCAATGATGACTGAGACATGCCCCTTACCCTGGCAGAATGGAGAAGGTCATAGACCCGCTTGCGGCACTGGAGCCATGTCTTCTTGACAACCCTGTGGCTGCTGACCTTCTCCGCAACCTCCAACCATGCCTTCCTGGTGATCTGGGAAGGCCTCCTCCTTCTGTCTGCTGGGAAAAGGACCTCCCACCTTGCATCAGCTGCCTGGAGGAGGACATGCAGGGAGTCTTCTGTGCACCTTGGGGCCATGCGGTTGGCTCTCTCTGACATTGCCGTGAGCGGGTTCAGGTCCTCCAAGGTGTCTGGTAGATTTCTGGAAATTTACTGGGTCGCCCCTTTAATTGAAATGACAACTCCTTTCCACCTCAGCCAAGTGCATGCCTAGTGTTAAGCTCTTTCTCCTCCCACCGTCCTCAGTGATGAATGCAGCCCTTTCAGAGCCATTGAAGGTGCTGAAAGACCTTTTAAATGGCTTTTAGCACCTTCTTCTGGCACTAGCTCCACCCCTGCTGACTCTCACCTTCCCGCCTGTGCGCACCTTTTTCAACCAGTAATCCACCGCTGAGATGCTAATTGGACAGTTAGCGCTCAATTGGGGTAGGCAGCTGAGTGCGGAGCGGAACCAACTTCGACAGCCACTTCCGCCTCCCGGACCGTGGACCCAGCAGGACAGGTAAAATTCCCGCCAGAATCATTGTTGCCTATTCATGAAAAGTGCCTGTGTGCTTCTCTGATCATTGCTGTGTCTAATTATATGCTGGGTACTGACCTCAATGTAATACCTTGCAAGTCAGATATTAAGCTATGAAAATCACTCACCAGAAATCTTAGAACATTGGTTTTGAAAGTGGGATACATGCACTCTAGTGGATTCTGGGGTTTGGGGATGTTATCAGATTTCTGTCTCTCAACACATTTCTGTACCTTTTTGCAGTTATTTCTGTTGCTGTACACTCTTTTGGCTTTGGGCAATTATTGCACTATGTTCCTTAGGGTAGCTGACTTGTCATTGACAATGTCAATATTTATAGATGATATTCATGCAGAGAATTTTGAAAACCATTGGTTTACAGCACTTGAAGAAAACCATTACTTCTCAGTAACTTTCTCTCACATTTTCAAGGTATTTTCAAACCTTCTTACCCTTGGTTACTTCCATTCATTTCTTTGATCTATCACATAGTGTTACGACCTCAGTAGAATCTGGTAACTTTAAAACAAGAGATATGAACTCCCCAGACCAATTAAAGGATTACACGACAAGATTTCACACTATAAGACTTTTACTATAACAACTAAACTAAAATAAATCAACATTAATTAAACAATACTTAGTAGATAGCTAATACACTAAATTACTGAGAAAAATATTTCCCATTAACTTATTAACACACTTGAAAACCCCACATCATATTTATACGTTAGCAAAAAAGGAATCCTTGCAATTAAAATTCCCAAACTCCTTACAGTTGCAATGGGTTGGATCACCCAGTGTTCTTCTAAAAACAATTTCCTTTTTGTTCACTTCTCCCAAGCACGTTTGGCTGGTCTTCCATTAATAAGGCAATCTCTGGTGACCCCGTTGGTCTTTTCTCTTCTGCAAACTTCAATTTTCAAATCGGGTTCAAGTCTTAGCAACCTTTTGCTCTATTGGTGCTCTGAGAGCAGCTGTTTCTATTTTTTCCCCTTTTTTTTCTCTTTCTCTTTTCTATATCTTTTCCTCTTTTTCTCTCTCTTTTCAGGCTGCACTGCTCCCTGTCTGCTGCTCCCTTTCTTCCTTATAGCCTGTCAAACCTAGGAAAGCCTGTTAAATTTATCCAGAACAAAAGTCAATAGTCGTTTGCCTTTTACAATATACTGTGTTCATACGTCTGACCATAGCAAAACTACCTGGACTTTCCTTTGTTTCCAGGTGTTAAAGATTGCAACTCAAACTTGCATTTTTAAAGTCCCTGTTTACGATCTGAGAGTCTGGGAGAGCGAAACCCATCTAAGTGTTACAAACTTGCACCCTGCTTTCAAAAGAGTCTTTGATCTGGGTTCCTTGTGTTCATGGTAACTGTCATGAAAACTACACCTGCCAAAATAAGACATATTAATTTCATCATATGGAACATTAATTTTTACTGTTACTGGACTGGAAAAAAATAACTTGGTTTAAAAGACCACAGAAACATAGCTGCACATATTTGCATTTCTTACTAGTTCCCGCTGATACTTTGGCAGTACCACTATCTGATGAACTACCATCCATTCTTCATCTGTAGGTCTGTGAGAAGGTCTGTACTTCCTCATCAGAATACCATCTTTAATATAAGAGCCTTCTGGAACTCCGTTTGTCTCAGCTTCTGTTAGAGCTGATTGTGCCACTTTGTTTAACTCTGGAACAGCTTGCTGAGCCTTGATCAGAGAAAACTTATCAAACATTTCCTTCGGATTATCCAAACTCCCAAAGAAAGTTTCAGGCTTTCTGTCTGTGGTGCCAATTTTACCTCCGACAATGAAACTTGTTTAGCCATTGTTCGGGTTACTAAACATGAAGGAAAAATTCCTGGAACCTTTTCCTGCAACTGTTCTGTCTCTTTGACTTAATTTTGTTTTTCCGTGACCACTGGAAAAGCTACTACTTTTGCTCCAGCCAAATCATTCCCCAGGAGTAGGTCACTTCTATCTACTGGAAAATTTTGGACAACTCCTACAGTTACCATCCCAGACATTAGGTCACACTCTAGGTGCACCCGATATAAAGGTACAGATATATACTCCTCGCTAAACCATTCACTAAAACTTTAGCATTCAGTGAGCTCGCTGGTGGAAACATTATGCCTTTCCCCAGCAAAAGAGTTGGGTGGCTCCTGTATCCCAAAGTATGACTATTGGTTTGTCTACCTCACTTGAGGGATAAGGAGTTACTTTTCCTTTCAACAAGAATTCTCTGTAACTCTCAGGTACCTTATTCACAGTGGTTGCAAACACAGTGGTTTTTGTATTTAGCTTTACAGCCTCAGTCAG
Organism: Heterodontus francisci; assembly: GCF_036365525.1. Taxonomy (NCBI): domain Eukaryota; kingdom Metazoa; phylum Chordata; class Chondrichthyes; order Heterodontiformes; family Heterodontidae; genus Heterodontus; species Heterodontus francisci. The sequence goes on from NC_090384.1 coordinate 72,398,856, forward strand.
AACTACATCCTGATCTGCTGTAATCTCGGACAGGGCCCCTTTCCGTGCATTGGCTTTGTGTACCCCAATAAGTCCCATGGGTTTACCTCGCAACTTCCAGCATTCTGCATGAAGATGCCCCACCTTGTGACAATGGTAACATTTAGGCTTGCAGACCTCACTTCCACCCTCAGCCTCTTCCTTTCTGGCCTGAGCAGGAGATGCTGGGGCATTCCCAACTGCCCCTTCTTCTCCCTGGCTACTTGCCTTCCTTTTACCCTCCCACCTTCTATCCTTCTCAGGTTTGTGGGGGTGATGGGCAAAGGGTTTGGGCTTATACACAAGCACATAATCATCAGCAATTTCCGTTGCCTGTCTGGCCGTTAAAACCTTCAGGTTCTCTTCATGGGTTCTTACTACTGGAGGGAGTGAATTTTTAAATACTTCCAGGAGAATTATTTCCCTATGGTTCTCATATGTGGCTTCCATCCTTAGTGCCCATATCCAACAATCAAAATTAATTTGCTTTACCCTCTCAAATTCTATGTAAGTATGCCCAGACAATTTCTGGAGTTCCAAAATTTCTGCCTATATGATTCAGGGACTAACTCATACGCAGCAAGAATAGCCTTTTTTTCCATCTCATAATCTGCAGAAGCCTGCTCAGAAAATATAGCATAAATTTCATGAGCTCTGCCCATCAACCTGCTTTGCATAAGCATTGTCCAGCTTTCGTTTGGCCACTTCAACTGTGTGGATGTCTTTTCAAAAGAAATGAAAATTTCCTGTACATCCCTTTTCTCAAACTTCATGAGGGCTTGCACAAATTTGAACAGCTTTCCACTGGGTCCTGGGCTGGAGCCAGATCTTTCCTCACCAGAACTTTCAATGGAGTCAAGACCACTCTTTTGTCTTAGTTTCATCTCTTTTAATTCAAATTCCCTTTCTTCTCTTTCTCTTTCCCTTTCCTCCTCCTCAAGTTCAAGTTTTTCATTGTCAATTATTTTTCAAGCTCAAGTTTTTCAATTCTTTTTCCTGCTTAAGCTCATGCTGCTTCATTTGTAACAGAATTTTAGCTAATTCAACTGCACTACCCTCTTTTTTTTACTTTATTCTTCTTCCAATTTTAAATGCTGTGCTATTACTTCAATTACATCTGCTTTCTAAGCTTCTGGTTTTAACTTAACCCCAATTTTGCTGCCAATGCTATTAGCTTAACCTTGGTTAAGTTCTTCAAATCACTCAGGGATACATCCCCCTTCTCCAGAAAAGTTGCAGCAACTGTTAAGGACATTTTGGTGGTGTAGACATTGCTCGATTACACAAGAAACCTGGTTCTTTTTATATTCCTTTTTCAATTCAATTTCAAAAGTTTTTGTGATTGGAGGGCTGTTTCTAGTGGCGTACTGCAGGGCTCAGTACTGGGTCCCCAGCTGTTTTGTGGTACATTAATGATTTGGATATAAACGTAGGGGGCATGATCTAGAAGTTTCCAGATGACACAGCGATTGGCCGTGTGGTAGATAGCGAGGAGGATAGCTGCAGGAAGAGATTGATGGTCTGGTCAGATGGGCAGAAAAGTGGAAAATGGAATTTAGCCTGGCGAAGTGTGAGCTGATATATTTGGGGAGGTCAAACAAGGCAAAGGAATACACGATTAATGGGGAAATACTGAGAAGTGTAGAGGAAGTGAGGGACCTTGGAGTGAATGTCCACAGATCCCTGAAGGTAGCAAGACAGGTCGATAAGGTGGTCAAAGAAGGCATATGGAATCCTTTCCTTTATTAGCCGAGGTATAGAATATAAGAGCAGGGAGGTTATGCTGGAACTGTATAACTCATTGGTTAGGCCACAACATGAGTACTGTGTGCAGTTCTGGTCACCTCATTATAGAAAGGATGGAATTGCACTGGAGAGGGTACAGAGGAGATTTACGAGGATGTTGCCAGACTGGAAAAATGCAGCTATGAGGAAAAATTGGATAGGCTGGAGTTGTTCTCCATGGAACAGAGAAGGCTGAGGGTAAGTCTGATTGAAATTTACAAAGTTATGAGGGGCCTGGATAGAGCGGAGGTGAAGGCCTATTCACCTTAGCAGAGAGGTTAATGACTAGGGAGCATAGATTTAAAGTGATTTGTAGAAATATTGGAGGGGTGATGAGGAAAATTCTTTTTACCCAGAAGGTGGTGGGGGCCTGGAACTCACTGCCTGAAAGGGTAGTTGAGGAAGAAACCCTCAACTCATCCAAAAGGAGTCTGGATATGCTCAACCTGCAGGGCTACGGACCAGATGCTGGAAGGTGGGATTAGAATTGGTGGATCGTTTTTCGGCTGGCACAGACATGAAGGCCTAAGTGACCTCTTTCTGTGCCTTAAACTTTCTATGATTCTATTCAATGAATTATTATAACCCCACTTACAACTAAACGTTGTTGGTATTGGGCTTATCCCGCACAGAGCCCCAATTATATATTACGACCGAGGCGGGAGGAGTGCACTGTTTATTCTTGTTCTACTTCGCCACAGGTTACAACATATATTTAAATTTTCCCACTTACTGATAGGGTCAATCATATATTCTATTTTTCCCCAAATAAAACACACTAATCATGTTTCTTTAATGAACAACAACATTTTCAGTTAATTATAAAACAAGTCTTAACCCATAATGAAGTAAAGCATAAACACACAGATTGAAATTTTAAAGTTTCCTTTTTACCTTGGCCCCTCACATGCACACACACACACACACATATACCGGTTAACCAGAAAAAATAAATGGGATTTTTGTTTAGAGCTCTGTAACAGACAAAAAACACTTAGAATGAATACTTGCTCATTCTTGAAGAAAGGAGCAGATGAGATACGTTGTGTTCCAAAACTGGCAAACTGTCTGGTCTCCGAGTACACATAGGTGGGTCATTGGGATCTTTTTGAACAGTTCTTTTCAGGTGGCGTTGAGAATTAATTTAGCAGGTTTTTCCTCAAAGACAAGAGATAAGATGAGTTGATACAGTGGATTTCTCAGGGTCTTTTAGAGAGGTGCTGGAAAGCTGAGCTGGGATGTTGTCTTCTCTCCTTCCTTGGGAATTCTTTTCTCTCCTTGAAAGTTCTCTTCCTTTTTCTGAGGGTTTTTTTTAAAGAGATGGAACAGGCTGGGCTGAGCTGGGGTTCTGTCCTTCAGTTTTATTTTTTTAAAACTCCAACCCCTTTTAAACAGCTCATTCTGAACTCCAAACATTTCAAAAGTGAGGCCGGAAACAAAAAGTCCATCTTCTGACCAGTCAGTTCTCTGCACATATCTTCCCCAATTACCATGGTTTCTGTTATATTTTTGAGCCATGTAACAACCAGTAAATGTTGTTGTCAAACAAGTTCTTTCAGTGTTCGCTTTTTGACCCTCTTGAAGAAAAGATGGTCCAACATTTCTTTAGTCTATGAATTTCTCAAAATTATTTTTTTAACAAAAACTGAAGCACTTTCATCACAGCACACATCTCATGTTGATTCTCGAGATAGAGCCGCCTGTTTCGTGACTCCCTAAGCTCCGGATCTCTGCCCTGCAGAACAGGACTGCACCTGCCTTTTATCCTCTGAGGGGGACTCGCCACCACTGACTCTGCCTCTCCTGAATCCTTCAGTTCTGATGTGATGTTCACTTCACCCTGTGCAACCATCTCTAATAACTTACAAGGACCCCAGCGAGGTGCGAGTATCTGCGCTGGTGGAGGGCGTGCAAGAAGGATGTGATAGTGCAGGTTCCGAGATGTCTTAATAGACTTTTTAGGGTGTTTTCTTTTCTTTAAGAAATTCTGCCTGTTCTTTTTTTCAGGCTTGGTTGCTTTAATGGAGGTGTCTCAGCTGTTTTTGAGAGTTCCCCACTGTTATAATAGGCTTTTTAAGGGGTTTCCCCTTTGTTTGAGAAATCTACTTTGATTTTTTTTTCAGGCTTGCTTGCCTTAATGGAGGTGCCACTGCTGTTTCTGGGGGTTTCCCGTGTTTTTCGGGGGTTTACTGCTCTTATCCCCATGTTCAGCCTGAGTGAAGGCTTGGGTTTCTCTCCAATTTTTTTTTCCAAGCACGATACCTTAAGAAAATCACTGCAAGCTTTTCAAAGGCTCTTAACATGGTCCCCAACCATTGGTATTATGACTCTCTGATTGCTGGATTCTACTTTCAAGCCACCACACTTCTGTGCTGTGGTGAAGTCTGTATTTCTGTGCTCGGACTCACCATATCTGCAGAGCTCCTCACAGTCTCGTCTGTAGGTAAGTAGTTTTCTTACTGTACTGGGCAGTATTCATCTTTAAATTTCTCTGTTGTTCATCTGGTGTTTCTTCCAAAGGTAAGGAGATCTTCAAATTCTCCTGGTTACTTTCACTGCTGCCACCTTATTGGGTTTAGTTGTATTTGTATTAGTAGTGTTGTAGGAATGTCTTGGATTCTGGTAAAGGTTAACTAACAACTCAGATGGGTCTGGAGGAGATGTGAATGGGGAAAGCAGAATCATTACCAAAATGTGCTGTCCGAGAAAATGGTAGTTATGATCTGAAATTGTTGAACTGAATGTTTAATCTGGAAGGTTGTAAAGTGCCCAATTGAAAGATGAGATGCTGTTCCTTGAGCTTACATTGAGCTTCATTGGAAGTATTGGAGGTGGAGGACTGAGAGATCAGAATGGAAGTGGGGCGGAGAATTAAAATGACAGGCAACCAGAACGTTGGGATCACGCTTGCAGACTGCATGCAAAGCTGTCACCCAATCAGCATTTGGTCTCCTGAAAGTAGAGAACACTGCATTGTGAGCAGTGAATACAGTATACTAAACTGAATGTAGTACAAGTAAATGACAGGTGTTACATTTCCTGCACTTGCATTGAAGGTTGACATGGGAAGGGGAGGGGTTTTTGGGGGTGATTGAGGAGTGGACCGGGATGTTGCTGAGGGGTCGGCCTATTCAAAATGCTGAAAGAGGAGGGGGGAGGGGAATATGTGTTTGGTAGTGCCGTCATCCTGGAACTGGCAGAAATGGTGGAGGATGATCTGTTGAATGTAAAGCTGGTGAGGTGGAAGGTGAGGAGAAGGTTAAATACCAAAATGAAAAAAATAATTCTGTAACAGTGTGAGAAAGTCTTTCAGTACAGTTCTCTTTATGAATCCTGAGATGTCCCTTGGGAAACAAATATGAATTATAGGTGTAAGAGTCAGCATACCTGAGTTGTATGTTAATCAGTAATAGTTTCATAGTCCAAATTGTGTACTGCTTTTTTAAAATCAGACGAGCGTTCATTTATTTTTGTATACTTGGGGTGAGATTGGGTTAGATGGAGGAGCAGAAAATGAATGAACTTATGCTGGTATTGTCTTTTATTGAAAACAATGGGAGCACATATATGCATGCAAAAGTCACTGCCTCGGTCAGGAAACCTTTTTACTGCTCTATCAAGTTCCCCTGCTCTGTCAGAGAGTAAATGTGAATATGTGTCATAAAAGCAATTGCTTTTTGAAACACTACTAGCAAGTTGACCTTCACTTGGCCTATTTATAATCAGAGATCTCAATTGAAAGAACAAATGAAAGTATATATGACATCCCCTCTGATGCATAACATAATTCGCATCAGTTAAGAGAACAAAATTGAGACCATGTGACATCCTCCCTCTACATAAATTTGCAACATCCAAATAGAAATCTCGACACTTCCATCGGTCAATCCAAATGTCCTTACCTCTTCTGCTTGAAGTACAGTTAAAATTTATATTGGGATGTTATCACTGAACAACTGATAACATATTACATCGGACAGCAGTAACTTCTGTTTTTGACTTAAAAATGGTGAATTAGCATTTCAGTTTTTCCATCATCAGATTTTATATGCCACTTCTGAACATTATCTTCTAAATTCTAGTATAAATTGCCTAAGATTCAAATCCAAAATGATGACAGATTCAGTCCCATTTTCTTGAAATCATTAGGGTTCCCAACTCTAGTTGAAGGCAATTCCTGGAGACTGGCTCACATGATGTCTGACCATGTGACATCTGGCCACGTGTGCCTGACCACGTGATATCTGATCGCATGATATCTGCAAATGTTATTGTATTTGCCTTTTAACATTTCGGTCCCCTGTGGTTGACTATCTTTGTGGTTTTGGGCCAGCAGCTGTTGTGCAAGACATTCCAAGAAACAGGAACAACCTGCCAGCAGGTGAAGCATAGAAACTGAGATGTGGAAGAGGGGAAACTGGAGGTGGGGGAGTGATTCACACAGGGGAAATCAGAGCTGGGAGGAACTTTGATTCCCCTGGAAATGAATAGTGACTCACTGAAACTGCACTAGTAACTATTGCAATACCAGTTAAACTGAAGTGTTTTAATAAAACGATAATTCACTAAAAGTCTATTTATAATTGATAGTAATAAGTGCAACCTCCCAATATCCTACCTATAGCAGTAATCCTATAACTTGTTGATAACTATAGCATGGCACAAGATGCCGTCAGGCTCCCTATCAATGCCACTTTTAACAGGCCCCATCTCTCTCCCTATTGCTTTGAACTCTGGTTTGGACTCAGGTTCTGCAAGAAGGTGGATAATTTGTACTTAAGACTTTGCATGCTAAAACTCAGCACAGACACACCTGCACAAAACCGAGAGATCGCACAAATGGCAGCAGGTTCAGTATTTGGGATACCTCTCAAAGAGCACATTGTCCTAAGCCCAGCAAAGCACCAACATTTCTAAACCACTCCCTGGGTTCAGACTCAGTAAAAGAAAGTTTATATCGAATGATAGATATTACAGCAGAGGAGAAACCCATTCAGCCCCCGATGCTGGCGCTCTGCCCCATAACCACTTTGCCCCCATTCCAAGATCCTTTTATATTGTTTTTTTTTCAAATAATTTTCTCATTCCTTTTAAATAATATTCTAGTCTCTGTCTCAATAGCAATTTGTAGTGATGTATTCCATTGATAGCTCTCGGTACAAAAACCTTTCTTCTCCCTACTCCCTTTGTTCTTCCAATGAGAATCCTTGGTATTTATCCCTTTGTTCCATATTCACCCAGCAGTGAAAGAAATCTTTCACTATTTACCCTAGGTAATGTCCCCAGGTTTCATTCAACCCTTTACTGTCTGCTCCTCTCTTGGTACTACTCACATCAATCACTATACTGCCACTGTTCCTAATTCTGTAGGAAATGCTGCACCCAGACCACTCCACTTCCCAGCGCTACACTCTCTCTGCTGACTGAGTTTCAAACATTCCGACTCCCAGTTCCCAGTCCTCACCCCATTCTCCCGATCCCCATTACCCAGTTTACCTCTCTTCCCTGAGCCCCTATTGCCCAACCCCTACTCCACAGTCTTCCTTTCTTCCTCAAAGCCCTTATTGCCTGAACCCCAAATCCTAGACATCTTCTCTCCCCCATACATCAACTCCCAGTCCCATCTTCCACTTCCTCAACTCAATTCCACTGTCACTCTCCCTCACCTCACCGCAAGCCCAAACCCCAGAAACACTCCTCCCTGATCCCTGGTCACATACTCCCCACCCATGAGACCCAATCGTTTACCCCGAATCCAGCAATTTGCAGTCATTTTGATTTCAGTTCAACATATTTGTTGCTATTTAATCATACATTTGAAATGCTTATTGAAGCTTGTACTTGTTTTTATTCTTTTTACACACTGAAATGGATATTAAGAACAAGAACACATTGATATTTAATCTAAAATGGGAAAAGAAATGTTTACAAAAGATCACAACATGAATACAGATAAGAAAAGTGATTCAGCCTATCTTAGCTCACTTATTCAGGGGGAAAATCATATCACACTGCAACATCTAACCATCTCTTAGTTTACCTTACCAGTAAACTACTTTAAGTGCAGAAATACATCCTGACACCAATTTTAGGCTTTTTGTTGTATGATTGCCTTTAAGGATGATGTCCCTTTAAGATCTCAGTATGCTAATGAGTTAAGCATCAAGATATAGCCATGTGACTTTAAGCCAGAGCCACTGTGCAACTGTAACACCTGTAGGAAGATTCTGTAAATAGTTTGCTCTGTACATACTTGTTTAGCAGTTAATAAACCTGTTAGAGACCTTCAACATAACTGGACTCCAAGCATCTATTTATTTATAGATACAGCACTGAAACAGGCCTTTCGGACCACCGAGTCTGTGCCGACCAACAACCACCCATTTATACTAACCCTACAGTAATCCCATATTCCCTACCTACACTAGGGGCAATTTATAATGGCCAATTTACCTATCACCTGCAAGTCTTTGGCTGTGGGAGGAAACCGGAGCACCAGGCGAAAACCCACGCAGACACAGAGAGAACTTGCAAACTCTGCACAGGCAGTACCCAGAATCGAACCCGGGTCCCTGGAGCTGTGAGGCTGCAGTGCTAACCACTGCGCCACTGTGCCGCCCCAAATTTATGTTGCATCAGACAACATAAAGAACTCACTATATGGTGGCAGCGGTAGGATATTTGCACTCGCCCTGTGTCAATCTTTTAATGGTAGCAAAAGCTTCCAGTTGTTTGATTTCATCAACATGATGAGTCAGGTTCACAATATAAAATGCCTGCTCATCATCTGACTGAGAATCACTCCTCTCTTAGTCTTGTCTGGGGTCTGTTTCACTGTGGACTTCATATATCGGCTTGCATTTATGCAGGTCTCTGGAGCTTTTCTTGTTGCTGTTGCCCTGTTGCTGCGCCTGTTGTCTGTTTGTTTGTGTCCAACTGTGACTTCCGGCTGTGTCTTTGGAGCCATATTTCTTGCATGGGCAGGCCCAGTGTCCTTTTGCACGGCATGCCTTGAACAGGTCGTGAGATGCAGGACAACTTAACGGTGAGTGGGACAAACCACACTTAGCACACAGATTCCTTGCTTTGTTTGACCTGCTTATCGTGTCGATACTGTTGGCTGCACTTAGTGCTTGCAGATACTGTTGTGCAGCAAAATTGGCTTCATATTTCCTGTCATCTTCTGGCAGCGCATCAATGCTGTGACATTTCTTTCTCCCCAAGAAGCCTTTTTGAAATGCTTCAATGGGTGTTGAGACAATCACCAGCTCCATTCCTCACTCCAACAGCTCAGTTTCTGAAAAATCGCATTCATTGCCTTTACTGCAGCATCTACTGATGAACTGATCTATTGATTCCTGTGGCTGTTGTCTGTAGGACATCAATTCCAGGCAGTGAATTCTAAAATTCACTCTTATCCAGAGCTGATCTTCGAGCACTTTCCATATCTTTGCTGGATCTTTCTGGTCCTCTTCACATAAGCCAGATGTGTTGATTCTGTATAATCCCTCATTTCAAACTACTCATTTTTTTGTCTCTATCTATTCAGGTTGTGGAATCCGTCCTGACCCAGGCAAAGTTGAAGATGTAAGGCATATGCCTACTCCACAAGACAAGGAAGATCTCCGGAGATGTCTTGGATTTTTCAACTTCTTTGCACCATACATTTCAAAATTTTCTGACAAAGCATCATCATTGACAGAGTTCTGAAAGAAAAATGTACCATGTATATGGCAGGAGGACCATCAGCAAATGTTTGAGTCTCTCAAACAAGCATTATCAGTAGAAATCTCTAGCCTGCAGTACTATGAACCCAGGAAGAAGACAATCCTGGAAGTCGACACCTCACAGAAAGGGCTAGGAGCGTGCATCCTGCAGGATGGCAAACCAACTGCACTCAGGTTCAAAGGCTTATTCTCAGCACAATCCAATTACTCAAACATAGAGCGTGAAACACTTGCTCTGGTGTTTTGGATCACATAGTTGCACACCTACCTGTTCGGTAAGCAGTTCACTGTGGAAACCGACCACAAACCACTAGAGATGATCTGGCGCAAACCATTGACAAGTGCACCACCTCGACTACAGCAACTTCGACATCTGCTACAAACCAGGTACCAAAACGGTCACCTCGGATACGCTGAGCAAATTGTCAAACCTGAGCAAGTAGACAGCATGGACATTGAGTTGGAAGATTTGCTCAAAATCGATTTATTTATTTTGGTCAGCTCAAATATGACCAACTGCAATCAGAAACAGCCAATGGCCAACAACTGAAGGCACTATGGAGAGTCATCATAGAAGGTTGGCCTGATACAATAAAAGAGGTGCCAGAAACCGTCAGATGCATTTGGCCTTATAAAGATTAATTCAGTATCTCGAGAGACGTCACCTTCAAGGGAAAACAAGTGATTGTGCCCAAAGTTCTCCAACAGGACATCTTGTCACAACTTCACCAAGGCCATATGGGCACAGAGTGAAGAAGACGACTGGCATGAGACACTGTATTGGCCAGGGATCAACCAGTGAAAGGTTAGTGAGGATGTCTGAGGCATGCCAGAGCCATCAGCCACAACAACGCAAAGAACCAATACACCCGCATGAGATTCCATCAATCCCTTGGTCCAAAATCACCACTGATCTATTTTCCGGTAATGGAGACGACTTTATCTTAGTCATCGATTATTTCTCCAAATTTCCAATTGTCAGACAGGTAAAAGGCACTTCAAGCGCAGTCGTTGCAGACACATTGAGTGCCATATTTAGTCTATTCGGTACACTTGAAGAAATCATTTCTAACAATGGGCCACAATATATAGGCAGACCTTTCAGGGATATGTGTGCCAAAAAGGGTGTAAACCATGTGATGTCCTCACCACATTACTCTAGATCTAATGGTTTTGCCGAGCGAATGGTTCGTACAGTGAAATTGCTTATCCTGGAGTGTAGGACACCTGTTTTGTGACTATTTGTTTCTATTTTTCCTTACAAAAAGTGCTTTAAGAACTGATACTTGAATTGTGGACTGAATGATGTGTGCACGCCTGCAAGGCACCTGTTTCCAAGCAACTCAACAGGGAAATGACAGGAAAATTTATGACTGTCACATGAATTGATTACGGGTTTTAGTTTCACTTTGCATTGTGAAGGAAGTGTGGGCTGGACCAGCAGCATGCAGTGAGCTGGCTGGGACCTGCTTGTAGACCAGAGAAAATACCTACTTTCTCTAAAAGAAGACTTGCCTCTCTTGGAAATATGAATCCTACATTTGAGGAAAAGACCCCTAGAGAGAGAAAAAACCCAGGAAATGAGGAGTTACCATAAAACCAGCACCTCTAATTCCCATAGCAGTTATTGAGGAATCATTGTGTAGGGTATTGGTAGACTATTTAGGACACTTGCCAAAAACAAAATCAGGACATTAATATATATTCACTATCATGGATATCAACTCGATTTCCAGAGGGCATTTCTTTGAGGACAATTACTGCTAGAATAGTAGTAGAAAAATTAACCCAATTCTTTACGAGATTTGGATTACCATCTGAAGTTCAATCAAGGTCAAAAAGTCATGGGCAATCAGGAGGTCAGAAGTGGGGATGTTCGCTGATGTTCAGCACCATTCGTGGCTCCTCAGATACTGAAGCAGTCCATGTAGAAATGCAGCAAGACCTAGACAATATCCAGGCTTGGGCTGATAAGTGGCAAGTAACATTCGCGCCACACAAGTGCCAGGCAATGACCATCTCCAACAAGAGAGAATCTAACCATCTCCCCTTGACATTCAACAGCATTACCATCGCTGAATCCCCCACTATCAACATCCTAGGGGCTACCATTGACCAGAAACTGAACTGGAGTAGTCATATAAATAACATGGCTACAAGAGCAGGTCAGAGGCTAGGAATCCTGAGGCGAGTAACTCACCTCCTGACTCCCCAAAGCCTGTCCACCATCTACAAGGCACAAGTCAGGAGTGTGATGGAATACTCTCTACTTGCCTGGATGGGTGCAGCTCCAACAACACTCAAGAAGCTCGACACCATCCAGGACAAAGCAGCCCGCTTGATTGGCACCCCATCTACAAACATTCACTCCCTCCACCACTGACACACAGTGGCAGCAGCGTGTACCATCTACAAGATGCACTGCAACAATGCACCAAGGCTCCTTAGACAGCACCTTCCAAACCCGCGACCCCTACCAACTAGAAGGACAAGGGCAGCAAATACATGGGAACACCACCACCTGCAAGTTCCCCTCCAAGTCACACACCATCCTGACTTGGAACTATATCGCCGTTCCTTCACTGTCGCTGGGTCAAAATCCTGGAACTCCCTTCCGAACAGCACTGTGGGTCTACCTACCCCAACTGGACTGTAGCGGTTCAAGAAGGCAGCTCACCACCACCTTCTCAAGGGCAATTAGGGATGGGCAATAAATGCTGGCATAGCTAGTGACGCCCACATCCCATGAATGAATTTTAAAAAAAATTTGGGTATCAAACAGTTAAAATCTTCAGCATTTCACCCACAGATACAGGGAGCTTTAGAAATGCACCATCAAACTCTTAAAACAATAATTACAGCATACTGTCACGAATATCCCCATGATTGGGATAAAAGGCTAGAATTTATTTTATTTGCCATTGGAGATTCACCGAATGAGTCTGCAGGTTTTAGTCCTCTTGAATTGGTTTACGGACATGAGATAAGAGGTCCTCTAAAACCCATTAAAGACAGGTTATTAGAACAAAATAATGAATCTTCGATACTAGACTATGTATCTGTGTTCTGGGAAAGACTCATGAAAGCTTGCAATGTGGCTCAGGAAGATCTTAAAGCATCCCAAGCCAATATGAAACAAATGGGCAGACCAGAATGCACAGACCCAAAATTTTCAACCAGGGAATGAAGTATTAGTCTTATTACTGTTAAAGGGTGAACCATTAAAAGCACGGTTCAGTGGTCTGTATAAAGTGGTCAAAAGAGTGGGTAAGGTAAATTACTTGATTGACACTCCTGATCACCAGAAAAAGAATCGGCTGTGTCATATCAATATATTAAAGCAATATTATTGCAGGGTGGCGGATAAGCCAGTACAGGTATGTCAGGTAACAGGGACAGATAAGAATGAAAAGGATAGTGAGAATGAGGTAGAAGGAGGCCTAGACAATACTCAGATTGAACTTCTTATATCCGGTTAGCTAATATAGAATGGCGAGGAAAATTGGACAACATGCTTTCGTACTCAGATTCAGAACAACGAGAAGACCCAACGAGGCTACTCACAGCATTTAAAAGAGTCTGTAGGAATAAGGCAGGATGTACAACCTTAGCCACACATGATGTGGATGTAGAGGAATCCATTCCTTTAAAACAACATCCTTATCAATTAAGTCCAGACTAACTGGCCCAAGTAAAAGCAGAAATCCAATACATGCTGAAAAACAATTTAATTGAACCTAGTCAAAGCAGCTGGAGTTCACCAATAGTATTGGTGCCTAAACCTGATGAGTCAACCATCACTATGCATAGACTTCAGAAAAGTCAATGCAGGCAATGAAGGCAGACCCCTACCCAATTCCTTGCATGGAAGACTGTATTGACAGAGTGGGCAGTGCCATGTGTCTTACAGAGATAGATTTGTTAAAGGAATACTGGCAAGTTCCTTTGACACCCCAAGCTAAGGAGGAATCAGTTTTTGTCACACTGGACGGGGTTTTCCAGTGTCAAGTGATACCACAGAGGTTAATGGATACTCAAACAACTCTTCAAAGACTAGTGAACCCAGTAGTGGCCAGTGTTCCTAACTGTGAAGTTCACCTTGTTGAGGTACTGGTCTATAGGGACACTTGGAAGGAAAACATGAAACAACTGGGAGACCATGTTTGGAAGGTTGCAACTGGCTGATGGGAATAATCTTTGTGGAAAAATTTAAAAACCAAAATGCCAGAATATTCAGGTGGAATTTATTGATACTTGAAGATTGTACACATTTCGGGGAAAAAAACAATGTTATCGCTGATGCTTTGTCACAAATTTAACCTTATTGAGTTACATGAGTAACAATGGTACAAGGCAAAATTGTGTTAACTACCAGTAGAGTGAATGGGGCCATGAATGCGAAAACATGTTTAAAATGTTCTTTTTCAATTTCTGGTTTACACTGTAATGAAACAAATTCAAGAATGGCAATTCATTTCTTCAAGGGTGGAGGTGTTATGTGAGTTTTTCTATATTTATTTGCAAAAAGTGCTTTAAGAGCTGATATTTGAATTGTGGACTATGTGAAGTGTGCACAACTGCAAGGCATCTGTTTCCAAGCAGCTCTTCCAGGGAAATGACAGGAAGATTTATGACTGTCTCATGAATTTATTGTGGGTTTTAGTTTCACTTTGCATTGTGAAAGAAGTGTGGGCTGGACCAGCAACATGCAGTGAGCTGGCTGGGACCTGGTTGCAGACCAGAGAAAAGACCTACTCTCTGTAAAAGAAGACTTACTTCTCTCGGAAAAAGAAATCCTACATTTGAGGAAAAGACCCCTAGAGAGAGAAAAGACCCAGGAAAGGAAGAGTTGCAACTCTGTGGAGGGAAACTACTTTGCAGAGAGAAGGCCCCTAAAATTTGAAAGGTAACAAATTCCTATTGCCTCCAGTCTCTGGTAAATCTCTGCCTCAAGAGTGATTCCTGTTGCCTCTTGTGTTTTGGGAGATCCTGAAAGTTCAAGAAAGCCTCTATTGCTCGACTGCTACTTCAAAACCAAACAGACCTGTTGCTGGACCCTTTTCTGAAAGACCTGCGTGATGCCTGCTGCAGACAAATTGCTTTGAAAGCCTATCCACCACAGACTGTTCAACAACCTCGCTTAGAGAGATTTCAAGTGGCATCTGACTATTTGACTCTGGGACACCTCACTGACCCAGAAATATCCAACCAGACTATGACAATCCGATTATTTTATTATTCCTAAGAAACAGTTGTAATCCGAAAAAGCCTTTTGCCCCAGTTAACCATTTTTTTAAACGTATGTGTGTGTGCATGAGGGTTAGGAAGAATATGAAGTTTTAAAAGAATCTTTTTTCACATATAGAGTTATCTCATTTATTGTTTAGGTTATTAATAAATAGTTAATTTTGTTGTTGTTTAAAGAAACCTGGTTTGGTGTGCTTTATTCTGGGGGACAAATAGAGTGTTTAATTTGGCTATTTTTTCCAGTAGGTGGGAAACTGTACTAATATGCTGTGATCTGTGGAGTCATGGGACTGAATTAACAGTGCATTCCTCCCACCTTGGTCGTAACACAATGAAACAAGATTTTCGTGTTGCCATGCTCCACCTCAGACCTACACCTATGGATATGGGCTTACCGTCACCAGCAGAGATCATGTTTGGCAGACAAGTGCGGATGGCTCTGCCAAGCCATAATCTGTTCAAATTCTCCGAGAGGCAGGAGATACTACTCAAAAAACACGGCAGAATGAAGATGGTGCATGACCGACATGCAGGGGCAGAGCTACCTCAGCTACAAGTAGGACAAAAGGTCAGGGTCATACACCCCACAAGGAGGTATCCAAAGTATGCAGTGATCCTAGGTCCTACGAGATTACAACATCTAAGAGAGCTGTGTTGAGAAGGAACCAAAGCTAATTAGGAGAAGTGTGCAATACTCCAATTGCATACAGCGGACTTGAAAGAGTGCACTCCGACGATTGAGCTGTGACAGAGCAACAAGACAACAACTAACACATTGACAACATGCCTGCAAACCAAGAACAGCCAAGAGTGAAATCCACATCCCCAGAAGGTTAAATCATAACCAGATCTGGAAGAGTTATCAAAACACCAAAGCAATATATGGACTAGTAAGCTTGTAAATTTCACAATCCCTGTCCTATACCTGTACATTTTATAACCTATATCCTGTACATATTTGTAGCATACGAGACTTTTCTTTGGAAATAAAGAGGATGCTGTATGATTGCCTTTAAGAGTAATGAGCCTTTAAGATCTCAGTATGCCAATGAGCTAAGTACCAGGACATAGTCATGTGACTAAAGTCACTTTGCAACTGTAACACCTAGAGGAAGATTCTGCTCTGTACTGTATATAATAGTTTAGCTGTCATAAACCTGTTCGAGATCTTCAGCATAACTGGATTCCATGCATCTCATTTATGTTGCATCAGACAACATAAAGAACTCATTACACTTTTCTTCCTTGTTCTAATGATTTGAATTATCTTGAAGTCATCCTCTATTTAATACATTGTATAATTCTGTACTATTTTATACCTAGATTACTTCTATAAAGTTGGTATTAAAAATATTGGCAGAAACATTACTGAACATTTTTACAGCAGTAAAAAATAAAGGATTACAGAAAAAAAAAACATTTGTTCCAAGCAAACTATCTCAGAGCATTCCTTATCTGTAGCCTTGCTGTCACTACAACTGTTTCAGGGTTAGCACTATCATTATTATTCTAAAATAAAATCCTGACATCATTGCACAGCCTACATGTGTCAGCCTACTTGTGCACATTCAACATATCAGGGAGATTACTTCTAGGGTGACTTCCAAGATACTTTTACTGTCAAAACAGTTCTCTTAAAGCAGCTCCCTTGTTTAATCTCTCATATTCCATTTGTACAAAGTACTATGATGTGCTGTGCTGTTTCTCAGAAGATAATATTAGTGATTTAAATAAGAATTGCCATGATTATTTTGTTAATTAAATTATGATTTTCTTTTGGCCGGTAGGAAAAAAAATTATTGAATAGCAGCATAAGGAGGATTTCAGATTTTGGTTGTTATATCAAAAATTGATTCACAACCACATTATTAACCTATTTTCACTTTTCTTACTAATTTTCTTCCTTACCCTCATAAAGACCTTGATTCCTTGCTGGTGGTACAATGTCATGGATGCTAGCCATCCTCTATTACCTTATCTGATTGACCATTTCGCTTGTGTGAGCTTTGATATTGAGTGTCAACAAGCTATTTAGTCACAGGAGAGGATGGAGGGAGCCAAAATGCCCTCATCTAATGTCCTGACACATTCATTTTTTCTTCAGAAATCACTGGATAGCAATCAGGAAGAGAAACCTTGGCTGGTTTTTCCTTCCTTTTTACTAAGGGGACCATTGCTAATTGTTGTGCTTTTCGTCGTTACCATCACTATGGCTGCAAACAATTAGATCAGCACAAAGCCAGGACTGAATCAGGCACCAGCATGGTCAGTATGCCTCAGATATTAACTGGATAAACTTGCTGAGCCTTTGGGTGAGCCTGGACCTTGGATTATTTAATTATTTCTCTTTTGAAATATTCCCTTCTCCGAAAATGCAAGTCCTTTAAGACTCTGCAGGCCTTACATAAAAATACAAGGGGAATGACTTTATTACTCACAGCAATCCTGGGCACACACTGGCAGTGTGAATTGTCAAAATATTCAGCCCTTGCAAGGCAAATGATAGTCCAGGAGTTGGAACCAGAAGCAAGGATCCCCTAAGCAAGAATTCCCACTGCTGAGGCTCACTGGCGGATCTAGTGAATTTGTGGTGGCTGCTGTACTGACCTACACAAAGGCAAATATACTGGCAAGAGGTCTGGACCCCTGAGGAAGTTTTTTTTTTAAAATCTCGAATGGACCCACATCCTCAGGGGCTGGTCAGAATGTTGATAATGTTAAGGTGGAGGAGGGTCCCTATTCAATCTGCACCCTGCCTCCATGCATTGATTGCATTTAAATTATTATGTTACAGCTTCATAATTAAATACTACAAAGTTCAGAGGTTGGAAACAAAGGTGAAAATGCACAGCGAAGTGTGACTAAATGCTTAACTGGCACTTGATAGACAAAACGGCTCATTTTTAATGAAAGGAAAAGATTGCATTGTACTGTGTACCAGAATTCTACAAGCTTTCTGCACAGCATTTGAATTTTCATTCATTCATTTTACAAGCTTATGTATTTCTATCCCCACAAAACATATACACAGGAGGTTCCTTCAATGTCTCCATTCTGGCAGCTATAACACAAAGCTCCTCTAATTTAATCGTGCGACAAGCTTTAATTTCCATGGGGTGTTTTTAATACCTGGCTCATTTAATGAGAGTGTTTATTATATTGTCTATCAAATAAAGCCAAAGATGCTGATTTTATGAAACTTCCAGTAACATGGCTGTCCCAGTGGAAAAACCTTCTCTCCAGTTCGAGTTTGTAAACTTGTTTTTTTATTACACTGGCTGCCAAATTAAGTGTTGAAACCATAAGTGAAATTTGCTAAGGATTCAAAAACTATTTGTCTAGCAAGGCATTTTGTCATAAATTCAGTATTAACTTCAAACTCTCCACAATATTCGGCTTGAGATTTTTATGTGAGCCATTTTAATGATTCCATTCATTTCATTATATGTTCATTTTTTAAACAGTGATTAATAAGACTATTTTTCCCCATTTTCCAATACCAACCATCTCAAAGCAACTGCAGTCTTCCACTGGTAAAGATCAATTTTAGTGCTGTTTCCAGCTGACATTCATTTTCTTCGAGCTGTGTACTCCCATTGTGTTCATACTGTCATGCAGACGCCCCACCTACCAAGAATGAGGCACATTAATTTTGTCATATGAACATTGATTTGAAAACTGATGCTGAAGTGAAGAAAGGACTTGTTCAAAAAAAATCAGCAGGCCCTTGGCTGGAAAGACATTTGCATATTAACAGACAGTGCATGGGGTTGCAAAGGTGTTACTTCCCTTATCCAATTTAACCTACAATGGCCTTTGAACACCAGACATTGAAGGTGAGGGAGCTCAAATTTCAGGATGCCTGCTGGGATGACCGAATCCACAAACAGACGTAATCAGAGCAGCTGGTCACGTGACTAGCCTACTTGGTAACCTGGTTTTTCTGAATTGTACAGACAGTTTGAACTTAGAGACTGCAGTAGGCCCCTGGACTGAAGAAGACCTCTCCTGTCTGACTCTCCCTCTATTTCTCAGGGAACTGCAAATCCACTGAAGACACATGAATCCCAAAAGAAAAAGATCTCCTGCAGCAAACAAGGTTTAAGAAGAATACTGGGCCCCAACAAAGAGCAAGATCTACGTACAACAAAGGACTCTACAGTAAGCTTGAAGAACCATAACAAAAACCCTCTTCAGAGATTGCCACAAACCTGTCCACTTTATTTTTCTTCTGCTCCTTTCTGTCTTTATCTGCATGTGTGTATCATGTATCCATAGGTGTTAACCAAATTAGAGTTTAAGTTTAATAAATTTCAACCTTCTTTAAACCTAAGAAAACCTGTTTGTGCTGGTTTCTTTGCCTTATAATTGGAAAGCAGTGAACAAGGATTCACCAAGGGGGAGCTAAAAACACAGTGTGTTTAAAATTAAACCCTGATATGGTAAGACCAGGTGAAGGCTGAGAGGGAAACCTAGAAACCCTTCACACCTGGTTGTAACAGAAATTTGGGGGCTCATCCGGGATTTGACCCACAGACAAACAAGAGAAATTGGAAGTGGCAAGCCAAATTGTTCCCATTCAAAAAGAGAAAGATTTCAGGACAGGTTTTCCTGTGGGTTGTGTGTGCTTGAATACTAAAATGTCTGCAGCTGAAGCTAGTAGCTCCCCAAGCCAGGGTGAAGTAACTTGGGATAAGTTAAAAGTACTGTCTATGGAGGAGCTCAGAAAAATGGCTGAGCAGTGTGGGATCACTGTACGTGACAAAGCTAGGAAGTCAGAACTCCTAAGACTAGTGGCCAACCATTTTTCCCTTGAATCTGAAGAAGCAGAAGCAGGGTTAGAAGTAGACCCCATCAGGGTATTTCTAGCAAATATACAATTGGAACAAAGGAAACTTGAATTAGAAGACAGAGAACGAGAAAGGGAGAGACAGGAAAAAGAGAGAGAGAGGCAGAAGAGGGAGAAAGAGAGTGCCTTCCAGAAGGAACATGAAGAAAAAGAAAGACAGGAGCAGGAACGAGAGAGAGAGGAGAGAGAGAGGAATGCGAAAAGAGATAGCTGAAGCGGCTTGAGTTAACTAGGGGGCGACAGAGTAACCCCAGTGAAAGCATGACTAATATGGAGGAGCATAACTCAGGGCTGGGTGCAGAATTGTTAAAACTAGCTCAACTAATCCCAAAATTCAATGAGGAAGATGTAGAAGAACTTTTTGTGTCCTTTGAGAAACTGGCAAGGCAGTTAAAATGGCCAGCTGAGACCTGGCCTCTTTTATTACAAAGCAAGCTAACCAGAGAAGTCCATGAAGTTTATTCCCTGCTGCCAGATGAGAGTTCATCAAATTATGAACTGGCAAAAAATGCTATCCTCAGGGCATACGAATTAGTACCCAAAGCCTATCGCGAAAAGTTTAGAGCCCTCAAGAAGCAAGCTAATCAAACTTATCTGGAGCTTAAAAGAAGTAAGCAGCTGGCTTTTGACCAGTGGCTGAGGGCTCTTAAAGTACAGCTTAGCTATGAGAATCTCAGAGAAGTAATTCTGTTAGAGTCATTTAAACACTCTCTCCCACTCTCCATAAAGACCCATGTAGAGGAGTGGCGGGTTCAGAGAGCCCGGCAAGCGGCCGTCCTGCCTGATGAGTTTGCTTTAATTTATGTCAGTTTCCCAGGGGAAACCTTTCCTAGTCACCCTCACAAATCCAAAAAGGACGGAGGGTGGAAAGGTGATAGGAACCCAAGCAGTCTTGGGAGAAAAGAAAAGCAGGAGACATGGGGGGTCCTCCTCTAGCCAAAAAGGAAGGTGCTGTGAGCAGGATTGAGACCCAGAGACCTGTGTGCTTCCATTGTCATAAGGCAGGTCGTCTAAAAGCTGACTGCTGGAAACTAAAGGGAAAACCTGTAGGGTTAATCAGGGCACACCCGCTCAGTGAAGAAGGATTCCTGGAGGAGAGCACAACAGAGCAAGCTGTGGCTTTAACTGCAGTAAGAGTGCAACTCAGGAAGCTTACTACAAGTGCAGGAAAATTTAATAAGATTCCTGAAGGTTATCAGTGTTTTTTTGTTTGAAGGGAAAGCAACTCCAAACCCCTCAATTAGGGCAAGAAAGCATATAGTAATCCCCAGGGACACAGGGGCCACTAGATCTCTTTTACTGGGCAAAGGCCTGACCTTTCCTCCAGAGAGTGCAGTGAACACCAGAATGGTGATGAATGGTATTGGAGGGCAGTGTACGCCTGTACCTGTACACCGGGTGCACCTGGAGTGCGACCTAGTTTTGGGTCCGGTGACCGTAGGGATTGTCCCTAGTTTGCCTGTGGACAGGGTTGACCTGCTCCTAGGTAATGATCTGGCGGGGGTGAAGGTGGTAGCCCCCCCAGTAGTGAAAGAAAGATTGCAGGAGGTCAGAGAGACAGGACCGTGACAGGAGACGGTTCCCTGCAGTTTCCCTGAATGTTTCATGAATCAGGCCATGATCAAACCAGCTCCCCCAGAGCTGAAGGCAGATGACCATGAGGGCTGTCTGTCCGAGACATTCTTTGGGAAGTTCGAAGACGAAGTGAATTAAATAAATTTTCCCTAGCTGAGGCTCAGCGAGCCAATACAGTATTGCGAGAGCACAGGCTTCCCAGTCTGAAAGTGAGGCAGAGGGAGTCCCTGATTGCTACTATTTAAAGAATGATGAGGAAATTGAGTTCTGCTCACAGACCTGAGAGCAAGGAGTCGACAGTGGTTCACCAGATAGTGGTGTCGCAGAGGTACCAGAGAGAAATATTGAGAAGGGCCCACAAGACTACAATGGCTGCACATTCTGGTATAGGAATACCAAAGCCCGCATACGACAGCAGTTTAACTAGCCAAAATTCCAAAAAGATGTGGTGGAGTATTGCAGGAGTTGCCACATGTGCCAGGTTGAGGGGAAACCCCAACGTACAGTGAAACCTGCACCCCTAAGTCCTGTACCAGTGTTAGGAGGACCCTCCAGCAGAGGGCTGGTGAACTGTAAGGGACCCCCCACCAGGCACAAAAAGGGGACAGGCAGGCACAAGGCTGGCAGAAGGGTAGTTAGATAGGGAAGGTGAAAAAGTGACCAAGAGGGCAGGTTAAAGGAAGTCTGGGAGGAATCCCAGAAATAAACCCTGACTGTCCGGTCAGCCAATGTGAGAAAGGGGTCAAGGGTTCCTTCTCAGCCTTCACCTGATCTTACCGTAACAGGTTTAGTTTTAAACACAGTTCTTAGCTCCCCCTTGGTGAATCCTTGTTCACAGCTTTCCAATTATAAGGCAAAGAAACCAGCACAAACAGGTTTTCTTAGGTTTAAAGAAGAAAGATTAAAATTTATTTAACTTGAACTTAAACTCTAATTCAGTTAACACCTATGGATACATGATGTGCCCATGCTAGCATGCATACGCGATACACACATACAGATAGAGATAGAAAAGAGTAGAAGAAAAATAAAGTTGAAAAGTTTGAGGCAATCTCTGAAGAGGGTTTTTGTTATGGTTCTTTGAACTCACGGTAGAGTCCTTGATTGTAGGTAGATCTTGCTCCTTGTTGGGGCCTAATATTCTTCTTCAACCTTGTTCGCTGTAGGAGACCTTTCTCTTTTGGGGTTCATGTGTCTTCAGTGGATTTGGAGTTCCGTGAGAAAGAAAGGGAGAGCCAGTCAGGAAAGGTCTTCTTCAGCCCAGGAGCATACATCAGTCTCTCTGGTCAAACTGTTTTACAATTCAGAAAAACCAGGTTGTCAAGCAGGCTAGTCACATGGCCAGCTGGTCTGATCACGTCTGTTTGTGGATTCCGCCTCTCCTGTAGACATCCTGAAATTTGAGCCCACACCTTCAATGTCTGGTGCTCAAAGTGCATTGTGGGTTAAAATGAATAAGGGAACTGGCTCCTTTGTCTCCACAATCACTGTCTGTTAATATGTAAATACAAAGGGCCTGCTGATTTTTTTAAAAACAAGTCCTTTCTTCACTTCAGC
Source organism: Heterodontus francisci (assembly GCF_036365525.1). Classification (NCBI taxonomy): domain Eukaryota; kingdom Metazoa; phylum Chordata; class Chondrichthyes; order Heterodontiformes; family Heterodontidae; genus Heterodontus; species Heterodontus francisci. The sequence continues at coordinate 72,421,614 of NC_090384.1, forward strand.
ATCAGTTTTCAAATCAATGTTCATATGACAAAATCAATGTGCCTCATTCTTGGTAGGTGGGGAGTCTGCATGACAGCTCCACAACCAATGGAATGAAATACGATTTGAGAAAAGCACGTTTCATTAAGAGGGTCGAATGAAAATATAAGATACAGAAAAAAAATTAAATTTCTCGCATTCGTTCACAAATCCTAAAACTTATTAAAATTGCACCCTCCCTTTTTAGCATCCCAGTAAATATGTGTTGTTTTGGGGGTAGTTTTTCTTCAGTTTGCCGATTTCCATGGCTGCCTAGGGTTTTTCAGATGGTTAGGTTTAATTAGTCCTGAGTTGGAATTTTTTTTTCAGGAGTATCAGTGGGTCTATCCTGAACTCTTTTTCAGTGCTTTGCTGAGACATGCAAAGGCTTTTGACGTCAGTGGATGCCTGGTTCTCTTTTTTTCTGACTGTGGGGGGGGATTCTTTGTTAATCTCCTCTGTGTCCTCTGGGACACTCCTGCCTGCAGGTATTTGTGCAGACTCTACTGCACTCCCCTGTGGCACTTCGACTAGGTGAGGCATCACCCTCACGGTTTCTCTGCCATCTAGAGGTCTTTCTTTGTCTCTGAAGGTTCCTGTAAATGCTATTAGCAACTTTGGTGGGGTGTTTCTAGTGTCTGTATTTACATTGCAAGATGTGGGGTCTAACTTTTCACATTTTTGCGGCGTTGGCTGACTGGACAATGCAAACATGTGATTGTACAAATTAGGAGCAGGAGTAGGCCATTTTGCAGGTCTACAGCTTTCTATGATCTGGGAAAAATGCTTCTGGATGAGAAAGATGTAAACAGCCATTGGAAGACTGACTTTTGTAAAGATATGGCATTGTACTGCTCCATCTATACTTTTTTGAATTAGGAGAGATCCTATGAGCACTAAACAGAATTTGCCTGCCACTTCTCAAGTGCTGTAAAGAGATTGTGATGAATTGTATTGCAGCCTGAAAGATCCATTCTACAATGCTGCTATCTCCCTCTTGTGCCTACCATTGCTTCCACAATCATGACTTTTCAATAAGAATTAATTTACTGCTTTACAATTTAAACATGTAGACATCAATAGTTAGTTGATAAAATATTTTAAATTGACCCACTGAAATAATCTTGTAGGTCAATGGAGAACACATAAATCAATCAGAATTCCGATTGATAAATACTTCTGAAAACAAAATTAAATATAAAATTCTCTTAAAATCCAATTTGGTGAATGGATAGATCAAAACTTCTGCCTCAGTATCAGACTATCCTGTTTTGGAAAGTTCAAAATAAAGTTCAACATCTTCTAAAAATATCTAATGGTTTTCATGTTATAATATTATATAATGTACAATGAATTCGGGGCAGGAAATATAGAGGATATGGAAAACAATAACATATTTTTATTTTGATCAGTGCCCAATATAGTATCTCGGTTGGGTAGAAGCTGTAATAATTGGCCTTAGATGAACAAATAAAACATGTGACTGGGTGTCACTCCCTCTCCACAAATGCACCCTCTCACGTTGCCACATGCAAGGCTCAAAGGGAAAAGAGGCATGGCATACTCACCTTGGCAGACCGATTAACATCATTGACGTGTTTGTGGCACTGTATCCAGATGCTTGGAGTACCCCCAGGGCTGCTGATTACCTTTACAATGTCCATCCAGGCTTGATTGGTCAGGCGGGCCAGTTTCCTCTTCCCGTCCTGGTGAAGACGACCTCCTGCCTTGCAACCTGGAGGAGAACCTGCAGGGAGACATCGTTGAACTGTGGTGCAACCCTTCTGTCATTGTGGCTGCCGGTTTCCTTTCAATTTTCTGCTTTCCAGGCAGGCAGTCAGCAGGCATTCAGTAGTCACTGGAGGGCTCTCAGTAGTTATTGGAAGACAGTCGGCAATGGATGCAGTGCTGGCAGCCCTTTAAATATGGTGCCAGCACCTGCCGCCTCCATCACCTTGCTTCCCAGCTATGCGCTGTGAATGAATGGCCCCCACGCCTCCCGACTGTTAATTGGCTGGCTGCCGGAAGATCATGTGCGGTAGGCCACTCGATGTAGGTTGTAGAGATAAGCCAGGGAACTACAGACCAGTGAGTCTCACGTCAGTGGTAGGGAAACTATTGGAGAAAATTCTGAAGGAGAGAATCTATCTCCACTTGGAGAGGCAAAATTTGATTAGGAATAGTCAGCATGGCTTTGTCAGAGGGAGGTCATGCCTAACAAATTTGATTGAATTTTTTGAGCATGTGACCAGGTGTGTAGATGAGGGTAGTGCAGTTGATGTAGTTTACATGGATTTCAGCAAAACCTTTGACAAGGTCCCACATGGGAGACTTATCAAGAAAGCAAATGCACATGGGATACAGGGTAACTTGATAAGGTGGATTCAAAATTGGCTTAACTGTGGGAGACAGAGTGATGACAGATGGCTGTTTTAGTGACTGGAAGCCAGTGTCCAGTGGCATACCACAGGGATCTGTGCTGGGTCCCCTATTGTTTGTCATTTATATAAACGACATAGATGACTATGTGGGGGGTAGGATCAGTAAGTTCGCGGATGACACAAATATTGGCCGAGTTGACAGTGAGGTGGAGTGTCTTAGGTTACAGGAAGATATAGATGGGATGGTCAAATGGGCAGAAAAGTGGCAGATGGAATTTAACGCTGAAAAGTTTGAGGTGATACACTTTGGAAGGAGTAATGTGACACGGAAGTATTCAATGAATGGCCTGACACTGGGAAGTTCCGATGACAAAGGGACCTTGGTGTGCTGGTCCATAGATCTCTGAAGGCAGAAGGGCAGGTTAATAGGGTGGTGAAGAAGGCATATGGGACACTTGTCTTTATCAATCGAGGCATAGATTACAAAAGCAGGGAGGTCATGTTGGAGTTGTACAGAACTTTGGTAAGGCCACAGCTGGAGTACTGTGTGCAATTCTGGTCGCCACATTATAGGAAGGATGTGATTGCATTGGAGGGGGTGCAGAGGCGATTCACCAGGATGTTGCCTGGGATGGAACATTTAAGCTGTGAAGAGAGGTTGGATAGGCTTGGGTTGTTTTCACTGGAGCAGAGAAGACTGAGGGGTGACCTGATCGAGGTGTACAAGATTATGAGGGGCATGGACAGGGTGGATAGGGAGCAACTGTTCCCCTTAGTCGAAGGGTCAGTTACGAGGGGTCACAAGTTTAAGGTGAGGGGCGGGAGGTTTAAGGGGGATTTGAGGAAGAACTTTTTTACCCAGAGGATGGTGATGGTCTGGAATGCACTGCCTGGGAGGGTGGTAGAGGCAGGTTGCCTCACATCCTTTAAAAGGTACCTGGATGAGCACTTGGCACGTCATAACATTCAAGTCTATGGGCCAAGTGCTGGCAAATGGGATTAGGTAGACAGGTCAGGTGTTTTAATGTATCGGTGCAGACTTGATGGGCCGAAGGGCCTCTTCCGCACTGTATTATTCTGTGATTCTGTGATACTGGTTTCCATGCTGTGTGATGTTGGAGAATGTTGGTGGTGTAAACATCATTCGCCGTGTTCATGGTTGGCAGCGGGACGCGTCAGATATGGGTCATTGCGGAATGATAGCTCTCGATGCTGGAAGGTAAGATTTGGGATCATCTGTCATCAGGATTATGAGGCGATTGGGTGAAACAATGCTGCTATACCAGTGTGGCCCTCGTGGCCAAGCCAGTCTACTATTTGCCCTGAGATCTGGGACAGCATCAGCAGGCATCCTCCAATGTCTGGGCGCTGGCCACCTCTGGAGTAATCCTTTTCCCCTTTTCTTCCTCCTCCCAGTGCTCCTCTGAGATGGAGTGGCATTCCAGGTCCTCCTTTTCATCCAGCTCAAGGCCTTTTTGTATTGTCATGCTGTGCAGGGCGCAGCAGACAACTACAATACAAGACACTCTTGCTGGCTCATCCTGGAGTGCACCACCTGACCAGTCAAGGCAATGGAAGTGCATTTTCAAGATTCCAGTGGTCTGTTAAATACAGATCCATGTTAGTAGATGGCTTTGGTTGTAGCACCTCTCTCCATCCAGGTCTGGATAGCAGATGGACATCAGGAGCACGGAAGGAGGCCATTTGGCCTTTTGTGTCATGCAGGCTGACAAGTAGCCATCCAGCCTAATCCCACTTTCCCCTCTTGGTTCATATCCTTGTATGTTACGGCACTTTACGTGCAAATCCAAGTACTTTTTAAATAGTCGTTTGGTGGTACAGCACTTGAGTATTGCTGAAAACAGAGACATTTTGTTGAAGCTTTTCATCTTGCACGCATCAGGACAATTTGCAAGAATACCAATGTAAGGGAAGCAACAAATTTATACTGCATGAGAAGAGATTGCTGATTGGTTTGCAAGTGGACTCTGATTGGTAGAGGTGTTGCCATGGAGAATGTGCCAGTTTATGTTGGTAAGCTTTGTTTGAAATTTAAACCAGGCAGCTTGACTCTGATTGGTCAAGGCATTGCCCTGAGGAAAGAACCAGCGAATGGTTGTCACTTATTTTGTTTAGTTGAAACAAGTGTAATATTGGTACATGTTCTTTCTGTCTGCACAGAACAGGGCCCTGTGTATTAATATTTGTGTCTTCCAGTACATGCAAATACACCACACTGTGAACCCTACTGACAATCTTAAATTGGTTGTCAGCATAGTTCTTAGCACACTAAGAATTATTTAGCAAATGTTGTCCAATTGCAGAATCAAGTCTAATGTTGGACACTGTGTTTTGAGTTTTGCAATCATAAGCTGGTTGGGTATGGCCTGTACCTGGCCCGTTGTGAACAGCGGAAGGGACATGTTGTTTGATGCGATCCGCCAGTCTTTGGGAAGTAAGGCCTATATACCTGGCATCACATTGGCATTAAAATTCATATATCGCAGAAATCATAGAAAGTTTAAGGCACAGTAAGAGGTCACTTGGCCCATTGTGTATGTGCCAGCTGAAAAATTATCCATCTATTCTAATCCCTCTTTCCAGCATTTGGTCCGTAGCCCTGCAGATTACGGCACTTGAGGGGCATATCCAGACTCTTTTTGAATGAGTTGAGGGTTTCTGCCTCAAATACTCTTTCAGGCAGCGAGTTCCAAACCCCCACCACCCTTTGGGTGAAAAAGCTTTTCCTGATCTCCCCTCTAAAGTTTCTACCAATCACTTTAAATCTATGCCCCCTAGTCACTGACCTCTCTGTCAAGGTGAATAGACCATTCACCTCCACTCTATCCAGGCCCCTCAAAATTTTGTACATTTCAATCAGATCTCCCCTCACCCTCCTTTGTTCCAAGGAGAACAACCCCAGCCTATCCAATCTTTCCTCAAAGCTACATTTTTCCAGTCCTAGCAACATCTTCATAAATCTCCTCTGTACTCTCTCTAGTGTAATTACATCCTTTCTGTAATGAGGTGACCAGAACTGCACACAGTACTCATGTTGTGACCTAACCAATGAATTATACTGTTCCAGCATAACCTCCCTGCTCTTATATTCTATACCTTGGCTAATAAAGGAAAGGATTCCATATACCTTTTTAAGCACCTTATTGACCTGTCCTGCTGCCTTCAGGGATCTGTGGACATTCACTTCAAGGTCCCTCACTTCCTCTACACTCCTCAGTTTTTTTCCCATTAATCGTGTAGTCCATTGCCTTGTTTGACCTTCCCAAATGCATCACCTCACACTTCTCTAGGTTGAATTCCATTTGCCACCTTTCTGCCCATCTGACTAGACCATCAATATCTTCTTACAGCTATCCTCCTCGCTATCTACCACAAGGCCAATCTTTGTGTCATCCGCAAACTTCTTGATCATGCCGCCGATATTTATATCCAAATCATTAATATATACCACAAAAACCAGGGGACCCAGAACTAACCCATGAGGAACACCACTGGAAACAACTCGTCTAGTCGCAAAAACACCTGTCAACAATTGCCCTTTGTTTCCTGCCACTAAGCCAATTTTGTATCCACCTTGCTGCATTTCCCTGGATCCCATGGGGTTTTATTTTTTTAACCAGCCTGCCATGTGGGACCTTGTCAAAAGCCTTGCTAAAATTCATGTATTCCACATCAACTGTACTACCTTCATCTATCTTCCTTGTTACTTCTTCAAAAAATTTGATCAAGTTGGTCAAACAAGATCTTCCCTTAACAAATCCATTTTGACTATCCTTGATTAATCTGTGCCTTCCTAAGTGACAGTTTATCCTGTCTCTCAGAATAGATTCCAATAATTTGCCCACTACTGAGTTTAGACTGACTGGCCCGTAATTATTCGGTCTATCCCTCACTCCCTTTTTAAGTAGAGGTACAACATTAGCAGTTCTCCAGTCCTCCGGCACCACACCTATATCCAGTGAGGACTTGAAAATGATGGTCAGACCTTCTGCTATTTCCTCTCTTGCTTCTTTTAACAGCCTAGGGTACATTTTATCTGGCCCTGGTGATTTATCAACTTTCATGGATGTTAATCCCATTAATACTTCCTCTCTACCTATGTTTATCACGTCCAATACTTCATACTCCTCCTCCTTAACTACAATATCTGCATTGTCCCTCTCTTTTGTGAAGACAGATGCAAATTATTCATTAAGAACCATACCAATATCTTCTGCTCCTACACATAGGTTACCTTTTTGGTCTTTTATGGGCCCTACTCTCTCCTTAGTTACCCTCTTACTCTTAATGTATTGATAAAACATCTTTGAGTTCACCTTGATTTTTCTTGCCAATATTCTTTCATGCCCACTCTTTGCTTTCCTAATTTCCTTTTTGATTTCACCCCTCCACTTTCTATACTCCTCTCGGCTTTCCGTCGTATTGAGTTTTCGATGTCGGAAATAAGTTTTCCTTTTCTTTCTTATCTTACCCTTGACATCCATGGGGCTCTAGATTTGGCCGTCTCACCCTTTTTCTTTGTGGGAACATGTTTATTCTAAACCCTTTGAATCTCCCCTTTGAATGCCTCCCACTGTTCTGCCACTGATTTACCTTCAAGTAGCATTACTCATTTGTGTGAGAGGACCACACCCTTTTGGCTTCACTGCAGCATCCTGTTAGTGGCAAGCAGCACACATGTTGCCAGTGCATAGTAGCAGCACGAAACAGCTAGCTTCACCTGCTGCTCAAATGTTTGGGATACATTACCCTTCCAGGGTAATTTGAGATAGACTGGGCACTTTTCAGAGCCAAAAATGACGGCCTTAGGCCCGTTCATAAGTTTACGCGATATACAGCGAGAAATGATCTGATCAGGGTAGCCATTGTCACACAGGATGCCTTTGATTTTCCCTATTTCAGCATCAAGCTTGCATGGTGGGCAAATGGCTTAGGCCCTATTTACAAGGTTGCCGATAAGGCCAATCTTATAGTGCTAGGAACCGTAAGAATTCCAACGCATGTATTGACCAGTGAAGGTAGGCTTGTGGTAGACCGTGATAGAGAACCCCTTAGCAGTTTTCTCAACTAGTACATCAAGGAAAGAGAGCTCATTTGACTGCTCCATTTCAAAGGTCAACTTAAGTGCTGGATGGAGCCCATTAAGATGTGTAAGGAAATTATTACATGCAGCTGCGGATTCAAATATAGAAAACGTGTTATCTACATATCGGAAATATGTAAGAGGTAGGAAGTTAGGTGACATTGTCTCGAAGATACATTTATCACAGAACCCAACAAAGATGTTTGCGAGAGCTGGGCCTAGAGAGGATCCCATGGCAGCACCATCCATTTGGGCATACATGGTGTCGTTAAAACTGAACTCAACTGCGTGCGTTGCTGAGTTCATAAGTTCAATGAACACTGATTCACGCAATGGTGGCTGGTCTAGATCAACATGATATAGTGCTGCAGTGCAAATATCTATGGCTTTCTTAAGTAGTACATTAATGAATAGGGTAGCAATGTCAAATGAGCACATGGACAAGGTATTGCTATTGATATGCAAGTCCTATATGCTCTTTGCTAATGTGGAGAATTTCAAACAAAGCTTGGCAGTTAATTGTCAGTCACCATAAACTGGTGCATTCTTCATGGCAATGCCTTTATGAATCAAAGCCCACTTGCCAACAAATCAGCTCTCTCTTCCCGTACAGTATAATTTTGTTGCTTCCCTTACATTGGGATTCTTGTGAATTGCCCTGATGAGTACTAGATGAAAAGCTTCAACAAAATGTCTCTGTTTTCAACAATACTTTTTAAATGTTATGAGCATCTCTGCCTCTACCACCGTTTCAGGCAGTGAGTTCCAGATCCACATCACCCTCTGGGTGAAAATATTTCCCCTCAAATCCCTTCTAAATCTCCTCCATCTCACCCTAAATCTTTGCACCCTGTTTATGGACCCCTCAACCAAGGGGAGCAGGGCCTTCCTATCCACTCTATCTAGATCCCTCATAATTTGATACACTTCAACTGTGTCTCTCCTCAGTCTCCTTTGTTCCAAAGAAAAGAATCCTAGCCTACCTTTCTTCATAACTAAAATTCTCCAGTCCAGGCAATATCCTCATAAATCTCCTCTGTACCTTCCCTCACGCAATCACATCATTCTGATAGACCAGAACTGCATGCATTACTCCAGCTGTGGCCTAACTAGTGTTTTATACTGTTCCAGCATAGCCTCCCTTCTCTTAAATTCTTTGGTTCGGCTAATAAAGACAAGTAACCCGTATGCCTTCTTTACCACCATATCTACCTGTCCAGCCACCATCAGGGATCCATGGACATGCACTCCAAGGTCTCTCTGTTCCTCTCCTCTTCTCAGCTGAGTTAGCAGCACTCTCACCTTTGAATTTCCAGGCTCAGTTCGAACTCCAGGGCTTGAGCACAAAAAATCAAGGCTGACATCCAATGCAGTACTGAGGGAGTGCTACATTGTTGGAGGTGCCATCTTTCAGATGAGACTTTAAACTGAGGCCCCATCTGCCTGCTTAGGTGGATGTAAAAGGTCCCATGGCACTATTTCAAAGAAGAGCAGGGGAGTTATCCCTGGAGTCCTGCCAATATTTATCCCTCAGTCAACATCACAAAAAGCAGATTATTTGGTCATTATCACATTGCTGTTTGTGGGTGTTTGCTGTGAACAAATCCGCTGCAGTATTCTGTACATTACAACAATGACTACAATTCAAAAGTACTTCATTGGCTGTAAAGTGCTTTGAGATGCCCTGTGGTTGTGAAATCCACTATATAGTTGCAAATTTTTCTTTTTTTCTTTTTCTCAATATCCTATTTTGTATTCTTTTCCTTCTTCAAAGGCATTACCTTAAATTTCTCCAGATTGAACTCCATTTGCCACTGTTTCGCCCACCTGACTAGTCCATTGATATCTTCCTGCAACTTTCTTCTTCATTATGAACCACATGCCCAAGTTTTGTATCATCTGCAAATTTCTTAATCATATGCCCTACATTCAAGTCCAAATCAATGATCTTTGGCCTCCTTATCTCAAGAGACAATGGATAAGCGCCTGGAGGTGGTCAGCGGTTTGTGAAGCAGCGCCTGGAGTGGCTATAAAGGCCAATTCTAGAGTGACAGGCTCTTCCACAGGTGCTGCAGAGAAATTTGTTTGTCGGGGCTGTTACACAGTTGGCTCTCCCCTTGCGCCTCTGTCTTTTTTCCTGCCAACTACTAAGTCTCTTCGACTTGCCACACTTTAGCCCCGCCTTTATGGCTGCCCGCCAGCTCTGGCGGATGCTGGCAACTGACTCCCACGACTTGTGATCAATGTCACAGGATTTCATGTCGCGTTTGCAGACGTCTTTAAAGCGGAGACATGGACGGCCGGTGGGTCTGATACCAGTGGAGAGCTCGCAATACAATGTGTCTTTGGGGATCCTGCCATCTTCCATGCGGCTCACATGGCCAAGCCATCTCAAGCGCCGCTGACTCAGTAGTGTGTATAAGCTGGGGATGTTGGCCGCCTCGAGGACTTCTGTGTTGGAGATACGGTCCTGCCACCTGATGCCAAGTATTCTCCGGAGGCAGCGAAGATGGAATGAATTGAGACGTCGCTCTTGGCTGACATACGTTGTCCAGGCCTCGCTGCCATAGAGCAAGGTACTGAGGGCATACAACAAAAGGCAAGGGACCTAGTATTGAGCCATGCCGATCCCCACTGGGCACAGCCTTCAAGTCACAAAAGCACCATCGACCATTCTCCTTTTTTCCTGCCTCTTAGCCAATTTTGGATCCTACTCACCACTTTGCCTTGGATCCAATGGGCTTTTACTTTCATGACCAGTCTGTCATGTGGGACCTTATCAAAAGCTCTATTAAAAATCTGTATAGACTACATAAAATGCACTACCCTCATTGACCCTCCTTATTTCCTCCTCAAAAAATTCCATCATGCTCGTCTGACAGAACCTTGCTTTAACAAATCCATGTTGACTGTCTTTGATTAATCTGTGTCTTTCTAGATGAAGATATGCCTGCCCCTCAGAATTTTTTCCAGTTATTTTCCCACCACCGAGGTTAGGCTGACTGGCCTAATGGTACAATGCGAGTTGTCCTCTAGAACTCTGGTACCACACCTGTAGCCAGAGAGGTTTGGAAAATGATGGTCAGAGCCTCTGGTATTTCTTCTCCTCTTTCTTCCTTTAACAGCCTAGGATATATTTCCTCTGGGCCTGGGGATTTATCGACTTTCAAAGATGTCAAACTCCTTAATACTTCCTCTCTCACTATTTTAGGAAATCAGTATTAGGAGAGAAATGGTGTTGGGGAAATTGATGGGATTGAAGGTCAATAAATCCCCAGGGTCTGATGGTATGCATCCCAGACTACTTAAGGAAGTGGCCCTAGAAATAGTGGATACATTGGTGATCATCTTCAAAGATTCTATAGACTCTGGAACAGTTCCTACAGATTGGAGGGTAGCTAATGTAACCCCACTATTTAAAAAGGGAGGTAGAGAGAAAGCAGGGAATTATAGACCAGTCAGCCTAACATCGGTAGTGGGGAAAATTCTAGAGTCCATTATCAAAGATTTTATAGCAGAGCACTTGGAGAACAGTGACAGAATCGGACAGAGTCAGCATGGATTTACAAAAGGGAAATCATGCTTGATAAATCTACTAGAATTCTTCGAGGATGTAACGAGTAGAGTTGATGAGGGAGAGCCAGTGGAGGTGGTTTATTTGGACTTTCAGAAGGCCTTTGACAAAGTCCCACATAAGAGATTAGCATGTAAAATTAAAGCGCATGGGAGTGGGGGGTAGTGTATTGCGATGGATAGAAAATTGGTTGGCACACAGGAAACAAAGAGTAGGGATAAATGGGTCTTTTTCCGAATGGCAGGCAGTGACTAGTGGGGTACCGCAGGGATCGGTGCTAGGACCCCAGCTATTCACAATATATATTAATGATTTAGATGAGGGAACTAAATGTAATATCTCCAAATTTGCAGATGGCACAAAACTGCGTGGGAAGGTGAGTTGTGAGGAGGATGCAGAGAGGCATCAGGGTGATTTGGACAAGTTGAGTGAGTGGGCTAATGCATGGCAGATGCAGTATAATGTGGATAAATGTGAGGTTATCCACTTTGGTAGCAAAAACAGGAAGGCAGATTATTATCTGAACGGCTATAAACTGAGAGAGGGGAATATGCAGCGAGACCTGGGTGTTCTCGTACATCAGTCGCTGAAGGTAAGAATGCAGGTCCAACATGCGGTAAAAAAGGCAAATGGTATGTTGGCCTTCATAGCAAGAGGATTCGAACAGGAGCAGGGATGTCTTGCTGCACTTATACAGGGCCTTGGTGAGGCCACACCTGGAATATTGTGTGCAGTTTTGATCTCTTTATCTGAGGAAGGATGTTCTTGCTATAGAGGGAGTGCAGCAAAGGTTTACCAGACTGATTCCTGGGATGGAGGGACTGACATATGAGGAGAGATTGAGTCCGTTAGGATAATATTTGCTGGAGTTCAGAAGAGTGAGGGGGGATCTCATAGAAACCTATAAAATTCTAAAAGGACTTGACAGGTTAGATGCAGGAAGAATGTTCCTGATGGTGGGGGAATCCAGAACCTGGGGTCATAGTCTAAGGATACGGGGTAAACCTTTCAGGATTGAGATGAGGAGAAATATCTTCACCCAGAGAGTGGTGAACCTGTGGAATTCGCTACCACAGAAAGCAGTTGAGGCCAAAACATTATATGTTTTCAAGAAGGAGTTAGATATAGCTCTTGGGTCTAAAGGGAGCAAAGGGTATGGCGCGAAAACGGGAACAGGTTACTGATTTGGTGAACAGCCATGATCATAATGAATGGTGGAGCAGGCTCGAAGGGCCAAATGGCCTACTCCTGCTCCTATTTTCTATGTTTCTATGTTAATTTCATCTAATATTTCATACTCCTCCTCCCTGATTGCAATGTCTGTATCATCCCTCTCTTTTGTGAAAACAAATGCAAAGTATTCATTAAGAATCATACCCAAGTCCTCCATCTCCACACACAGGTTACCTTTATGGTCCCACATCGGCCCTACTCTTTTTTTCGTTATCCTCCAGTTTTTTGGTATTTATAAAAAACTTTGGGTTTCCCTTTCTTTTTCTTGCCAATATTTTTTGATGCTCTCTCTTTGCTTTCCTAATTTCCTTTTTAATTTCACCCCTACACTTTTTATATTGCTCTAAGTTTTCTGTAGTAATGAGCGCTCGGTATCTGTCGTAAGCTTCCCTTTTTCTCTTTATCCTCTCTTTTCAGCCCCTTGACATCCAGGGGCCTCTGGATTTAGTTAGTTAGTCCCTTCATTTTCCTTTAAGGGAATATACTTGCTCTGAACCCTCACTATCTCTTCCTTGACTGCCTCCTACTGATCTGGCAGTGTTTTTCCTTCAAGTAGTTGTTTCCAGTCCACATCAGCTAAATAACATCTCAGCTTAGTAAAATTAGCTTTTCCCCAATTGAGAACGTTTATTCCTGGTCAATCTTTGTCCTTTTCCATAACTACTACTAAATCGAATGGAATTATGATCTCTTCCACCAAGGTGCTCCCCAACTGATACCCCTTCCACCTGCCCAGCCACATTCCCTAAAACTAAGTCCAGAACCACCCCCTCTCTCATTGGGCTTACCACACACTGGCTAAAAAGGTCTGCTGAATGCATTTTTAAGAATTTTGCACCCTTTCACACTAATTCCATCCTAATTAATATTAGGGTAGTTGAAATCCCCCACTATTACTGCCCTATTGTTTTTGCACTTCTCAGAGATTTGCCTACATATTTGCTTTTCTATCTTCCTCTGAATGTTTGGGGGTCTACAGTGCACTCCCAGTAGTGTGATTGCCCCTTTTTTTTCTCTTCAGTTCAACCCATACAGCCTCATTTGATAATCCTTCTACCATACCATCCCTCCTCACAGATATAATCGTTTTTTAATAAATATTGCGGACCCCCCCCACCCCAGTTTTTTATCCCCCTATCCCTTCGGAAAATACTGTAACCAGGAACATTGAACTGTCATTCCTGCCCTTCTTTCAGCCATGTCTTAGTAATAGCTATAATATTATACTCCCACATATCAATCTGTGCTCTCAGTTCGTCTGCCTTATTCCCTTGACCTCTTGCATTGAAGTATGTACAATTTAGCACTGCCAAATTCCCTTCTTGTTTATTTTCTAGCTTTTGTTTCCTTTGCCTGGCAACATGCTTACTAATTTTCTGTCTTCCATTTCCAACTTTTCTTCTCTCCCTTCTGAATCTACTCTCATGTTTCAATCCCCCTGCCAAGCTACTTTAAACCCTCCCAACACCACTAGATCCCAACCCTGTTGAGGTACAACTCATCCAGCTTGTACAGGCCCCATCTGCCCCCAGAAGTGGTACCAATGCCTCACGAATCTAAAACCCTCTCTCCTGCACCATCTCTCCAAGCATGTATTCATCAGCTCTATCTTCCTATTTCTGTACTTATTAGCATGTTGCACTGGGCATAATTCGGAGATTACTACCTTTGAGGTCCTGCTTTTCAATATCTCTCCTAGCTCCCTAAACGCTGCCTTCAGGACCTCATCCCTCTTTCTGTTTATATCATTGGTGCTGATATGGACCATGACCTCTGGTTGTTCACTCTCCCACCTCAGAATATTCTGCAGCTGCTCAGTGACATCATTGCCTTTGGCACCAGGGAGGCAACATACCATCCTGGAGTCATGTCTGCAGCCACAGAAGCGCCTGTCTGTTCCCCTCACTATTGAATTCCCTACCATTATTACTCTTCCAATCTTCATCCTTCCACCCTGTGCAGCTGAGCCACCCATGGTGCCATAGAATTGACTCTGCTTATACTCCCCTATGCAACCATTACTCTCACCAGTATTCTGAAAGGAGGTGTCTGCAGTGATAGTAGATGCACTGGTTATGATTTTCCAAAATTCCCTCGATTCGAGAATGGTCCCAGCAGTTGGAAGTTCACAACTACAACACTGCTATTCAAGAAAGGAGGGAAAGAGAAAACAGCAAACTACCAGCAAGTTAGCCTGACATCAGTCACTGGGAAAATGGTTGGATCTATTATTAAGGAAGTCTTAACAATGCACTTAGAAAATCATAGTATGATCAGACAGTCAACATGGTTTTATGAAAGGGAAATAGGGTTTAACAAATTTATTAGGGTTTTTTGAAAATGTAACTAGTAAGGTAGGTAAAGGGGAGCCAGTCGATGTTGTATACTTGGATTTCCAGAAGGCATTTGATAAGGTGCCACACAAAAAGTTAATTCACAAGAAAAGGGCTCATGGAGTTGCAGTAATATACAAGCATGGATGGAGAATTGGTTAACAGACAGGAAGCAGAGAGTAAAGGCATTTCCAAGTTGGCAGGCTGTAACTAATGGAATGCCACAAGGATCAGTGCTGGGGCCCCAGCTATTTACAATCTATATTAATGACTTAGACGAAGAGACGGAGAATAATGTATCCACATTTACTGACAATATAAAGCTAGGTGGGAATGTAAGCTGTGAGGAGGACATAAAGAGGCTGCAAAGAAATAAAGACTGGTTAAGCAAGTGGACAACAAGTTGGCAGGTGGAGTATAATGTGAGGAAGTGTGAGGTTATTCACATTGGTAGTAAGAATAGAAAAGCAGAATATTTTTAAGAAGCATGATACTTTTAAATGTTAATGTCCAGAGAGACTTGAGTGTACTGTCCTGTCCAAGGAACTCAAGGTTAACATGCAGGTACAGCAAGCAATTCGAAAGGCAATGGCATGTTGGCCTTTATTGCAAGAGGTTTGAAGTGCCAGAATAAGGAAGTTTTGCTACAATTGCATAGGACTTGATGAGACCACACCTGGACTATTGTGTGTAGTTTTGGACTCTATATCTAAGGAAGATGGTACAGTGAAAGTCCACTTGATTGGTCCCTAGGATGAAAGTGTTCTCCTATGATGAGAGGCTGAGTAAATTGGACCTATACTCTCTGGAGTTTAGAAGAATGAGAGGTGATCTCATTGAAACATATCCGATTCTGAAGGGGCTTGATAGGGTAGATACTAAGAGGTTGTTTTCCCCGACTGTGTTGTCTAGAATACGAACATACATACGAACATACAAATTAGCAGGAGTAGGCCACTTGGCCCCTCGAGCCTGCTCTGCCATTCAGTAAATTCATGACTGAACTGATTACTCCACATTTTCACCTACTCCCGATAACCTTCCACCGCCTTGCTTATCAAAAATCTATCTACTTCTGCCTTAAAAATATTCAAAGGCTCTGCTTCCACTGCCTTTTGAGGAAGAGAATTCCAAAGACTCATGACCCTCTGAGGGAAAAGAATTCTCCTCATCTGTCTTAAATGGGGGATCCCTTATTTTTAAACAGTGACTCCTAGTTCTAGATTCTACCACAAGGGGAAACATCCTTTCCACATCCACTGAGTCGAGACCTCTCAAGATCTTATGTCTCAATCAAGTTGCCTCTTACTCTTCTAAATTCCAGTAGATACATGCCTAGCCTGTCCAATATTTCCTCATAAGACAGCCCACCCATTCCAGGTATTAGTCTAGTAAACCTTTTCTGTCCTGCCTCCAATGCATTTACATCCTTCCTTACATAAGGAGACCAGTACTGTGCACAGTACTCCAGATGTGGTCTCACTAACACCCTGTATAACTGTAGCATAACCTCCCTACTTTTCTATTCAATTACAGGGGCACAGTCTCTGGATAAGGGACTGAACATTTAGGACTGAGGTGAGGAGGAATTTCTTCATTCAGAAGGTTGTGAATCTTTGGAATTGTCTACTACAGAGGGTTATGGATGCTCCATCTTTGAGTATTTGCAAGGCTGAGATAGATTTTTGGTGTTTTAGGAAATCAAGGAATATGGGGAGCAGGTGGGAAAGTGGAGTTGAGGTAGAAGATCAGTCATGATGGTATTGAATGGCGGAGCAGGCTCAGGGGCCATATGGTCTTCTCCTGCTTCGAGTTCTTATAGGTTTTTCACTCTGTAATTCCCTTCCTAAATCCCATTGGTTCTCCACCTCCTTCTTCCAATATATGAATCTCTTTAAAATTAACTATTTTGACCAGAAGTTTGATCACCTAACCTAATCTCTTCTTTAGCTCAGATTTAATTTGTCTTGATGGCTCTGTGGCGTTCCAATGGATAATTTACTACATTAAGGGCACAATGCAAATTTAAGTTTTGTTGTACTTTTTCTTAAAGTAGAATAGGCTATCTGAAGGATTACAATGGCAGAGACCCTTAGGAATGTTTAAACTGCTGGCTCCTTAGGTTTAAACTGTGGGAGTCATTTCCTTTCTTCTGTGACATAATAAAATGTGGACAATGTAGAGAGTATTAATTTGTGGTAAAGTGTGTTAAAAATATTGTACAATACAATAAAAACAAAGAAAATTGGCAAAATGATGAAGATTTTATGACAATTATATCTTACAACAGACTTTGCTCATATAATGTTATTGCTCCTTGTCTAAATTTCTGTCCCTCTTTGTATTCTATTGCATGCTGGTGGACTCTACAATCTATTTTGTTTCTTTTGATAGAAAGGTCACTTTATCATTTATCTGCTGTGTCGAGGGGGAAAGAATACACAATATTACCGTAAGATACATTCTGAGTTTTGCTACTGCTTGTTTAACAGTGCTGAAATTCTAACAGAATATAACACATTCAACCAATTCAGATTAATATTAATTCAGTGGCCCTTGCTATGTATATTCCAGCTGGCATGTGCACAGTTTGCATCTGCAAGAAGCACTGGTGCATAATAACAATAAAAAAATGAAAGGATTATTCGCCAAGCAATCATAACAATTCACATCATAGTTCCAACACATTACTGTACAAGGGAATATTAACATGTTGCTGAACAGAAATCACAAAGTAAAAAACCCAGAGAAATCACCTATATTTTGAATAGACTTTGAAATAAAAGGAAATTTCTAATCTGAGAGCTCCATGTTGTTATTACTCACAACCATCATTATCGTGTTTTTTTTATAATACTGGGCAGGAATTTGCCTTACAGGGTCAGGAACACGACATCAGGATCATTTCCGGGTCCCGATACCCGCACCAGGGAGGAAATAGTCACAGCCCACAATTTTCCCTGATGCCTGTTGCAAATTGGCTGGAGGGTGGCTTTGGTGGCCAATTAACAGTGGCGGGTGAGGGGTGGAAGCGAGACTTGTAAAATTTGGGCCTGATATAAAGGCATCATCACAGCCATTACTGTGGCAGCCGGTTTGATTCATTATGAAAGTTCCAGCTCACCAGGAGGAGAAGCAGAGATCAAGAACCCGGAGTTGGCTGCCCCACACTTCACTGATGCAGCCCTTGAGGTGCTGCTGGAGGCTGAGAGTAAGAAAGACAGAGAGAGGAGGGAGGCCCTGTTTCCAGAGGGTGGCAGGAGAAGACCACCCAGCCAAATAAGGCAGACCTGGCTAGAGGTCACAGAAATTGTGAGCAGCGGAAGTGTCATGCAGAAGAACTAGATGCAATACCGCAAGAGGTATAATAATCATTCTTTTGCTCTGGCAGGGTGAGTGTAGCATGACAGCCAGGTGTCAGGCCTCCAACTCTGCAGCCTCCATCAGCCACAGCAGATGAGGAGCCTTAAGGTGCATGGTATTCCTGAACATGGGGGAAATGTGTGCCCAGGGTGATCATTGACCCGTCAATGATCAAATCCCTAGCGCAGTGGCAACACTGATACATGCAATTTCTTCTGTAAATGCACCACTGGCATCTGTCAGAAAGGCCTTGCAGGAAAAGTGAGCTCATAATTCAGTGGAGAGGACTCACACAGGAGGAGGAATGACCCAGATGGCAGTCCTCACTGCCATGGAGGAGGTAGCAATGGAAATTGCCAGGGTGGCCCCACAAGATTAAGAGGGCAATGGAGAGATGGGAATAACTGGAGTAGGAGATGAAAAGATAACAAAATCTGGAAATGAAGGGGATAGAGTGCACTGCTCCCCATCTGACAGCTTGCCAAAGATTCATCTGCATTGGGAAGCCTCAGCATTGCAGAGGCATTTGCTGTCACCGAGTTCTCATGATCTCCTTCTTGCATCTCCCACAGGGTCACTCATGGAGGGAGAGCATGAAAGTACAGCCACATCACCGGGGTGGAGCCTCACAAGCATTTGAAACAGTAGACACAGCACCGACATATCATACAAGTGCACTCTCCACCAGCACAGATACGGTCACCACGGTGGGACCTCGTGCGTGGTTACAATGGGTGGCACTGGGTGAAGAGCAGGTCACTTTTGAGCATGAGGAGGTGAGAGAGGCAGAGACAGCTGTGGGAAATCCCCCTCAGAGTATGGAGGACAGACACAGCCATGCTCAGCTGGGTGCAGATACAGGCCTCGGGTGTCACAAGAAAGGAGGCTCTACTTTGGCCAGCAGTGAGAAATGTATGCCTGCACGTTGGAGTTCCCTAGGCACTGTGGCATCATGGGCTCAGAATGAAGGAGTCTGTTCAGTTCATATGCACTGACATGGCTCAGAGCTTTGAACACATGAGCTCTTCCATTGATAGAATGGCCAAGCTCATGGAGAGCCATATACGGCAGCTCTCTGAGTGGATGCAGGAACAGCACACTGACATGCACAGAATGCATGCCACCCTCTGTAGCATTGACTAGTCTGTGGCACTGATGGCGCAGAGATGCATGGAATAGATGCCAGTGGCGCCCCAGCTCCTGCTAAAGCCTGGTCACCCGACCCAAACCCAATTACACCCGACTACATGTGTCGGGCTCAGATGGGGTTGGGTCTATATTATGTGTCCAGCATTCGGGCTCGGGTTGGGTCGGGCTGGACTGTACTGGCGTGTGTTTTATAAATAAATGCATTAAATAACATGTTTGATGTCATTAAATTCATTGCGATATACGGGTCAGGTTGGGCATGAAAAAAAATTAAAGGATTCGGGCTCCAGTTGGGTTTGGTTTGGCTGTGGTTGGGTTCGGGCCAGGGTCGGGTTTTAATTTTATAGCTGAGCAGGCCTTTAGCTCATTCTCCCCTCCAGCCATCCAGAGGGCCATCTAAGGGCTGAGGCAGTCACCGAAGAGGATGAGGATGCCAACCCTCATGACATGCCATCATCATTGGCCTCCTTGACCCCTCTGACAAAGGCCATCTATGCAGCAGGGCCCTGTGATGGAGGCTGCCCCTGCATTGGCGCCAGTGCAGCAGCCTCTGGAGGTGCCCCCATTGGCACTTCCACGAACAGGACGGAATAGCCAATGGCATCTCATTTGCCAGTAGACACATTCAGGCAGGCTTCCTCCATCTCATCTGAAGCAACAAGGTAGAACTGTGTAGAAATGGTTGAGAGCTGAGGCAACCCTGTCGATCAGAACAATAACTGGTTCATTGGGAATTATTTCACTTGTTAATGTGCACTTTGTAACTTCTTGCTAACATTGTAAACGTTGACACATGATCCCAGACTTGTGAGCTTTCATACTTTAATGGCAACAATGGAAAAGTGTGATGAAATGTTGAAGGGAAGCAATGGTCTTTGAATGGGGATGTTAAGGCCACTGGACCGATGAGCACCACGCATTGGTGGTGCGAGTGGATCTAATCAAGGATGTGTCTTCAATGGAAGTGCTTTCACAGGCAGATCAAAATGAGTGCCTGAGCATGCAGTCTTGCTGGGTGAGAAGTGCTCAGGTAAAACATGTTTAGATTGGATATTCCCTGATGTTGACACCATCCTGATGAGAGCTTATACTCCTGAGGCGGTCCCGGCCACCTCACTGCACAGCCTGGGTACCATTCTGCTCTGCATCTTTGAGGAATCTCACTGCCTGCTTGTTCAGTGCTTTGATAGCCACATGGGGGCAATCGATGATGCCCAACAGCTGTGTGAATCCAGCGATAGAGGTAAATCCTACTGCCCTTTGTGCCTGCGAGGCATCATCTGTTTGAAATTGTATGTACTGCCCAGGTCTCGCAAATAGGGCATCAATAAGTTTCAATGGTATGCTGTTGCTTGAGAGACGTCGCCAAGGTCCACTGCTGATCCTTGAAGGAGCTAAATATGAAGGAGTTCAAGATCACAATGACTTTCAGGCAACTGGCAGGGCATGGTAACCAGTACTGCGAGATCTGAGGTCTTCCTCAATAAGGGTACAAATCTCAGCGACTGTCTGCCTAGTCAGGCCACACTTAGAATATTGCATGCAATTCTGGTCGCCACACTACCAGAAGGATATGGAGGCTTTGGAGAGGGTACAGAAGAGGTTTACCAGGATGTTGCCTGGTCTGGAGGGCATTAGCAATGAGGAGAGGTTGGATAAACTCAGATTGCTTTCACTGGAATAAAGGAGGTGGAGGGGCGATATGATAACGGTTTACAAAGTTATGAGCGGCATGGACAGAGTGGATAGTCAGAAGCTTTTTCCTAGGGTGGAAGAGTCAGTTACTAGGGGACATAGGTTTAAGGTGAGAGGGGCAAAGTTTAGAGGGGATGTGCAAGGCAAGTTCTTTACACAGAGGGTGGTGAGTGCCTGGAACTTGCTGTCGGGGGAGGTGGTGGAAGCAGGTACGATAGCGACGTTTAAGAGGCATCTTGACAAATACATGAATAGGATGGGAATAGAGGGATACAGTCCCCGGAAGTGCAGAAGGTTTTAGTTTAGGCAGGCATCAAGATCTGCGCAGGCTTGGAGGGCCGAATGGCCTGTTCCTGTGCTGTACTGTTCTTTGTAGATAGGCGCAGTCTCCTGTGGCACTAATTCTCTGACATGTCTAGGTTTCTTCTTCTTTGGCGGTACACTCGCTGCTGAGGGTATGCCTGTCGTGGCCTTCCTGCCCCTCATCCCTCTCCTCTGCTCTCCTCATGCCTGGGGCTCTGCCACTGTTCCTGAGGATGTTGATCCTCATTGCTACTCAACCCTATCTCCAAGTACCTTGATCCTATGTTCAGCTGTTGCCTTGCTTGCAGTCAGCTGAACTCACAACACTTTCCCTCACCCTCTGATGGCCCCATGATCCCATGAGCATCACGGCCACCTCAAATGACTGAGCACACAGGCCACCTGCTCCGCTACCTCTGCTCACTCGATGTGCCAATGCCTGAATGGCCCTCTCAGCTGTGCACTCTTTTATGGGCCCAACTAATTGCATGGAGTGGCCATGACTGGCTCTCCACTGTGTTGCCACCTCCTTCCACATGTACTGTTCCTGATCCATCATGTAACCCGTGCATCCCCAGCAAAATTCCAAACTGGCCCTTGACGAGTTGACATGAGCTCGTTAACAAGATCAAGTGGCCTATTCTGTGAATTGGGCGGCTTTCCGGATTCTGCCCTCCCCCCAGCAACCTGGAACAAAATCACTGGCAGTCAGAATGGCGACATTAAAATAGCAGACGGCTGACAGCGCTAATCTTCCTGCCCGCTCGCCTCCTGCCACTGTCTCTGGTTTTAAGTAATTGAACCATTACTTTTTTATATTCCATACCATACCAGCCTGTACCTAATGGCACATTCTTTATATGGTACAAAATTCTTGGCATTTGGGGGGCATATCACAAATAAAGGGCAAGAATTATGAACATATAAATGCAATTTTGATTCCTGAAATGTTGTAGGAATAATCCTAGGAATCAATAAAGTTACAAACAAATAGTCCAATCCAGTTGTAGCTGCTATTCAAATCTAGTTTTCTAAAAATTCACATTTATGCTTAATAAATTAGTTGTACTTATCTGGGACAAACAATTAGTAAAGAACAGAGATTAATTTATTAGCAAGTTTCATTATTTATAGAAATCTACAATGAAGTTAAAATGTTAGCACATAAGTCAGACAGCACTGAAACAGGCCCTTCGGCCCACCAAGTCTGTGCCAAACAACAACCATCCATTTATACTAATCCTAATTTAATCCCATATTCTCTACCACTTACCTACACAAGGGGCAATTTACAATGGCCAATTTACCTATCAACCTGCAAATCTTTGGCTGTGGGAGGAAACTGAAGCACCTGGCGGAAACCCACGAGGTCACAGGGAGAACTTGCAAACTCCACACAGGCAGTACCCAGAACTGGACCTGGGTCGCTGGAGCTGTGAGGCTGCGGTGCTAATCACTGTGCCACTGTACAGTTTTGATTAACTTCATTTGGACAGGACTAGAACAATCATGAATTTAAGCCTCTGTCCAGCTATTTAGAGTATCAAAATTAGAATACAAGATAGTAATGGCCAAAATGACACTTGTTTAATGTCAGAAGAGGCAAATGAGTTTTGCAGGAAATATGAACATAAACTCCATCGGGAAGACTGGCGGACAAACCCAATGCAAATTTTGGAGTAATATCTGTGTAATGATGATCCAAGAAATTCCATGCTAAAAATAAACACTGTTATTTTATACAGAGCTTATAATGCATAATAACATTGTCCACACCAACAGGAACAGAGAGCAATCTAGTATATAATCATTAGCTATACTCCCTACATATCATCATGAATGTTGACCATTCTGGTGTGGATTGCATGGGCTCTCCCCTCGGTTGTTGCACAGTAACAAAGGCACCTCCACCACAAAAAGTAAAAGTCTTACTTTTTTGTATATTTGCAAATATTGAAATAAATTGCAAACAGTTTTCAAACTTACAGAACATACCTGGCTTCTGTTAGATAATAGTTTGCAAATATAATTTTGGTTTTGTCCTGTCAAATCAGACATTTGAAAAACCAATTTAACCTTTGTTTATGAAGATTTCATGTATAGCCAGCAATGTATGCAATATTAACCATAGCAGTAATATGGCATTGTATTACATTGCTATGATGCAACCCTTACCAATCAAGACACAGTGAATATCTCTGTACTGGAGCTCAGCTAACTGATCTCTTTCTATAATGAAGGATTCACTGAGGCTCCCAGACCAGGTGCAGTCCAGCTCTTTTCATAACTTTTCTTATCACTATTCATGGCACTTAGCATCCTGCTTCAGCAGCAACATCCCATTGTCTCACAGGCTTCACATGAAGTTCATTACATGAAGCAAGGAAATCAATTTTAAGGTCACTCTGGTATCCTTGCAATTTTTATCTTTAAGCATAAGTTACCCTATATCACACAGTACATTCTCCCTGCAGTCAACTATTGTCCAACTATATGGGTCGAGTCACCATTTATCTGTTTACTGTTCATTCTTGGGAACTTGTCAAGTTTCAAGTTTTCCTGTCTCATTCTGCGATATTGCATTACAAAGACATACCCTTTTTGTTTTTCCAACCTCAACACTCTTATCATCTCTAACCACAGATTCCACTTCTTTATTCATTTTCTCACGCCAAAAGCATTTGTTTAAATAGTAATTAAGAATTGATTAGTTATGTTAAATCATTATAGCTTAAATTTCATATTATGTTTGACAAATAAAAGTTATAATTTACACGAATATGAATCAAAGTGTAGCAATACTAAACTAGTAGATTCCCTCATTAACCAAGTCAACCTGTTGCCCTGACTGACCCTTTCCAAACTAATATATTACAATCTCTATATCTATTATCCATCAGGGCTTCAACTCTGGCATAAATAGTACAATGGTCTACACCACACACAATAGCATAATTCTGTAGTAAAATGTGAAATATGGAAGTCTCATTGTAATTTTTACTTCAGTAACGGTCATCACCTCTCAAATTCCAATGCCTGTTTTGATTCCAGATCCTGACAGCTCTACAAGTACAATCACAAGAATGCTCAAATTAAGAAATTCATTTCATTCAAATTCAGGAACATTCTCATTTCAAAAACATGGCTTCAATCAGTTTTGAAGAAAATAAACCTTCACATAAGACAACAGCTGGGCCTGCCTCTGAAAATTCCTTTGAGAACATTTTTAAAAATGCATTCACTGGATATTGCTGGCATTTGTTGCCAATCCCTAGCTTACCTTGAGAAGGTGGTGGTGAGCCATCTTCTTGGACTTATACAGTCCATGTGGTGACGATAGTCCCACAAAGTTTATTTTTTTTAACTTTTATTTAGAGATACAGCACTGAAACAGGCCCTTCAGCCCACCAATTCTGTGCTGACCATCAACCACCCAATTATACTAATCCTACATTAACCCCATATTCCTACCACACCCCACACCACCCAACTATACTAGCGGTAATTTATAATGGCCAATTTACCTACAAACCTGCAAGTCTTTGGCTGTGGGAGGAAACCAGAGCACCTGGCAAAAACCCACACGGTCACAGGGAGAACTTGCAAACTCCACACAGGAAGTACCCAGAATTGAACCCAGGTTGCTGGAGCTGTGAGGCTGCGGTGCTAACCACTGCACCACTGCGCCACCCTGCTATTAGGACTTTCAAAGTTTTTTTAAAAAATTAAATATTTTTAAAAGTTGGGGCTCTATTTTAACCTGGAGCAGATTTTGGGTAGTGGGTGGGGCCAATACAAAATGGTCTTGTTGGCTTAAATTTCAAGCCCAGGATATTTAATTTTTCAGCTATTTAAAATGAGACTGCACCCATTAAATGGAGAATCCATTCCATTCAGGTATTTTTGCTGTGAGATAGCTGCAAGAATATTTTTCACAGCAATGAGTCGGAAGCAAACACCTTGGTTTTCTGAAACCCCCGAAGAGGTCCTGGTCAAAGTGGTGAGGGCATAGAGGGAAGTTCTCTTTCTCACTGATGGCAGACATAGTCCAAAAATAGACATATACCAGGCCTGGGGAGAGGTGACTGAAATCAGCAGATCCAGGAGCATCACCCCCAGGACCTGAGTTCAATGCAGGAAATGTTTCAATGACCCAACAAAAGAAACAAGAGTGACCACTGCTATTTACTCTTCGATCTCTCAATAACACCTGGCAACAGCACTTAATCCCTGCCAAACACGCTGGAAAAATTCCCTCCCCTGCATCATATCCTTCACCAACTATCACATGGGCACACTATACTACCATTTATAAGTATGTCAGGCAAACCTCCCACCTGCCAAGACTTAGGCACACATTATTTTGTCATATGAACAAAAACGTAAAATTGCAAGACCCTGACTGGAAGGACATTTGCATAGAACTAGCAGTGTTGGAACAAAAGGGACCTAGTGGTTACTTCCCCAATACACAGAAATGGTCAGACCAGTTTTAGTCACATGACTAACTGGCTGTTCCAGAGAATTTAAACTTCTAACAAAGGATTTTGAAGAGACTGTTCCATAGAAGGACCTGCTGGGCAACCTGGGAGTTTTTTTTGAATTTGAACTTCCAACAAAAGAATTGGAACAGACAGAACGCCATGTGCTCAAGGACTGAGAACATCTCCTCTCCTGTCTCCCTGCCTCCATCTCTTTCCCAAGAAACTGAATCTTGGGAAGACACAAACTCAAAGAGAGAAAACTCTCCTATGCGAACAATGTTTGAGACAAAATACTGGGCCCCAACAAAACGCAAGATCATATCTTCAATCAAGGACTACAGCAAGTTCGAGAAACAGTAACAAGATATTGCCTCAAACTGTTCTACTTATCTTTTCTTCTGCACTTTTCTGTCCCTATTTGCATATGTGTATCACGTGTGCATGCTAGTGTGGGTGCGTCGTATATCTGCAGTTGTTAACCACATTAGAGTTTAAGTTTAAGGTTTAATAAATTTCATCTTTCCTCTTTAAACCAAAGAAAGCCTGTTTGTGCTCATTTCTTTGCCTTATAATTGGAAAGTTGTGAACAAGGATTCACAAAAGGGAGTTCAAAACACGATGTGTTTAAAACAAAACCCCGTTACAATAAGACCAGGTAAAGACAGCAAAAGGCCCCTAGACACATTTCTCACCTGGTTGTAACAAGTATTTCTACATGGATTTTCTGTGCAACTAACTGTGAGAGAAGGCTTCTGATGGATTTGTTTTAACAACCTAGCTGCCCACCCTCCAACCAACCTAATTGAGGCCCAATTTGATTGGTTTAGGCAAGTTCCAGATTTGACTGCTATTTCAGGTTGTGAGGTTTTTTTTAAATTGAGGAACCTGAGTAATAGAACAAGACTCATAGTGCAGGAAACCACCAGGGAAGTAGAGGAGATGAGATAATTTAACTAGTGATTCTAAATCAAAATTTTAAAAGCATACAGATTGTAGAAGGAGGCAGTCCCATTATTTGAGAATGTGTTAATTTCAACAAAACAAAGATCCATGGAGGAAGAAGTGCTTGTAAGGAGGCATATTTAGAGCTTAGGAAGAACAAGAGTGGAATGCTCAGATATGCAATGATCATAGAAGTATTGATAACTTAGAGAAAGACAAGAAAGTTTGTGATATGTCCTCACCACTTCACATTATTTGGGAGCTGAACAAATATCTTGAGATACGAAGAATGAAAAAAAGTCTTGCTGATTCTCTAGGCAAGTGTGTAAACAGCGCCTGTAGGTAAAATCAATGGACTGTTTATAATGTTCCCATCTAGTTTCCCTTCAGCAGCCTATAAACATTTGATGTTCTGTTGCAAGTGATCTATGTTCAAACTGCAGTATGTAATTAGAGTTAATCTCTTGTTCTGACCCTTTGTTTGCTTATAGGATTGAGTGTCTGTGGTAGCAAGTACAAAGACCCAAACCCAAGTAATTCAACTCTGTTATTGTAAACCAGGGAAGCATGGAACCCTATATAAACTGAAATCAAATGCTTCTTCAGTTCAGTCTCTTCTAATCAACAGCAGGCATGCAATGTCTGTTGGAACAGGCAAGCTGAGAAAGCAGGAGTGAAAAAGATGATGAAAAAGCACTAACCCTTGTACTTGGGTCACAGGATTAAAGCTAAAGCTATTGGGTTTACAGTGATTCAGAACTGCACCTCACAAGGACATTGCTGTGGGTCACTAAGAATGAAATTAACTATCTTCCAACAAAGCTAAAATCAATCAGGTGCAGTTGTCCTCTGGGTGAGCTAAAATCAATTGGGTGCAGTTTATTACACTGCAGAAACAAAAACAATTTAAGAGAGTTTGAATGGTTTAAGTGAACGATCAGCAGAAATTTCATAGATTTATTTCAGCAATGGCATTTCTTTTCTCACTGCATTATAAAAGTACCCTCAGCTTTCCAATATATTGAAGTCAAAGTTGATAGGAACACGTAGGAGCCAACCGACTGGAGTGCGATGGATGAAAGCGCTCCAACAATGGTCAATTTTATCAATCGCAGAATTTTATCTGCGAGAGTTCAGTTACAAAATTATCAACTAATATTTTATTTGGCTAAATACTATGGGCTGGATTTTATGCTCCATTAGAAAGCAGGTGTTTTGATGGGGGAGGCTGGAAAATCAGCGCGGAGTTGTCCGCCATGGAACCCAATGAAATAATGCGGGTTTCCGATTTTCTCAGAGGCGGCGAAGTTCCGTGGCGGCTCCTCTGCTGTGACAAGACAGGATTGTAATTTAAATCTGTTACATACTGTTTTACAAGAATTTGTATCGAATTCGCCACGATCCTACCAGTCTTTGCAATCTGATGCATAACATGCGGCACTCACGTGCCTTCACTTTCACGGGTTTGAAAAGCTGGTTCCACCAAGTCGAGAGTCATCGGTGCCTGCAAAGTTAAGTTATCTGTTGTTATCTTATGGAATTTTGTTTCACATCAGACATTGCCGCTGAGCTCAATCTGCAGATATGAGGGAAGAAGGGAACTCTGCATGTGGATACTGTTGGGGAGGTGGAAGGAGGGTGGAACTCTGCAGTCGACCATAAGGAGACAGCATTAACAGCATTGCCAATGCCACCTCCGCCACATGACTTGGGGGGGATGGCTGCTATGATTATGCCAAATGGCCACCTGCCGCATAATTGCTGCGTTGCGGCCACTAACCTCACAGGTAGGACCGCAGCCATTTTGTGCACCTGCCACCGAGAACGGTGGCATGATAATAAAATCTAGACCAATGTATGTAAAATTCTCAAATGTATCAGTTTTTTTTTAGTAATTTCGACATATTGAAGAACAAAGAACAATACAGCACAGGAACAGGCCATTCGGCCCTCCAAGCCTGCGCCGATCTTGATGCCTGCCTAAACTAAAACCTTCTGCACTTCCCGGGACTGTATCCCTCTATTCCTATCCTATTCATGTATTTGTCAAGATGCCTCTTAAACGTCGCTATCGTACCTGCTTCCACCACCTCCCCCGGCAGCAAGTTCCAGGCACTCACCACCCTCTGTGTAAAGAACTTCCCTCGCACATGCCCTCTAAACTTTGCCCCTCTCACCTTAAACCTATGTCCCCTAGTAACTGACTCTTCCACCCTGGGAAAAAGCTTCTGACTCTCCACTCTGTCCATGCCGCTCATAACTTTGTAAACCTCTATCATGTCGCCCCTCCACCTCCGTCGTTCCAGTGAAAACAATCCGAGTTTATCCAACCTCTCCTCATTGCTAATGCCCTCCAGACCAGGCAACATCCTGGTAAACCTCTTCTGTACCCTCTCCAAAGCCTCCTCGTCCTTCTGGTAGTGTGGCGACCAGAATTGCATGCAATATTCGAAGTGTGGCCGAACTAAAGTTCTGTACAGCTGCAGCATGACTTGCCAATTTTTATACTCGATGCCCCGACCGATGAAGGCAAGCATGCCGTATGCCTTCTTGGCTACCTTATCCACCTACGTTGCCTCTTTCAATGACCTGTGGACCTGTACGCCCAGATCTCTCTGCCTCTCAATGCTCCTAAGGGTTCTGCCATTTACTGTAGACTTCCCACCTGCATTAGACCTTCCAAAATGCATTACCTCACATTTGTCTGGATTAAACTCCATCTGCCATTTCTCCGCCCAGGTCTGCAACCGATCTATATCCTGCTGTATCCTCTGACAATCCTCATCACTATCCACAATTCCACCAACCTTTGTGTCGTCCGCAAACTTACTAATCAGACCAGCTACACTTTCCTCCAAATCATTTATATATACTACAAACAGCAAAGGTCCCAGCACTGATCCCTGCGGAATACCACTTGTCACATCCCTCCATTCAGAAAAGCACCCTTCCACTGCTACCCTCTGTCTTCTATGACACAGTCAGTTCTGTATCCATCTTGCCAGCTCACCTCTGATCCCGTGTGACTTCACCTTTTGTACCAGTCTGCCATGAGGGACCTTGTCAAAGGCTTTACTGAAGTCCATATAGA
Organism: Heterodontus francisci; assembly: GCF_036365525.1. Classification (NCBI taxonomy): domain Eukaryota; kingdom Metazoa; phylum Chordata; class Chondrichthyes; order Heterodontiformes; family Heterodontidae; genus Heterodontus; species Heterodontus francisci. Next base: position 72,451,284 of record NC_090384.1, read on the forward strand.
TAACATCCACTGCCCTTCCTTCATCAATCATCTTTGTCACTTCCTCAAAAAACTCAATCAAATTAGTGAGACACGACCTCCCCTTCACAAAACCATGCTGCCTCTCGCTAATAAGTTCGTTTGTCTCCAAATGGGAGTAAATCCTGTCCCGAAGAATCCTCTCGAATAATTTCCCGAGCACTGACGTAAGGCTCACCGGCCTATAATTTCCTGCATTATCCTTGCTACCCTTCTTAAACAAAGGAACAACATTGGCTATTCTCCAGTCCTCTGGGACCTCACCTGCAGCCAATGAGGATGCAAAGATTTCCGTCAAGGCCCCAGCAATTTCTTCCCTTGCCTCCCTCAGTATTCTGGGGTAGATCCCATCAGGCCCTGGGGACTTATCTACCTTAATGCTTTGCAAGACACCCAACACCTCTTCCTTTTTGATAATGAATTGACTGAGACTATCTACACTCCCCTCCCTCGGCTCATCATCCACCAAGTCCTTCTCTTTGGTGAATACTGATGCAAAGTACTCATTTAGTACCTCGCCCATTTTCTGTGGCTCCATACATAGATTCTCTTCTCTGTCCTTGAGTGGGCCAACCCTTTCGCAAGTTACCCTCTTGCTCATTATATACGTATAAAAAGCTGTGGTATTTTCCTTAATCCTGTTTGCCAATGACTTTTCATGACCCCTTTTAGCCCTCCTGACTCCTTGCTTAAGTTCCTTCCGACTGTCTTTATATTCCTCAAGTGCTTCAGCCTTCCAGCCCTTACGATTGCTTCCTTTTTCCTTTTGACTAGGCTCACTCGTTATCCAAGGTTCCCGAAACTTGCCAAATTTATCCTTCTTCCTCACAGGAACATGCCAGTCCTGGATTCTAATCAACTGACGTTTGAAAGACTCCCACATGTCAGATGTTGATTTACCCTCAAACAGCCGCCCCTAATCTAAATTCTTCAGTTCCTGCCTAATGTTGTTATAATTAGCCTTCCCCCAATTTAGCACCTTCACCCGAGGACTGCTCTTATCCTTATCCACAAGTACCTTAAAACTTATGGAATTATGGTCACTGTTCCGAAATGCTCCCCTACTGAAACTTCGACCACCTGACCGGGCTCATTCCCCAATACCAGGTCCAGTACGGCCCCATCCCTAGTTGGACTATCTACATATGGTTTCAAGAAGCTCCTGGATGCTCCTTACAAATTCTGCCCCATCCAAGCCCCCTGCACTAAGTGAGTCCCAGTTAATATAGGGGAAGTTAAAATCACCCACCACTACAACCCTGTTACCTTTACATCTTTCCAAAATCTGTCTACATATCTGCTCCTCTACCTCCCGCTGGCTGTTGGGAGGCCTGTAGAAAACCCCCAACATCATGACTGCACCCTTCCTATTCCTGAGCTCCACCCATATTGCCTCGCTGCACGACCCCTCCGAGGTGTCCTCCCGCAGTACAGCTGTGATCTTCTCCTTAACAAGTAATGCAAATCCCCCACACCTTTTACATCCCCCTCTATCCCGCCTGAAGCTTCTAAATCCTGGAACATTTAGCTGCCAATCCTGTCCTTCCCTCCACCAAGTCTCTGTAATAGCAACAACATCATAGTTCCAAGTGCTAATCCAAGCTCTAAGCTCATCTACCTTACCTGTTATACTTCTCACATTGAAACAAATGCACTTCAGACCACCAGTCCCGCTGTGCTCCGCAACGTCTCCCTGCCTGCTCTTCCTCTTAGTCTTACTGGCCTTATTTACTAGTTCCCCCTCATTTATTTCACTAGCTGTCCTACTGCTCTGGTTCCCACACCCCTGCCACACTAGTTTAAAGCCTCCTGAGTGACGCTAGCAAACCTCGCAGCCAGGATATTTGTGCCACTCCAGTTTAGATGCAACCCGTCCTTCTTGTACAGGTCCCATCTGTCCCTGAAGAGATCCCAATGGTCCAGATATCTGAAACCCTCCCTTCTACACCAGCTGTTCAGCCACGTGTTTAGCTGCACGATCTTCCTATTTCTAGCCTCACTGGCACGTGGCACAGGGAGTAATCCCAAGATTACAACCCTTGAGGTCCTGTCTTTTAACTTTCTATCGAACTCCCTAAACTCCCCCTGCAGGACATCGTCACTCTTCCTGCCTATGTCATTGGTACCGATGTGTACCACAACCTCTGGCTGTTCACCTTCCCCCTTCAGAATGCCCCCTGTCCATTCAGAGACATCCTTGACCTTGGCACCAGGGAGGCAACATACCATCCTGGAATCTCTTTCACGTCCACAGAAGCGCCTATCTGTGCCCCTGACTATAGAGTCCCCTATAACTGTTGATCTTCTGCGCTTTGTCCCTCCCTGCTGAACAACAGTGCCAGCCGTGGTGCCACTGCTCTGGCTGCTGCTGTTTTCCACTGATGGGCCATCCCCCCCAACAGTATCCAAAACGGTATACTTGTTAGAGAGAGGGATTCCTGCACTGACTGCCTGCCCCTTCTAGCGGTCACCCATCCATCTGCCTGCACCTTGGGTGTAACCACTTCTCTTAAACTCCTGTCTGTGACGCTTTCTGCCACCTGCATGCTCCTAAGTGCATCCAGTTGCCGCTCCAACCAATCCATGCGGTCTGTGAGGAACTGCAACTGGGTACACTTACTGCAGATGTAGTCATCCGGAACGCTGGAAGCGTCACGGACCTCCCACTCTCACAGGTGAAGCACTTCGCCCCTCTAACTGACATTTCTCGCACTAATTAATAAATTAATTAAAAATAAATAAATACTTATTAAATCTTTACGTCTTCTTTGGCCTCCTTAGCTCGTGAGACAATGGATAAGCGCCTGGAGGTGGTCAGTGGTTTGTGAAGCAGCGCCTGGTGTGGCTATAAAGGCCAATTCTCGAGTGACAGGCTCTTCCACAGGTGCTGCAGAGAAATTTGTTTGTCGGGGCTGTTACACAGTTGGCTCTCCCCTTGCGCCTCTGTCTTTTTTCCTGCCAACTACTAAGTCTCTTCGACTCGCCACACTTTCGCCCCGTCTTTATGGCTGCCCGCCAGCTCTGGCGAACGCTGGCAACTGACTCCCACGACTTGTGATCAATGTCACAGGATTTCATGTCGCGTTTGCAGACGTCTTTAAAGCGGAGACATGGACGGTCGGTGGGTCTGATACCAGTGGCGAGCTCGCTGTACAATGTGTCTTTGGGGATCCTGCCATCTTCCATGCGGCTCACATGGCCAAGCCATCTCAAGCGCCGCTGACTTAGTAGTGTGTATAAGCTGGGGATGTTGGCCGCCTCGAGGACTTCTGTGTTGGAGATACGGTCCTGCCACCTGATGCCAAGTATTCTCCGGAGGCAGCGAAGATGGAATGAATTGAGACGTCGCCCTTGGCTGACATACGTTGTCCAGGCCTCGCTGCCATAGAGCAAGGTACTGAGGACACAGGCCTGATACACTCGGACTTTTGTGTTCCGTGTCAGTGCGCCATTTTCCCACACTCTCTTGGCCAGTCTGGACATAGCAGTGGAAGCCTTTCCCATGCGCTTGTTGATTTCTGCATCTAGAGACAGGTTACTGGTGATAGTTGAGCCTGGGTAGGTGAACTCTTGAACCACTTCCAGAGCGTGGTCGCCAATATTGATGGATGGAGCATTTCTGATGTCCTGCCCCATGATGTTCGTTTTCTTGAGGCTGATGGTTAGGCCAAATTCATTGCAGGCAGCCGCAAACCTGTCGATGAGATTCTGCAGGCACTCTTCAGTGTGAGATGTTAAAGCAGCATCGTCAGCAAAGAGGAGTTCCCTGATGAGGACTTTCCGTACTTTGGACTTCGCTCTTAGACGGGCAAGGTCGAACAATCTGCCCCCTGATCTTGTGTGGAGGAAAATTCCTTCTTCAGAGGACTTGAACGCATGTGAAAGCAGCAAGGAGAAGAAAATCCCAAAAAGTGTGGGTGCGAGAACACAGCCCTGTTTCACACCACTCAGGATAGGAAAGGGCTCTGATGAGGAGCCAGCATGTTTAAATTGTTATCATTAACTATATGGTCCCTGGTGCTAGATTCCTACTATAAATATTAAATGATAACTAAATACAGTAATCTCCTCCCTCTGGTTTAGTTACTCTACTTATTAATTAGTTAATTAGTGTTTTAATCAATTTTTATCAATGTTTTATTTTCAAATTCAGTAAAAATTCCCTACTAGCCAATCAGGTCACAGCTTTCCTGTGACATCACTTTCAGTTTTTTTTACCAGAGGTAAGTTTTTTATACTTACCGGTCCGGAACGCCGCCCTCCGAGTCTTCTCCCAGTTCGCTATGCCCTTTGGAAGCTCTTGGCTCCCCTCACTCTGAGGACAGGTCGGAAATGAAAGGAGCTCCTCACTCCCTCCTCACCGAACCTCCTCAGTTACCAAACTGCCACTATAGCAGTCTAATGCAACCCAAGTCACTCCAATGCAAACAAAGTCAGCACTGTAAGATAGCTCACTTTTATACTGACTGACTCTAGCCCCTGAAAACTGGTTTAAGCCAATTCCCTAATTAACAAGGTGCAGCTGCAAGCAGAGCCTGAGTGAACCCTGTTTAAAGCTGGTCTAAAACTCACCTTCTCCAACCCTAACAGCAACTGTTAAATTAATCTGCTAAATAAAAGACAGATAAGATTTAAGGTAAAATTAACCCTTAATTATCCTCAGTTACCAAACTTCCACTATAGCACTCTAATGCAACCCAAGTCAGCACTCCAGTGCAAACCACGCAGGTTTTCTATGCTGAAAATTAGTATTGGACTTGTCTTATGGCTATCTTGCTAAAAATGTTTCAGATTTTCATTCTCACTAAATACTGAATTTGATTGACATAGTTCGAATTGTTTTAGTTTATATTGCACACCTGTCTCAAAGTGATATTTGTCTAAAGCTGAGATCTGAGCTAATAATATTTTAGTTTCATAATTTCCATGTCCATGTTTGATGAAGTGGTTTTATTGATTTTTTTTTAAAAGGAGAAATAGCACAAAGCATTGTGTTAAGGGCACTCATAACTAAACTTCCATGTAAGCTGACTATTGAGTAACTGATAGTTTGTGTGAGAACTGGTAATTAATTCCTCTGGTTGCTTGCTGCAAATGAATACTCTCTGTTTTTAATATGTTCCTGGTTATTGTAACATTGCTCCTGGAAGCTTTCATCCAAGATCTTCAGAACTGTAAATACCTTTCTTTGAAATGTCTACCTACCTGGATCATGATGGTAATAATATTTTTGTCAAGGGGATTTGAGATCTTTCATCAAATCTTTAAAGAATACTCCAAGATCAAAGTTTGAATTCTAATTATTTTTGACTATGTAGGGAAGTATGTTTCAGCTGCTCATTTAAAGATTACTAATGGGCCATTACATCTTTAGCCTTTTGTACAAGCCTTTTTTGAACTTTTGATTACCTTGCTTGTTTGTTGTATCCATTTGTTATTAATAAATCCTTCACGGAAATTAGTTAGGCATAGTTTCTGCTCCTGATTGTTGTCCAATGAACCCTGGTGAAACTGAACTAGCTCCATTCCATCAAATAATTTACTGATGCTACCTGACCAGGCCAGGAATGCCTATTAATTTTCCATCAAGTCTCACAATCACGAGCAATAACTTGCTCCTGGACCACTCTCACAAACTCACTCTTAAGATGATGTTTGTGTGCATTATTGCTTATTTTATATGTCTTTTACTTATCCCCTTCCATTTCTATGCAATATTAATAATAATAATAATAATAATAATGATAATTTGACATTAAATAAGAATTCATGAGCAGTGGTGAAGTCTAATGGTAAAAGACAGGATCTGAACTAATTTACAATTAACTTCATGAATGGCACACTCACTGCAATACTTTAATCACATAACTCATCAGCAGTGCTACTTAGAGATCTGTAAAATGAACAGTTTAAAAATACAATTCAAGAGTCTTGCTGCTTCTCGACACTACCTCAAATCCCACAAATTGGCTTAAGCCCTCTTTGTACTGCATATGCACAGCCTTCTAAACATGCGCAAAGCATTTTTGATAAACTCTTCTTTCCTTTCAAAATCTTCCACTTTTAAAATGGGCTGATTGTTCAGGTACTCATTTGAAAACTGGGTGGTGAAAGCACAAAGCTGTCATTCAGTTGGGAAGGGAAAGAAATGGCAGTACGAGCCAACACTAAATGCAACTGAGGATCACAATAGAAGTGTAATGCGTATTCTAGCCTAAGCTCACAAAAGATAACAGCAACCTGGATGAGATGCTGGAAGACCGTATCTCCTTAAATCTGAACGATCATTTCACCAATCCTGTACTTCCAATGGGGAACCCACTCAAAGAGAATGCTGGCCAAGCAATAGAGTTCTATATCTAAAAAATGCTTTACATGCAATAATCCACATGATTTAGCTTTACTTATAAAACTTGAATGATCGAAAGCAACTATTCCGTAGTAACTAATCAGCATATGCCGACATGGCGTCCTGCTTTAACTAAACCAATTGTTACCTGGTTCATGGTTTGTATTCATTTTCTAGAGGTAACTTTTAATTTGGGAATTGATTTTTCTTTAATGCAAGACAAATGAAAACACCTGGTCTGAGAAGCTGGCAAACAAACTTAGGGTGGTTACAAATCAAAAGGTGCCCCATGTTTATTTAGTAAGGTCATAATGTTAAGTGTGGAGAGACTACACAATGGGAGATGATGTGTCTGCATTTGCTTCAATCAGCAGTTTAAATTGTTCATATGATTTTTCCGAACAAGGAGAAGAATTGGAGTTGAAAACAATTGGTTTAAATTTGACTTTCTCTTAGTTAACAGTCCCTCATGCGATTGTAACAGGATACGCTGATATGCTTATTCTATGTTTATACAAACAAATGCATGTGTTCTTAAGTTGTGTTTCCCTGTTCAAGAGCTCTGACCTCAGTTTATATTCCTATGCTGTGATGTCGTTGTGAACCCGTGCTCACTTTGATCCTTTAGACCTTTCATTTGCACTTACATTACACACAATGCTGGACACTGGCATTTGTACTACACTGTATCATATGAGACCTGTATGCAGTTTGTGCAGCAGAAAAACATACTAGCTTCTTTATCATCAACATAGCTTCTACTACTTTCAAATATAAAGACGTAAGTAAATATAATTAAATATCGAGTGGCCTATTCCTGCTTCTAATTCGTATGTTCATATGTTTGTAAGTTCGTATTATGGTGGTTACTTATCCTTACTATAGCATAAATGCATACACGTTAACATTGAGCTCAGTCGTTAACGTTAACATTTCTCAGTCTTTATGTGATGTATACTATTCATACAGGACAACAAATTGTGTCAGCCTTTTGGCCTTCTATTGCCTGTTGTATTTCATTCACGTCTGTTTCTAAATCCCATGCTGATAATCTTCAATCATGTCACTTTCCGGTTTCAATATACTTAACTTTCAACACCCATTCCATCAAGCTTGTAATCTCGGGATCCATTCATATTCTATGAATTTCATCTTTCTTGCTCCTTTCCTCATTTATGATTCAGTATCTATGGCCCACAAAGGCTCAAAATGAACCTGTGGAGATGTTCATTTACCAAAGAGTGTTTTGTTGTTTCCAATGGAGATCTTACAGATTAAAACTGTGGCATGCTGCCTATTTACTTAGAAAATGAACAGAGAGAGCCAATTGTTTTATTCTTTCTCAGGGGTTTCCATACGCAAAATTTCAGCTAGTTTGCTTGTTATGTTACTATTCACGTGATCTAGTTTTAAATTAATTCATTTAAAACTTATTTCTGTTCACCTCATCTATTTTTAATCAAAGCACTAAGGGTTTATTTAAAACTTTAATTCAATCTAAGTTACCTTTTCAGTATACGTTAAGATGGACATCAATGTCACTGTATAGTATTTGAGCATTAACTGAATATCTCACAATATTAACTTCAACGTAAATACTTCTATTATATAGGGGAGAAAATCTTCCCATCAATAATTTAACAGAAAGCATTGGTACAAAATAGGAAATCTTATTTTAACTGACTTTTTGGTCAAAACTATCAACTGGAGGAATTTAATTTTTATTTTGTTCAACTTTTTCATATCAGTTGCCTTTTCTATCACTGCAAATGTACAGTTGCACTTACCTTTAGATGCAAAATTCTAGATCCTTCTGCTTTTCCACATATTGGGCTGGATTTTATAGATGAGCAAAATGTTGGTCATCCCGCACGTGACCCTGATGGCCACACCACACCACAGCGGTTACATGGCGGACAGTCATTGGACTTAATGATGGCAGCGTCCCCACCAAACATGTGGTGGGGGCAGCATTGGCGACACTGTAAATGGCATCATCTGATGTTGGACCAGGTGCTGGCGCCATCTTTAAAAGGCTGCCAGCTCTGCATTCACTCACCTTGCATCTACAAGCATTTTGTTTTCGCAACACTTCTTCGTTGTGGATTCATTTTGCATCTCAGCAAACATCCCCCCAGGCAGTATGACCAACATAGCAGACAGTTCAGTGATGCCTCCCTACTGATTCTTCTGCAGGCTGCAAGGGAAAGGCGGCAGTTCCTCTTCCACAGCAACGGCAAGAAGAGGTCCTCCCGCATGACCAAACAAGCCTGGGCAGAGATTGCAGAGGAGGTTAGCACCCGTGGAGTCACCTGACATAACTGGGTCCAGTGCAGGAATAGGGTCAATGACCTCCTATGTTCAGCCTAGGTAAGTTGTGCAGTTCTACATATCTTGCTGCAATCTGCTTGCCCACAAATTTAAAGGCGCACAGTTGACACAGCCATTCTAAAGTTAGTAAGGTCATAGCATAATGATAGCAGATTACTGACTGCATAAGAGAGACCAGTCCCCCTCATTTCTATCATCACCCACTTTAGACCCATAGCAGTTAGAGTCAGTATGAGAGCAGTGACATCCCCCAAGTGCAGAAGAGGGGCCCATGTTAGCATTGACATGCTGTGGGAATATTTGGAACTTAACATCCTTGATCTTTCAGGACAAGAGGGCCCACAACAGCAGGGAGGTGTCCAGGACCGGTAGCGAGGTGCCTGACCTGGCCTCTGTCGCAGGCTGAAGGGGAGGAGCTGGAGTTAGCCGGGAGCCAAGGAGCACGTGCCATTTTGGACGTTGAGTTCGGGGTCCCAGTTGAAGAGAGTGATTATTGCCAATCACAGAATGAATCAAAATTACATTTCATAAGCAAGTGCTATGCTGTCATCATTTCGACATGTGTACCATAACACCTAAATGTCTGTTCATCACATTTTATCTTGCAGGGCAGTGCTTGCAAATGCTTGCAGACACTGAGGAAATGACGACAAACTCTGAGGACGAGCAACACTTAGAGGATGCACCGTCCCATGACATTCCTGCACCTTCCACCAACGCAGATACTCTCATTTTGGTGGGTATGTGATCAACATTAGTTTCGGTGTCACAAGGTGGTGAGAGCACCCGAGCAGCTGGCTGTGGCTGAGACAGCCGAGGCCTCTGACGGTCAGAGGACTATAGATGGCCAAGCCCATGCTGAGCCCCAGGCGGAAGATGAGCCTCTAGCGTCAGCAACACAGGGAATTCTGGAGTTGCAGGGAGAGGTAAGGCAACATCTGGCAGAGATGTCAGAGGTAGTGTGCAGCCTTGAGTGGACAATGGAGGAGTCCATCCATGCCATGACTGGTGCCATGTCCCAGGCATGGGAGTGCATGGATTCATCATTGGAGAGGTTGGTGATTCTCATAGAGAGCCACATTCCACAGATGAGCCATGACCTGCAAACTTGTCTACGATTTCTATTCAGCAGTGGTAGAGCGAGAGAAGGACCAGGAGCATAGAGAGTGTTCCCGCTCCTGGTCCTTCTCTGGAGAGTAGTGAAGTTCCATCGATCCTTGAGAGGGAGGAGGAGAGTCTGTGCTCCACATCTGGGGTCTCCCCTCAGGGTGATTCGAGTGTGAACACCAGCTCCTCAGCACCTCCGCCAGTGAGTCCAGCTCCACGACGCCTGAGGACAGTCCTGCACTGGTGCAGGAGGCCTTCAGGCAGCTGGTTCCCTCCAGACCTTAGTCACCCAGAGGATGACTGCCGAAGTCATCCCAGGCCAAGGAGCGTCCTGATCAGCAGCCTGCCTCCAGTTCAGCTGCTAACACAGATGTAACACTACGAAGGATGACTCACAAACGAAATAAAAAGACACCTTGACACATATGGGTATTCACTGGTGAGACCGATATGCCGGGCTGAATTTTACCAGCCATCCAATGTCGGGGGTTGTGGCGGGGGGCCCTGGAAAATTCTTCCGGGAGAGGCCCGCCAGGACTCATGACACCAGGAAGTCTCGCCACATATTACCGGCGGTGGCAAGGCCTCGGTATGGCAGCCCCCACTGCTCGGCGGCAGAGCCTTTATTTACATATTGAAATAAATTTAAGTAAATGCAAAAGAACCTCTCAGCAGGTCTGGCAGCATCTGTGGAAAGAGAAGCAGAGTTAATGCTTTGGGTCAGTGACCCTTCATCGCAGTTCTGATGAAAGGTCACTGACCCGAAACGTTAACTCTGCTTCTCTTTCCACAGATGCTGCCAGACCTGCTGAGTGATTCCAGCATTTCTTGTTTTTATTTCAGATTTCCAGCATCTGCAGTATTTTGCTTTTATTTATGCAAAAGAACCTACCTTGTTCCGATGGCCGTCCCACGCCGATACTCCAACCGGTGGCCGGAACTCCCGTATCTTTGGATCTCTGCTTGGAGATCCGAGGCATGACACTGGTGGCGAGGGGGGAGGAGTGAAATTTTCAGGATGGGTGGGGGGGTGGACAAAACTATTTCCGTTGGCTGAGGGGATGGTGGGAAGGTGGGTGAAGGGCAAAGGTGACTTAGCTCGGGGGGGAAAGTTCGGCTTGGGAATTAATGTTTTTTTGGTGGGAAAGATCTAAAAATAAAGTGTGTAGTCATTGTGGGTGCAGCGGGGGGTGGTGGTGGTCGAGGGGCTTTCAGCTTTTGTTGATTTTTTTACAATCAATGTGAAAGCAATGTTTCTTTAAAAATGTAAATTCGGCTGATGGGCTTGAATCCCTTTAAAAATAGCACTGGCACTGGTGCCTGCACGTTGGCGCCGGACACCATTGCCGGGGGCAACAAGTCATGCATGTGCCGTGCCTTCTTTCAAGAGCTTGGTAGCAAGCTCATAAAATTCAGCCCGTCAGGTGTACTTTAATGAAGTATGTTTTCCTGCCAATCATCAGCCTTTATTGTCTGAAAACCTCATTCCATTATGGAGTGATTACATCATAAGACTTACAGTACTGTCAATACTGTCTCACTTGCTCACTCGCCATGTCAGGCCTCCATCACTGCTTTCTGATTTGCCATGCTTGCGTGTTCTTTAGTGCCCTCTGTGTCCTCATCATCAGAGGATGTGTCCTGCTCTCATACATCCTCATCTTGCAAGGCCTCCCCCCTGCCACCCCCCCTCCCCCGTACTGCAATGTTGTGCAGAACGCAGCAGATTACAACGATGCGCCCAACCCTGCCTGCTGCTTACTGTAGGGATCCACCAGATCTATCAAGGCAGCGGAACCGCATCTTCAGCATACCAATGGCCTGCTCGATGGTCGCTCAGGAGTCGCGACAGGTGTGGTAGCGCTCTTCAGAATCATTGTGGGGGGAGGGGGGGTCCTCACTGGCATCAGAAGCCATGTCATCAAGGGGTAGCCCTTATCCCCAACAATCCACCCCTGAAGGTGAGCATGGGAAGTCTGTATGAGTCTACAACTTGAGGCATCACCTCTTCAAAGATGTTTATTACTGGGAATTTCCTTGGGGGAATTCTTCCCATCAGCTACCAAAACTTTGGCGAAAGTCATGGAAAGACCTTATGAATTGCCTTTTGGATAAGTCGTTTATCCTTTAAATGAATTTGACAAGCTAGAAACAGCAATATGTCTGATAATTCATCTATTATTGAAAGAACAATAATCTTAAACACCCATAAAGAACAGCTAACATTAGCCTGTGCATCTCACAATTAAGTGTGTAGATTTAATGATGAACAGTGAAAATGGCTTCTCCAAGCCTGTTCACGCCTCTGGGTCTTGAAGATAGCCAACCTCGGTTTCTAACTAGGTGAAAACATTGCAATGCTTCTTATACCAGATTTTTTGGTTCTCTTCCTACTGGAAGGAACATTATCTGATGTTTTATAATCACCCAATTGTTCGAATAGATTGCCAAACAGAAGTGAAAGACCCAATGCCTTGTCAGACCATTCTGTTACTTCCTATCACTGCTTTCCACAAACCATAGCTTGATTGTAAACAACTTTTGATGCATGCTCTATAACAACATATTACCTTTTTATGTTGCAGCAATTACACCATGCTGCAATGAAAAGCATGGGTTTTAAAAGCCTAAGTATTTTAATCTTTAATTCTTTAGAATCAATACCATCTACCTAGCTTATTATTTATATATGCCTATCTTTACAGTACAATGTCCTCGGTTCTGATATTCATCCTTCTTTAATACTATCAGCATCAGTGGAGGGAAAAGTCAGGCTTTTTGTGAACACAATTTAACGCAATTCTCGTTATATTACTGTTATGTCTTTGTTAGAAATAAAATTAATGTAAAAAAAAGGCTGGATTTTGCAGTCAGTGGGAAGCACTGATTCTCACCACTGATTTTGAAGAAAACTGCCCACAAAGATTGAATAATTTCTGTGGTGTAGATTTCCCCTTTCCCAACTGCAGTTTATGTCTTGCACCAAGTCAAGGGCATCTCCAGGCATTCAGCAGCAGTGATGTCAGCAAGCAGAGTAAGCAGGCAATCACATTGAAGTATATTCACAGCCAGCAAAACAGGAAGTTAAAAGCACTGATTATCATTATTTTTAATTTACATTTTCAGATAGTGAAATAAATGATTGTGACTGGATGAAGATAGAAGCTAAAATATCATAAACTTTTAAAGAAAGTTAAAATGATGTGGAATTTGGGATCATAATAGTAACATTTGACATTCCACAAATATCAAATTAGATTTTCAGGGTCAGTGAGAGTAGCAGTAATTATAAACTTAGTACACCATTAAAAACCAAGTTACACCTCATTCAACAAGGTGTACATTTGTCAAGAGTTTTTACAGCAAGACTAACAGCATGAGAATGGAAGTTTTTGTCAATTCACTGAATGCTTTGTGATTGCACTCTTTTAGAGAGGGGGGAGCATCAACATCGCACATTCTGGAACAGCGTTGAATCACTGACAGCAACTTCTGGATTTCCACATTATTCCGGACATATGCCAACTCTCAAAGTTGCTATCAGTTTTGGTGGGGTAAAGACAGTGATCACTGACAGTTTCACCATCATTATCACCACAAAATCAGGGCCATCAACATTCTTACGCTGCCAACCTTCTGCCCAAGTTATGGTGACTGACTGGGAGAAACATTGAGGATATTTCTAATATATGAGGTTTGTGAGACAATATCCACTACTTGCAAAGTAATGTTGCAGCTATTTATTAGGTCATTCTCATGCAGGTACTATTCTATTCTATTTCTGGTTATTGATTCCATTTGCTTATCAATTAGTGAGGCCAATCAATAGTTGACAGTATGGGTCTGTTAGACTTCTTGAACATAGGAACTACATTTGCCTGTTTCATGTCTTTTGGAATATCTCCAAAGTTCAGTAACTTCCTCAATATGACTGTCAGTCCTTCGGAAATTTCTTCCTTTCTCCCTCTAGTGACTGTCATGGTCCTGGAGTTTTTTGTCCGGAAATATACAGTGTACCTTTAAGGCTTGCAAAGGATCTGTACAGCTTTAAGAACCAGCAAGCCTCAGGAGTCAGAGAAAATGCATTTTCAGTTGCCGTTGGATACAACCATTTGGAGACTGCGATTCATAGGGTGCCTTCTCGTTACCATAAATATAGCCACTTGGAGTGAGTATCAAGTGATACATTTGTTACAATTCAATTTTGAACTGGTTTATTAGTTGAAGACAGTCTGTTCTAACAGAGGACACAAACAGACAGCTAGTGTTAGCACCTGGAAAAAGAGCTCTCAACCATTTAAACTGAAGGAAGGGAATTTTAGTCTGTTTAATTATTATCATCTCTCAAAATTCTAAAAACAAAGCCAAGCCAAAACAGAGATCTCTGATAAGTTAAACTGAAGGAAGGGAAGTTAGACTGTGACAGTCTTTTATCCCTCAAAAACTCTAAAGTCAGATTGATTCTATTGAAAGTGTTCACAAGTTGTTAATTGTTGAAATCCATCGCTGAAGAAGGAAGCATCACTTACTGCTGAAGTTAGACTACGGACTGTTCTACAGTGGAAGAACCTTTTTTCCCCATCAGATGGCTGTGAGGACGTCAAGCAACATTGGACTATAAATTTTCAAGGACTCTAATTTTTTTCTATTTTAAATGTTGCTTATATCTTCATAGTGTTTAAGAATTTAGTTTTTTAAAAAGTAAACAGTTAAGTTGTTGATTTAAAGACACCTGGTTTGATTGGCCTCATTCGGGGGTTAATAGATGGTACAATGTGGCTGGGTCTCTCTTTAATTTGGAAAGTTTTAAATGATATGTTAGGCGATCTGTGGAGTGACGGGATTGAATTAACAGTGTGTTTCTCCCACCACAATCAGAATCGTATATTTTAATTGGGGGCGTTGACTGGAGCGGTCGGTTGTAACATATTTATTGGTTTTCTCGTCCGAGATTTGAATAACATATTAATTGGGGGCTTGCTCAGGATTTGAATCACATGTTAATTGGGTTTCTGGATTTGAATTATACCTTAATTTGGGGCTCGCTCGAGGTTGAATCATATTTAATTTGGTGGCTCGCGTCTGGGATCAGAATCAGACTAATTTGGAGGGCTCGCATTTTGAACCATAGTAATTACTCGTCTCTGGGATAACATATTTAAATTGTGGTCTTGCATTTAATATCATATTAATTGCTCTCAAGTCTGGGATCATATCAGTTGGAAACTCAATTGCTGGGATCTAAATCTAACACCAATTACAAAGAAATTAAAAGAACCAGGTCTCTTGTATAATAAGGTACAATCTATACCATTGTTATGGCATTAGTGGTTGTAGCAGTTTTGGGAAAGCAGAATGTTTCCCTGAATGACTTGATAACTTTAAGAACAAATTAAAATAAATGGCAGCGAATTTGGGGTTGGAATTGAAGTCAGGTGCCAAAGAAGCAGAGATAATTGACATAATAGCCGAACATCTGGAAATGGTAGAAGATGATGATCATGATGATGATGATGATACAGATGAAGGGAAATATGAGGAACAAGGAGGTAGTAGGTCCGACAGTAATGCATGGAATTGGCTAGGATTCAGTTAGAAATGAAAAAACTGGAGCTTCAACAGGAAAAAGAAAAAGCAATAGCAAAACTTGAACTTCAAAGAGAAAGTGAAATAGATTAGAGGGAATTTAGGCTAAAAGAGATGGAACTAAGACAAAGGGGTAGTCTTAAATCCAGGAAAATTCGGGTCAGGAAGAATCTGAATTTAGATCAGGACCCAGCGAAAAGCTATTTAAACTTATACAGGCTCTTCCTAGGTTTGAGGAAAGGGATGTGGAGGCATTTTTCATATCTTTTAATAAAATAGCCAAACAGATGAAATGGTCAAAAGAAAGCTGGACATTGCTCATTCAGGCCAGGCTGGTAGGCAGAGCTAATGAAGCTTATGCCATGCTTTCTGAAGAGGTTTCTGCAGATTATGAGATGGCAAAAAACGCTATTCTCACTGTGTATGAGTTAGTCCCTAAGCTTTCCGTCAGAAGTTTAGGAACTTACGGAGATTGGCTGGGCAGACATATTTAGAATTTGAGAGGGTGAAGCAAGTTAATTTTGACTGTTCAATAGGGCATTAAAGATAGAAAGCACACATGAGAGCCTTCGAGAATTGATTCTCTTAGAAGAGTTTAAAACTCCAGTTATTCAGTAGTGAGAACTCATATAGATAACCTGAAAGTTTTGAAAACTAGGCAAGCAACAGAGATTACTGATGATTTTAAGCTTGTGAATAAGCCAACCTATTTTGTCTGTCACCCCCATTAACCCAAAAAGGCCAGAAAGTGGGAGTGAAAGAAAGGCAAGTAGCCGGGTCCAAGAAGCAGCATCTGGGAATGCCCCAGGATCACCTCCTCAGGTCAGAAAGGAAGGTGCTGAGAGTAGAAGTGAGGTTCACAAGCCAAAGTGTTATCATTGCAGCAAAACGGGTCATCTTCGTTCAGAGTGCTGGAAATTGCGAGGTAAACCCATAGGACTTGTTGAGGTATGCAAATTTAATGCAGAGGAAAAGACTCTGACTAAAAGTATAGCAGACCAGGCTATAGCTTTAAAGACAGCTGTGAATGTGAAACCAGATACTAAAACTAAGAGGAGTGTAGAGGTTAAGAATAAAATACCTGAGAGCTATAGTGAATTTTTGTCAAAGGGGAGAGTAACTCCGTATCCTGTAAGTGAGGCAGGAAAACCTATCATTATACTCAGGGACACAGGAGCAATCCAAACTCTCTTGCTGGGGAAAGATATGAGGCTTCCACCAGAGAGTGCCTTGAACGCTAAAGTTTTAGTAAATGGAATTGGCGGGGTGTATGTACCCGTACCTTTGTATAAAGTACACCTAGAGAGTGACTTAATATCTGGGATAGTAACTGTAGGTGTTGTCCACAGTTTACCAGTAAAATGAATTGATCTACTCCTAGGAAACGATTTGGCTGGATCAAAAGTATCAGTTCCTCCTATAATTACAGAGGAACCATGTAAAATTAAGGAACTAGAGCAATTACAGGAACACGTTCCAGGAATATTTCCTGCATGTGTCATTACCCAAGCAATGGCTAAACAGGATCCATTGTCGAAGGTAAAAGGGGCAGCACAAATAGATAGTCAGGCATCTGAAACCTTATTTGGGGATTTGGATAATCCAAATGAGTTGTTTAACAGATTGTCTATCATTGCGGTACAGCAAGCTGATCCAGAGATATACCAAATAGCACAGATGGCTCTGTCAGAAGCTGAGGCAAAAGGAATTCCGGAAGGCTATTATATGGCAAATGGGGTTTTGAGGAGGAAATAGAGACCGCCTCATAGGCCTGCCAATGAAGACTGGACAGTTGTTGAACAGATAGTGGTACCCCCTAAATATCGTCCAGGGTTATTAAGGTTAGCACACGTCATTCCTTTTGCCAGACATAGGGGAATTCAGAAGATCAAATCACACATAAGCAAACATTACTGGCCAGATCTTACAAAGGATGTGAGACAATTTTGTTGGACATGCCATACCCTTCAAATGGTGGAAAAACCACAACCTACCATAAAACCAGCACCACTGGTTTCCATACCAGTGGTTGAGAAACCATATTACCGCAGGGAAGAGGATAAGCCAGTACAGGTAGGTCAGGTAATTGGGACTGTGGAGAAGGAAAAGGATAGTGAGGATGAGGCAGAAGCAGGTCTAGGAAATTCTCAGAATGAACCTCCAACTATCCCATTAGCGAATGCAGAATGGCTAGGAAAAATAAACCACAGGCCTTTACACTTAGAGACAAAACAGCATGAAGTCCTAACCAGGGTTTTCACAATGTTTCAAAAAGTTTGTAGGGATAAGCCAGGATGTACAACCTTAGCCACACATGATGTGGGTATAGGGGCAGCCACTCCTTTAAAATACCATCCTTGTTACTTCGGTCCAGACAGACAGGCCCAAGTGGAAGCAGAGGTACAATGCATGCTGAAGGGTAGCTTAGTTGAACCTAGTCAGGACAGCTGGAATTCTCAGAGGTTCTTGATGACTAAACCTGGTGGGACGGCTCAAACTTGCATAGACTCTAGAAAAGTCACAGTGGTGAAAAAGGTAGACTCCTACCAAATTCTCATTTAAAGGACTGTAAGGACAGAGTGGGTAACATGATGTATCTTAAAGAGACAGATGTGTCAGAGGGAGACTGCCAAATTCTTTTGACACCCCAGGGTAAAAAAAAATCAGCTTCTGTTAACCGGACAGGTTTTCTAGTGTCAAGTGATGCCACATAGGTTAAAGGGTACTCAAGAAACTTCTCAGAGAATAGTAAACCCAGTAGTGGTCAGTGCTCCTAGCTGTGCAGTTCACCTGGCTGAGGTAATGGACAATAGGGACACTTGGAAGGAAAACACAAAACAATTGGAAGACTATGCTTGGAAATTTAAAATGGGTTAATTAGAACAACCTTTTGAAAATTTAAAGTCAAAATGTTCTGGTGAAACTTGTTGCTGTAGTCTAAACATTTTTTTTAGAAAAGTGTATATCTGTAAATGCGGGGGAAGAAAAATGTGTTAGCGTTTTTTTCAGTTTGTATTTTTTTACCCATTGTAATGAAATGCATTTCAGGAATGGCATTTTATTCTGCTAGGGGTGGAGGTGTCATGGCCCTGTAGGTTTTTGTTTATGAATATGCCGTGTACCTTTAAGGCTTGCAAAGGATCAGTATGGCTTTAAGAACCAGCAAGCCTCAGGAGTTAGAGAAAATGCATTTTCAGTTGCCGTTGGATACAACCATTTGGAGAGTATGATTCAAAGGGTGCATTCTTGTTACCATAGATACAGCCACTTGGAGTGAGTATCAAGTGATACATTTGTTACAATTCGATTTTGAACTGGTTTATTAGTTGAAGACAGTCTGTTCTAACAGAAGACACAAACAGACAGCTAGTGTTAGCACCTGGAAAAAGAGCTCTCAACCATTTAAACTGAAGGAAGGGAATTTTAGTCTGTTTAATTACTATTATCTCTCAAAATTCTAAAAACAAAGCCAAGCCAAAACAGAGATCTCTGATAAGTTAAACTGAAGGAAGGGAAGTTAGACTGTGGCAATCTTTTATCCCTCAAAAACTCTAAAGTCAGATTGATTCTATTGAAAGTGGTCGCAAGTTGTTAGTTGTTAAAATCCATCACTGAAGAAGGAAGCATCACTTACTGCTAGAGTTAGACTACGGACTGTTTGACTGTGGAAGAACCTTTTTTCCCCCATCGGACGGCTGTGAGGATGTCAAGCAACATTGGACTGTAAATTTGCAAGGACTCTAATATTTCTATTTTAAATGTTGTTTATATCTTCATAGTGCTTAAGAATTTAGTTTTTTTTAATCAAACAGTTAATTTGTTGATTTAAAGATACCTGGTTTGGTTAGTGTCATTCGGGGGTTAATAGATGGTACAATTTGGCTAGGTCTTTCATTAATTTGGAAAGTTTTAAATGATATGTTAGGTGATCTGGGGAGTGATGGGATTGAATAAACAGTGCGTTTCTCCCACCACAATCAGAATCGTATATTTTGACTGGGGTCTTTGACTGGTGCGGTCAGTCGTAACATGACTCTTGGATATAATTCCTACATTCCAGGAGATTTCTTTAGTTTTTAGACCCTTGTGCAAATCAAGAACCTCAATGTCACTAATTTTAAAATTGTGCATTGTTGAAAAAAGGGAAATCCTATTGAAGCTTTTCATCTTGCACTCATCAGGACAGACACAAGAATGCCAAATTTCAAAGGGAGCAACAATTTATACTGCATGATAAAAGGGTGCTGATTGTTTGCAAGTGAACTCTGATTGGTCAAGACATTGCCATGGACAATGCACCATGGAACTATTGTCCCCCATGCTTTTGCTAACTCCAAAAAAAGGTGCAACGCCTGGACATATTGCTTTTGCCTGCTGAGGACTGGTTCCTGAGTATGAATATATGTAGCTTCTAGCAAGCATAATTGAGCCACATTGTGAGCCCAACTGATAATCTTAAATTGCTTGTCAGTATAATTCTGTCCAATGGCAGAATCACATCTAACATTCGACATTGTGTTCTGTGTTTTGCAAATATGGCCTTGTTGAGTACAGTCAGTACACTGCCTATTGAGAACAGCCAAAGGAACATGCTGTTTGACACGATCCACCAGTTGTTGGGACATACGGCCTACGTACCTGGCATCACACCGACACTGGAATTCGTATACCACATTATTCATTTGTGTGGTAGGCAAAACGTCTTTTTGGCTTGACGGCAGCATCTTGTTAATGGAAAATACCACTCGTGTTGCTACTCCATAGTAGCAGTGTGAAACAGCTAGCTTGATGCCAAAATAGGGCGCAATAAAGCTATCCTGCAGGATAATGACTACCCCGATTAGATCATTGCCCGTTGTGTATTGCACATACTCAGGAATGGGCCTACGGCTGTCATTGTCGGACCTGCAAAGTGCCCAGTCTATCTTAAATTATCCTTGAAGAATAAGGTATCTCAAAAATTTGAGCAACAAGTGAAGCTAGCCATTTCACACTGCTAATATGACCCACCACCAATAATTGGATGGCGAATGTGAATCTGTGTCAATTAACTTCATTTTCTATGAAGATCGCAAGGCATAAATCTCGCCAATACATTGCGGGGTCAGGGCCCAGAAATTAACGCGATGTCAGAGTCCAAACCCCAGAATTGAAATTGAAATTGCCCAATATGTCAATAATATTTGATTCAATTTGCCCCTCCCAAATCAGGGAACAATCAGGGAAATAATGGCCACCAGAGCGCAAGCCATTATCAAAGCAGAAATCAGCACATCAATAGCCCTTATGCTTCATGGGCTGTGAAGAATGAGAAGTAAACGTTCCTGTCTCTGTTTGCCAGGGAACAATAAAAGGAAGATTGACTATTACAGTACACATGATTTAAGGTACGATCGTAGGTAAATCAGCATTCGATCATGCATAGTCAGGAAAATTCCAGGAAAGAATAGTAGGTCTGACCACGATGTCTAACATTTATGGTATTGTTACACATAGTGAATAGAACAATTCTTTTCCCAGTTTGTGTTGATTAGAGAAGCCAGGCCAAAATTGAATTGGGCAGAAAGAACACTTCAGATATGGAAGCTAAGTGGATTGGAACATTGATGTGTGGCCCTATGAAAAAAAGATGGGAGGTTTAGTTTGGACAGCGTAATTCAGAACTTGGGGCTGGATTTTACCTTAGGCAGACGGAAATTCGCCAACGAGTAAAAGTCGGTGACGAACTCGCTCCCACCTAGCCTGGGGATCCGTCCCATATTTTATGGGTCCCCGGGCTTTAATTCTCCCGAGACGGGACTTCCACCGGCTTGAGGGAGGAGGCCCAGCCTCAGTGAACTGCTGGCCAATCAGCAGGGCGGCAGTTCTTAGTCCCAGCAGCGCCACTGGGAGTGGTGGCCACTGCTGGGACTGCAGCCCAGCCAACAACATGGAGCCAGGAGTGAAGGTAAGTTGGGCATGCCTCAAAAGGGGTAACAGTCGTGCCCTGGTGAGGCTAGGGAGGGCGTTTGGGGGGAGGGGAGCGTCTTGGGCCCCGGGGGTGGGTTGGGAGGCAGGGGCGGACCTCAACCATGGAGGCGGGCAAAGGCCCTTAATTGGCCGTTAAGTGGCCACTTAAGGGCCTTGATTGGCTTCGGGCGGGCGGGCCGTTTTTACCCAAGCCCCCCCATCCCTGCCCGACCGCCGTAAAGTTGGCCGGAGACAGGAGCGGGGCGGGTAGGCCTCCATGAGCCTCCCACTCAATTTTACGTCATTCTATTCCACCCCAATGCCACCATCCGACCCACGAGGGTGGAGTAAAATTCAGCCCTTGGTTGCATGGAAGCAAAAATACTAAATAAAGTGAAATATAAAAACACAATATTATTTTAAAAAACTGCCTTACAAGGCAGTATGAGGATCTGTGGTTACCTAACACACATATAGAATGGTTCAATCATGGCATCAAAGAACCCTAGCAAAACTGGCGTCAATGGGAATCGGGGAAAGCTTTCCGCTGATTGTAGTCATACCTAACACAAAGGAAGATGGTTGTGATTTTTGGAGGTCAATCATCTCAGTCCCAGGACATTACTGCAAGAGTTCTTCAGGGTAATGTCCTAGGCCCAACCATCTTCAGCTGCTTCATCATTGACCTTCCCTCCATCATAAGGCCAGAAGTGGGGATGTTTGCTGATGATTGCACAATATTCAGCACCATTCACGCTTCCTCAGATATTGAAGCAGCCCATGTCCATAGGCAGCAAGACCTGGACAACATTCAGGCTTGGGCTGATAAGTGGCAAGTCACACTCACGCCACACAAGTGCCAGGCAGTGACCATCTCCAACAAGAGATGATCCTAACATCTCTCCGTGACATTCAATGGCATTACCATCACTGAATCCCCTGACTTAAAGGCCTGCAACCCGACCCGAACCCGACGACATGTGTCAGGTTTGGGTCCCGTCGGACTGCTCTTCCGGGTCCGGTTTTCGGGCTTGGTCCTGGTTGGGCCGAGTCCAGGTCGGATCGGGTCTGGGTCGAGACAGACACACACGGTAAGTGCACTGCTGGTAAGTATTGAAATTAAAAAATCTACCTGAGCTTGGAGTCCGGGATGAAACTGAGTCTGCGCAGTGAGTGAGTGAGGTCACTATGATGTCATCATGCATGCGTGGCAACTTCCTGCAGGTTCTGTGTCAGGAAAGTAAGTAAAGGGATGGACGGGTCGGGCTCAGGTCGGTTTGGACTTGGGGCAAAATCGAAGGGACTTGGGCTGGGTCAGGTTCGGGTTCGCTGTAGCTCGGTCAGGTTCAGGTCGGGCTCTTTTTCCCGACCTGAGCAAGCC
Organism: Heterodontus francisci; assembly: GCF_036365525.1. Classification (NCBI taxonomy): domain Eukaryota; kingdom Metazoa; phylum Chordata; class Chondrichthyes; order Heterodontiformes; family Heterodontidae; genus Heterodontus; species Heterodontus francisci. The sequence goes on from NC_090384.1 coordinate 72,474,005, forward strand.
TTTACCCTGACTATCAACATCCTGGGGGTTAGCATTGACCAGAAACTGAATTGGACCAGCTATATAAATACTGTGCGTACAAAAGCAGGTCAAAGGCTGGGAATTCTGCGAAGAGTAACTCACCTCCTGACTCCCCAAAGCCTGTCCACCATATACAAAGCACAGGTCAGGAATGTGATGGAATACTCTCCACTTACCTGGATGACTGCAGCTCCAACAACACTCAAGAAGCTCAACACCATCCAGGATAAAGCAGCCTAATTGATTGGCACCCCATCCACCACTTTCAACATGCACTCCCTGCACCACTGACGCGCAGTGGCAGCAGTGTGTGCCATCTACAAGCTGCAGTGCAGCAACTCACCGAGGCTCTTTTGAGAGCACCTTCCAAAACAGCAACCTCTACCACCTAGAAGGACAAAGACAGCAGATGCATGCGAACATCACCACCTGCAAGTTCCCCTCCAAGTCACACACTATCCTCACTTGGAACTCTAGTGCTGTTCCTTCATTGTTGCTGGGTCAAGATCCTGGAATTCCCTTCCTAACAGCACTATGGGTGTACCAACACCACGTGGACTGCAGTTCAAAAAGGCAGCTCACCAGCACCTCCTCAAGGCCAATTAGAGATGGGCAATAAATGCTGACCTAGCCAGTGAGGCCCACATCCCATGAAGGAATAAATAAAAATACAGATTCAGTACAATCATGCAATTGCATAGTCATACAATATAACAATCATATTGTTAGAGAGAATTTTTAATTGTTAGGATTATTTACTGATATGTGAGGCTATTTCAAAACAATACTATAGGACATCAAATTCCAATACTATAGATCATCTTCATTCTACATCGAAGCATGTTCATATTTAATCCAGTATGTAATTTATCATGTTTAAAATCAATTTACAAGATCACACCTCACTTAATTGGGCTAAAATTTAAATTGTTTTAAGATAATTTTTCTGCCCTCGTTATCATTTTACTGCATTTGTCCACTTATAATGGAAATCTTTGCACCCTTTAACCAGCTTTCTCAACAGGGCAAGCCATGATTCCATTTCATTTTAAAGTCCAGTTGGATAAAACAAAAGCTATGAAGAACAATTTATTACTAAGTTCCATGTCCCTCTGTGCATGTGTGTGCGTGCGTATACATATAGTCAGCTTTTTATTATCCTCCATTTTTTGAAAGGCTCCTGGTTGGTGCATCATTCTCAGCCAAAAAAGCATGTAAGGCACTGACAAACTGTAATCGGGCTGGCTGTTAGAAAATGTGTGTATGTAATTTGAACAGTGACACTCTCTCCAGTTTCCTTTCCTTCTGTGTAAGGAAGAACTGGCTGACCTATCTTCACCACTTGCTCTTTGAAAATATCACCACTTTCAGGTACTCATTATGCAGGGAACTGTGGGTTACATAAGGATGCTGAATTATTTTGTGACAATTCTTTTGATGTGTTTTTGGTTTTCATACAGAAAGCAGAAACGTGCACATTTTTAATAGCCTATCATCTAGAATATAATTTATCATGTTTAAAATCAATTTACAAGATCACACCTCACTTAACTTATATATTTAGGCTAAAGTTTAAATTGTTTTAATAATTTCCTGCCCTCGTCATCATTTTATTGCAATTGTCCATGTGTAACGGAAATCGTTGTAACCTTTAATCAGCTTTCTTAACAGAGCAAGTCATGATTCCAATTTATTGTGGAGACAGGTGATCAACCTTCACAATTATAAAGGACTTCTTTCTTGGCAAGTGAAGTGTTTGTCTTGATCTGTACATTCACTGGAAATCAACACATTTAGCATAAAAGAACTAATGTGATATGTTCATCTTTTGGTATTCTTAACTTCCATAATATGAAAGCTAAAATGATGGAAACTAATGACTTGAACAATCCAGAAATTAACACTTATTTCTTATAAAAGGTTATAGTATTGAAGTCTGGAACCCTGGACAATAGAAAGTAAAAAATGAGAAAGTCATGTGTCTGAAAAGTCTTCAACCAAAATTGACATGTAACTGACAAGTAATCACCATCCCAAAAACATTTGCTGATGGCTTGTTAAAATTGTAATAGGTCAGAAATGTTAAACTCAGTGTCAAAATGGGAAAACAGCAGACTGCTGCCCTTCATAGAAGACTGGAAACTGGCTGGGGAATAATTATACATTAGTAAATTAGTCTGGTGTTTCAATTTAATGCCCCCATACATTTTTCTATTGTTTGGAGATTTTTATGTTCAATCAAAAGCTGATAACCTATCTATAGGGACTGTTGAGGCAATCTCAGATGCTGCTACAGTGGAAGCCTATAGTTCCAGGGCTTAATTTGACTGGTTTCCCAGTCTTAATCCCTTTACCAACAGATCAGTACCAAGTGGTTCTCAGTAGTTAGTAGCTGCTGAAAAATAGTTAAATAAAGGGCTGGATTCTAGGGACAAGCTGAGAGGTGGGAGGCAGGGGCATAAAATGGGGATGGAAGGCAGAAGGTGGAGTGCCAAGAAAATCTGGTGGCCTCACTGTGGGCTCAATGAGGGGCCCTCCTGATTGGGCATCCTGTGGCCCATGGAGGGCCCTCCCAGTAGCAAAGGCTGCCCCCTCGGAAAGACCCACTCTACCCTCACGATTGCCACAACGCCCCGACCCACCCCCACCTCCCCACCCCAGTCCCCCTGCCTGGGCCTGCCTGACTGGCCCCGGTGAGCCTCACAAACTTACCTTCATTCTGCTGCATCCTCCATGCTTGCTGGTCAGGCCTACTGCAGTGGCCACCACTCCCCATGGCACTGCTGAGACTGAGGAGCTGCTGGTCCTCTGATTGGGCGGTAGCTCTTGGAGGTGGGCACCTACCTTTTACAGGGGTAAGAGCCCAGCACCAGGCAGTTAATTGCCTGAGCGCCAAAAAATGCGTCCGGGGTGGGGTGGGGGGTCCCCCGAATGGCCGAGGTAGGGTTGCCCCCGGTGTCGGGACCCCCTGCCACAGGCACATAATTCAGCCCAAAATATTCATGTAATGCTTTTGAAAAACATTGAAACCTTTCCACATCATATAGTAAAATAATTTATTTTTTTGGGTTCTGATTTCCATTTATTTTTGGGATATATATACAATCTTTGTGATTTAAAATATTCTCTACTCTTAAAAAGAGGCAAGGCTGCAAGGTTTTCCATGATGAATCAGAAAACTGATAGCACAGAAGGAGGCCATTGGGTCTATGACAGTGCTTTTACTTTGCAAAGTGCAAGCTCTTTGACACTAGTTAGGATCCTCATTTGGTCTATTTAGTGTACCTATGTAAATATGATGGACATATCAAAGTCTGCTTAATCAGCAAAAGGTGTCTGAGAGTTGTTTTGTACTGGCATATTAACATCAGCTGATCATAACAGAAATTACTGCATTTAAAAAATGAATAAAAATAACCCCAACAATAATTCATACTGGAGTTGTCCGCTGACTGTAAAACACCTTGGGCATTGCCATTCAATTAGACTCAAGTAAATTTTGCAGGCATTGTAAATTCTGTTTATAGTGTAATATGTCTCCTTCTGGGTTTACCATTGTCCTGCTGCATGAGTGATTTGAGTAGGAAATTATTTTGTGAACACTTCTCTTTGTCCTAAATACTTCCAAGAGTTAATGTTGGAATACACCATTAAAAATGCACCCATTTATTTCTGCCATGCAATTCTCCCCAGTTCATTGCTCAATTGTTCTTCTTATTGGTCTGGCATTAACAGTTAGCAGGAGCTATAACATCACATTGAACTCCAAAATGGTGGCATATGTGCCAAATGTATATTTACTATTGGGAAAAAAATGAACTTTGTCAGGAAAACATCGCTATCCTGAATGCTGATTTTTTTATTCCACTGGCTGGAAACCAGAATTAAATTTTTAGAAATGGAAAAAAGGAACATAGGAACAGGAGTAGGCCATTCAGCCCATCAAGCCTACCCCGCCATTCAACATGATCATGGCTGATCATCCACTTCAATGCCTTTTTCCCACACTATCCCCATATCCCCTTTCGCCATTTGTATTTAGAAATCTGTCAATCTCTGATTTAAATATACTCAATGACTGAGCTTCCACAGCCATCTGGGGTAGAGAATTCCAAAGATTCACAAACCTCTGAGTAAAGAAATTTCTCCTCATCTCTGTCCTAAATGGCTTCGCCCTTATTTTGAAATTGTGTCCCCTCTTTCTAGACTCCCCAACCAGGGGAAACATCTTACCTGCATTACCCTGTCTATTCTTTTAAATATTTTGTAGATTTCAATTAGATCACCTCTCATTCTTAGAAAGTCTAGAGAAAACAGGCCCAGTTTCCCCAAACTGTCTTCATAGGACAGTCCCGCCATCCTGGGAAAAAGTCTGGTGAATCTTCATTGCACTCCCTCTATGGCAATAATATCCTTCCCAAGGTAAGGGGACCAAAACTGCACACAGTACTTCAAGTGCGATCTAACCAAGGTTCTATACAATTGAACCAAGACTTCACTATTTCTGTACTCAAATCCTCTTGTGATAAAGGTTAACATACCATTAGCCTTCCTAATAGCTTGCTGCACCTGCCTGTTAGCTTCCAGTGACTTATTGACAAGGATACCCAGGTCCCTTTTTACATCTACTCTTTTGAATCTCTTACCATTTAAGAAATACTCTGCACATCTATTCCTCCTATCAAAGTGGATAACCTCACATTTTTCCACATTATATTCCATCTGCCACGTTCTTGCCCACTCACTAAGTCTGTGCAAATCCCTTGAAGCTGCTTTGCATCTTCCTCACAACACACATTTCCACCTAGTTTTGTGTCATCTGCGAACTTGGAAATACTACATTTGGTCCCCACATCCCAATCATTGATATACATTGTGAATAGCTGGGGCCTAAGCACTGATCCTTGCGGTACTCCACTAGTCACAGCCTGCCAACACGAGAATGACCCATTTATTCCTACTCTCTGCTTTCTGCCCGTTAACCAATCCTTAGTCCATGCCAGTATATGACCTCCTATCCCATGTGCTTTAATTTTGCTAATCAATCTCCTGTGGGGGACTTTATCAAAAGCCTTCTGACAATCCGAGAATACCATGTCCACTGACAGCCCTTTATCAATTCTGTTAGTAACATCCTCAAAAAGCTCCAACATGATTTCCCATTCATAAATCCATGTTGACCGTGCCCAATCAGATCATTATTATCCAAGTGTTCATTTATCAACCCCTTTAGAATAGATTCTAGCATTTTCCCAATGACTGAAGTAAGGCTAACAGGTCTGTAATTCTCTGTTTTCTCTCTCCCTCCCTTCTTAAATAGTGGGGTGACATTTGCAACCTTCCAATCTGCAGGAACCGGTCCAGAATCTATAGAATTTTGGAAGATGACCACCAATGCATTCACTATCTTCACAGCTATCTCTGTCAACCCTTTGGGATGTAGAATATCAGGGCCTGGGGACTTATCAACCTTGAGCCCCATTAATTTCTCCAATGCAACCTTCTTACTAATACTAATTTCCTTCAATTCCTCATTCCCCTAATCCCTTGGATCTCTAATTCTGGGAGATTTCTTGTATCTTCCTCAGTGAAGACAGACAGAAAGTAATCATTTACCTTCTCTGCCATTTCTCTATTCCCCATTATTAATTCTCCTGACTCTGCCTGTAATGGATACGCATTTGTCTTAGCCAAACGTTTCCTTTTTACGTACCTGTAGAAGCTTTTACACTCTGTTTTTATACTTTTGGCTAGCTTCCATTCATATTCTATTCTCCCTTTCTTTATCAGTTTCTTTGTCCTCCTTTGCTGTATTCTAAAACCCTCTCAATCCTCAGCTTTGCTACTACTTCTGGCAACTTTATAGGCCTTTTCTTTTAATCTTATACAAGCCTTAACTTCCTTTGTTATCCATGTCGACTGTCCTTGCTTTTGGGGTTTTTGTGCCTTGAAGGAATGTATAGTTGCTGTAAACTATGTAATATTTCTTTAAAGACTGTCCCTTGCCTATATACTGTCATACCTTTTAATGTATTTTCCAATCCACCTCAGCCAATTTGCCCCTTATACCTTCATAATTTCCTCAACTTTAACATTGACTTCAGATTGAACTACCTCACTTTCAAACATAATGTGAAATTCTATCATATTATGATCACTCATCCCTTAAGGTTCTTTTACAACACGATTATTAATTAGCCCTTTCTCATTACATAATACTGGAACTAAAATAGTCTGTTCACTTAGTCGGTTCCTCAACATATTGCTGTAGAAAACCATCCCCAACACACTCCAGAAGCTCATCCTCCATGGGATTAGTACTCATTAGGTTTACCCAGTCTATATGCAGACTGAAGTAACCCATAATTATTGTATTACTCATGCTACATGCTTCTCTAATCTCCTGATTAATCCCATGCCCCACACTATCACTACTGTTTGGTGGCCAATAAACAACTCCTACCAATATTTGCTGCCCCTTGTTGTTTCTTAGCTTCACCCAAACAGATTCAGCATTTTGTTCTTCCAATCAGAGATCCTCCCTTACTAATTACTGATCCCATCCCTTATTATCAGGGCAACAACACCTCCTTTTCCTTTTTGCCCGTCCTTCCTAAATGAACAGATAAAAGGTAACTTTACTTGCAGTTAAGATGGCCACTGCAATTTGCATCACTATACCCTACATTCCAATGCATCGAGGTGGAGACAAATTTTTTGTCCAGTCCCCTCCAGAACAATGACTTGCAGAAGTTTGAGTGAATTATCTGTCCTGCTCCCATTAACAAGACATCAAGGCATCACTTGGGATATTAAAGTGGTGGAGACAAACCACTCAAATCTAATCACTTGAACAATGGGCCCCTGGTTGAGTGAAGGGAATGCCTAGACATGAACGAATTAAGTTACAAGAGAGAATACACTATGATAGCCAGCATGTTGAATCACTGGGTGACAGTCATGTGACAGGCCCACCATCTGTGTGTTTAAGCCTGTGTTTTCTCTGCAGCACAGAGACAAGCAACAAGACAACGACAAGAAAGGTGCAGGTGGGGTCCCTCCTCCCTCTCTCTGTCTAGTCCACCTTACAAACTTCGAACCCTGCCTGCCGCCATAACCACTCAGGCCTATCATTGCTGCAGACAGAGACCCCATGAAGGAACTCATTTGTATCTCTGTCTCCAGGAAAAGCCCAAATCAGCTGGTCACATCTGCAAGCCAGAAGCCTCAGGACCATCGAGTTCATCTGGAAGGCAGCTGAGTCACCAAACTCCACAGACTGCATACCCCTTTTCAATGTCCTGGACTCTAATCTGACCAATCTATCCTTCCCCACTCTGTAATCTATCTTTGTGTGTGTGTATATGTGAATCTCGAGTGTGTGTGTGTGTGTGTGTTAAAGTTGGAGCATAGTTTATTATTTTACTTACATAAGTTTAAGTACAATAAAGCTAATGTCTTTATTTGTTAAACTCAAGAAAACCTGACAGATTGGTTCTTTTTTATGATAAAACATTTCAATAATTTAGCACTCACTGAATTGGCAAGCATAGCCACTTGAAAAAAATAAATTCAACTTTTTGTTTTCAAACAAGGAGAGGGACAAGAAGGTGACCTTCGACCACCTCACCTGATCGTAGCAACTTCTTATCAACATTATATTACCTAATTACAAGCGCAGATTATGAAATCTATTCTCTAATGTCTCCATCCATTGTACAGTGCTCTGTACAGTAGGGTATTTAAAGATCCACTATTAGGTAAAAGTTGTTTTGCTAATGATGTAGCGATGTTATGGATGTGCTCTTGAGACTTTGTCTGGTTTGCATTTCTGGTTATAGCATTAATGCATTTTTCTTTTAATTTACGATTTCATTAGAAACATTGGGATGAGTTTTACTGCCTTGGGGTGACAGGACTGGAGGCCAGTTGGTGATGGTGGGGGTGGTGTGATAAAGTGGCAGGAAAGCATGTCGGAACGGAACCCTGATGCATTCCCACCAACAGACAATTTTTCTGGAGGTGGTCGGGCGATGGGGTTGTGAGCGCACCTATCAGTGGCAGGAAGGCAATTAAGCCTGTCAAGAAGCCAGTTTATTGTCATTTTGAGCAGGTTTTTAAACTTCACTGGGGGCGCACAGGATCCAGAGCCTCAACGGCTCGCCAGCTGTAAGGATGCGAGGGGTCAGCGGCACGTCAGTGATGGCTGGAGGTGGAAGCCATTGAGAGCAGCAGCATTTCAACCCATGCCTGAAGTATAACCCATGCCTGCAGAGTTAGAGGATTGAGAGGCGGTGAGACATGAACATAGCAACTAGTAACAGGTCTCATGCACTCAAATTTTGACTCCTCCAGTGAGAAGGAGAATGAGAGAGATGGACAGATGCAGGCACAAGGAGCAGGATGCAACACCCAGAGGAGCAGCAGGCTCATGAGGGCGAAAAGGGATGCAGACAAGGACGGGGGGGGTGGAAACGGTCATGATTGGAGAATCATGGTCGCAGAAGGAGCTAACCTGCTGAAAGGGTTTACCAGCAAAGACTCTGCTACAAGGAGATGTCAGAGCATTAGTGTCTACAAAGACTGCTCCTGTCCAGGCAGATGGTGTCGGAGTTAGAGGATTTAAGTCCTGCACCACCCATGCATGGGTGTGAACAGCCTCTGGGAACACTGACAGATGTCCACACATTTCACGCTTCTGCTCCAGCATTTGCCGCTTTGCTGATGACTCCTGAGGCTCGCCATCTTTGTGCAGCTGACCATCACTGGGCCCTTCCTCAGTCATCTGATGGGAAGTGGCTGCAGCTATAACTGCCTCCGTGAGCTGTTCATGGATTTCCATGCTGTGCTTACCAGCTGGTGCCACCCTTTCTCACCGTGCGCTAATGCCCACCTACATGCGAATATCTGCACTGATAGAGGGTGCGCAATAATAATGTAATACTGTCTCTTCAGTTGGTTGCTCCTCCCCTGAAGTCTCAAGTGGTTGCTCTACCCTTGCTTTTACCACTTCTGCTACCTGACCTGCAAGAGAGACCAGAGTGATGTTGGGGCGTTGCACTTTGCACCAACTCCTTCTGCATGTCATTCATTTTGAAATCCCTTTGTTCATCACTGCCCACAGGTGTGCCATAAGTAGTGTATGTCAGAAGGTTCAATTGATGCTTCCATGAAGCAACTCACTCTCTTCGGCCTCCATACCCACTGCACTTCTGTTTCATGCTGCTACTGTGCAGCAACAACATGTGTGGTGCTTGCTACTAACAGGATGCTGCCATCAAGCCAAAAAGATGTCCTGCGTATCACACAAATGAATAATGTGATATATAATTTTCAATGCCAGTGTGATGCTAGGTATATAGGCCATACATCCTAAAGACTGGCAGATCGTATCAAACAACATGTCCCTTTTACTGTTCGCAACAGGCAAGGTACGAGCCATAATCAACCAGCCTGTGCTTGCAAAACTCAAAACACAGTGTCCAGCATTAGATGTGATTCTGCGATTGGACAACATTTGTTAAATAATCCACAGTGTGCTAAGAATTACGCTGACAACCAATTTAAGATTGTCAGTAGGGTTCGCAGTGTGGCGCATTTGTGCATTCTGGAAGCTACATATGTTAATACACAGGGCCCTGTTCTTTGCAGACAGAAAGAATATGTACAAACATTGCACCTGTTTCAGCTGAAAAAAATAAGTGCCAGCCATTCGCTGGTTCTTTCCTCGGGGCAATGCCTTGACTAATCAGAGTCAAGCTGCCTGGTTTAAATTTCAAACAAAGCTTTGCAGTTTTGTCAGTTACCGTAAACTGGTGCATTCTCCATAACAACGCCTCTGCCAATCAGAATTCACTTGCCAACCAATCAGCACTCTCTTCTCATGCAGTATAAGTTTTCCCTTACATTGGCTATTCTTGCAATTGTCCTGATGAGTGCAAGATGAAAAACTTCGACAACATGTCTCTATTTTCAACAGTACTCAAGTACATTATTGCCAAAGAGGAAATGCAACGAAGGTTCACCAGACTTGTTCCTGGGATGGTGGGACTGTCCTATGAAGAGATATTGGGGAAACTGGGCCTGTATTCTCTAGACTTTCAAAGAATGAGAGGTGATCTCATTGAAACCTACAATATACTTAAAGGAATAGACAGGGTAGATGCAGGTAAGATGTTTTCCCTGGTTGGGGAGTTTAGAACCAGTGGTCACAATTTCAAAATAAGGATGAAGCCACTTAGGACACAGATGAGGAGAAATTTCTTTACTCATGGGGTTGTGAATCTTTGGAATTACTATCCCAGAGGGCTGTGGAAGCTCATACATTGAGTATGTTTAAAGCAGAGATTGACAGATTTCTAAATACCAATGACATAAAGGGATATGGGGATAGTGTGGGAAAAAGGCATTGAAGTGGATGATCAGCCATGATCAAATTGAATGGTGGAGCAGACTCGATGGGCTGAATGGCCTACTCCTGTTCCTATGTTCCTATATTCCTAAATATAGTGCCTGCGTTTCAGTGCTGGGACTTCTTTCCACCTGCCATCCTCCCATGCCTTCTGGCTGTTAATTGGATATGAGCGGTAATATTCTCTTCCATGACCCGTCTCCCGCCCGAGCTGCCACGCAACCCAATTTGGGTCCTGACATCGTGACTTCCTCCGTTCCAGTAAAATTCAGCCCATTGTCCAGAGGAAACCTCAATACGTGCATTTACAAAGTTACTATACTAAGGAACTGGAGCCACTCATTCTCCATTTTGTTGGAAATCAGTCAGTATTCCATAAATCTTATTGGTGATCAAAGAAAGAACTTGCATTTATATTTATTTTTTTATTTAGAGATACAGCACTGAAACAGGCCCTTCGGCCCACCGAGTCTGTGCCGACCATCAACCACCCATTTACACTATTCCTACACGAATTCCATATTCCTACCACATCCCCACCTGTCCCTATATTTTCCTACCACCTACCTATACTAGGGGCAATTTATAATGGCCAATTTACCTATCAACCTGCAAGTCTTTGGCATGTGGGAGGAAACCGGAGCACCCGGAGAAAACCCACGCAGACACAGGGAGAACTTGCAAACTTCACACAGGCAGTACCCGGAATTGAACCCGGGTCGCTGGAGCTGTGAGGCTGCGGTGCTAACCACTGCGCCACTGTGCCGCCCCTTTCATTACTTCAGGATGCTCCAAATTGCCTTACAGTAAATTAAATACTTTTGAAGTGTAGTCACAGTTTTAATGTCAGAAACACAGCAACCAATTTGCATACAGCAAGTTATCACAAACATCAATATGGTCCAGAACACAAAATAAATTCCTTGCTCTTCTTCAAATAACACCATGGGAGCTTTTACATCCACCTGAAATGGGAGACAGGATCTCAGTTTAATATCCTCATCTGAAAGACAGCACCTCTGACAGTGTAGCACTCCCTCAGTAATGCAATGAAGTTTCAACCTGGAAGTGCAATTTGAACTTATGACCGTCTGACTCAGATGCAAGGGAGCTAGCACTGAGCCAAGGCTGTCACAATTACTATTTCTCTGATGAAAGGTCATCAACCTCAAACATTGGCCAGAATTTTCCGGGCTGTTTAGGGAGGGGCGATGAGCGGGTAGTCTGACAAAATGGTTCTGAAAGATATGGAGGGGTGCCCGCTGTCTTCGTGCCACCATGCCATCTTATCAGTGGTAGGAAAGTTGGCAGATTGGCTGCCCAGTGGGAGGCCAATTAGGGGCCACTTCTTGTCTCCACAGTGGTGATGGGCGGGGGGTGGGGGAGGGGCGTGGTGGTGAGTGATGGGGGCCATTGTCAAATGGGGGTACTGCCCAGTGAAACTTGGCAGCCTACCAGCAGCCTTCCAGGGGTCCTATCCTTTTTGCACACTCCATGGCTCACGGAGGGACCCCCAGTGGCAATGGTGACCTCTGTGGCAGTGGTGCCACGAGTACTTTACAATGACCACACCCGCCACCCACCGATTGCCGGTGCTTGCCTGCCTGGCCCTGGCGTTATCCAATCCCACTTACCCTCTTCGAGGGTGCCCTGCCATTGAGGCGCCCTCTCTCTGCAGCCTCAGCCTCAGCCTCAGCAATGGCCACCACTAGCTGAGATGCCGGCCCTCTGATTAGGCCAGCAATTTGCCTGCCCGGGTCACCTCCCACTTTCAGCCCGAGCGGCAGGACTTCTGCATCCCAGTAAAATTCACTGCATTTCACTGTTTCTCCCTCCACAAATGCTGCCACACCTGTTGAGCATTTCCAACATTTTCTGTTATGTTTTAAAATTATTCGTATGTCTTAAAAAAGCACTTAAATTGATTGAAAGTCAAATTATAAATGAATTATAAGCAGAAATGTAGTATTTTAGCAAAATATAGTGAAGAGAGTGTTTCATCAATGCTTACATTCATCAGCCAATCAGCAATAATCTAGTCTATTATGTTTGAAATTTGCAGACTCAAGGAATCTGTTCCAATAGTTCCAACTATGTTTTGCGATTGAGGAAAGAGACCAGTGACAAATCAACACTTTGGGGAAATTTTAAGAGGCAAGAATGGATGGATTGGGAGCAGGTGGGTAATTAAATTCGCAAAATAAAATCATAACTGAACTGCATCACAGCTCCAATGTACTGACTTCTAGGTTTGACTGAGGGGTGTTTGGCTGTGTGCAAGTAACCTGCTCGCCAGAGTCAGTGCCATCATTAGCGCAGGCAGGTGGGCAATGAACACATCATTTAAGGTGATAATTGGATGTAAATGAGGGCCTTTTCACAGGCATTTAACTTTCCTTCAGATTTAATGATTCTAGCATGGGTTTCCCAGGGCTTGGGAAACTGAAGAGTGAAAAGGAGGAGAGTTGTCACCACACTTCATGGGGGTTTACCAACTTCAGATTGCCCGAACTTAATAAATGCTCAGTTATCACAACTGCACTGCACTGGCAAATATTTAGCAGAGAGTTTTTGTCACTACACAGGTATTGGAGAATTTTGGTGGCTTTCAAGCAGACATCAGCACCTTAAGTGCTTTAGACAGTACATCAGAAGAGGAAGATCATCACCACTGATGCAGTTACAATGTGCTGTAGTGAAATTGGGAGGTGGAGAAGATAGGGGCCAAGGTTGCAGGAGGCACAATCCATTTAACAGGATGCAAAGACAGAGGCTTAGCTTTCTTAACCTCTCGGAACAGCAGTGCAGCCATTGACTGAGCTTTTCATGTCAGGTGGTCACAGATATCTACAGTCTCCGAGGAGAAGGCTGCTACCCACTGGACTTGGGGAATACATACTACTAGTGGCTGTGAAAGTCATCACCCACCCTCATTTTTCTTTTACCACTGGTTACTTCCAGGGCTTTACCAGAGACATATTAAGGGTCTCACAATCCGCTGCACATAAATGCATAAGATAGGTGATGAATGGATTGTTTGCCAGGTCTGGGAGCTATGTAAACTTCCCCTGTGATGACAATTGTGAGAAAGAGCATAACTAGAGGCTATCAATATAAGATAGTGGCCAAGAAATCAAATAAGGAATTCATAAAAAAACATCCTTTCCCTGAGAGTTCTGAGAATGTGTGATTCACTAGCACAGGGAGTAATTGAGGTAAATCATATAGATGCATTTAGGAAGAAGCTAGATAAGCATACAAGGGAGAAGGGAATTGAGGATTGTGCTCATAATATTAGTTTAGGAAGGATGGGAGGAAGCTTGAGTGGAGCATAAATACCGGCATTGACTTGATGGGCTGAATGGGCCAGTTTCTGTGCTGTATATTCAATGTAATAGCCAGAATGAGCAGGAATTTAATTCATCTCTGACATTTTGTCAAACATCCATGTGTATACCCTTGCTGAATTACAATAGCTTTCCCTTATTCCTGCTTCTATGTGGTATGTTCTGTGCAGTTTCAGCAGATAAAGGCAGACTACTCAGATCCTTGCCCTGACTGCTAAGAATCTTTTGGCCTAAGACCGCTGGGTTTTGGTGTCCAAAGTCCGAGTGTATCATGCCTGTGTCCTCAGTACCTTGCTCTATGGCAGCGAGGCCTGGACAACGTATGTCAGCCAAGAGCGACGTCTCAATTCATTCCATCTTCGCTGCCTCCGGAGAATACTTGGCATCAGGTGGCAGGACCGTATCTCCAACACAGATGTCTTCGAGGCAGCCAACATCCCCAGCTTATACACACTACTGAGTCAGCGGCGCTTGAGATGGCTTGGCCATGTGAGCCGCATGGAAGATGGCAGGATCCCCAAAGACACATTGTACAGCGAGCTCGCCACTGGTATCAGACCCACCGGGCGTCCATGTCTCCGCTTTAAAGACGTCTGCAAACGCGACATGAAATCCTGTGACATTGATCACAAGTCGTGGGAGTCAGTTGCCAGCGTTCGCCAGAGCTGGCGGGCAGCCATAAAGACGGGGCTAAAGTGTGGCGAGTCGAAGAGACTTAGTAGTTGGCAGGAAAAAAGACAGAGGTGCAAGGGGAGAGCCAACTGTGTAACAGCCCCGACAGACAAATTTCTCTGCAGCACCTGTGGAAGAGCCTGTCACTCTAGAATTGGCCTTTTTAGCCACTCCAGACGCTGCTTCACAAACCACTGACCACCTCCAGGCGTGTATCCATTGTCTCTCGAGATAAGGAGGCCAAAGGGAAAGGGTGCCACCAAAGCCTCCTCCACCTGCACCTATACATGGGCAGACAGGGTCATCAGGAGATGAGGTAGAATGGCAGGGATTGGCTGAAGGGAGAGCAATGGGTGTGAAATGGAAGAGCTTTTAGTGAAGTTCCCACTTTTATGTTTCCTTTTGTCATCACCCTCATCCTGGACCAACATCACATCACTCTTACCATTCTACTGCAGACCAGCTTGGTGAAAATTCACACTTTAGAGTCTTCTGGATTCAACATTGAGTTGAACAATTTTAGAACATAACCTCTGCCCCCATTTTGTTTAGTGTTTCTTTGCTGGTTTGTTTCATTTATCTTGTTTCTTTCTTAGTTCCTTTACCTTGCATTCAGATGGCAGATATCCCCTGCCATTCACACCTCCTCTAGGCACATCTTTTGTTCCTTTACTTGTCCCTTTACCACTCCTTTTGGCCTTGCACCATGAAACCTTTTGTCATTTAATCTCTCCTGCCCTCCACCTGATCAAAGACCTTCCCTTTTGTTCTTCTTCCCACCCTTCCCACTTTCACTTGCTCTAAATCTATTACATTTCTAACTTTTTCCAGTACTGTTGAAAAGTCACAGACCTGAAATATTAACTCTGTTTCTCCCTGACAGGT
This sequence comes from Heterodontus francisci, assembly GCF_036365525.1. Lineage (NCBI taxonomy): Eukaryota > Metazoa > Chordata > Chondrichthyes > Heterodontiformes > Heterodontidae > Heterodontus > Heterodontus francisci. The sequence continues at coordinate 72,489,341 of NC_090384.1, forward strand.
GCTGCTAGACCTGTTAAGTATTCCAGCATTTTCTGTTTTTATTATGGTCCAATTTAGTGACGCATTGTAAGGCTATGCATCATATATCTGTCATCCTGTTGCAGATGGCAGACGTTGGCATCTGAAGTCTACATGGCTGTGGTCTTAGCCTGCCTGGACTCATGAGAGTCAAGCTTGGAGCTCCATGGATGCGGCCACTCTCTCCATGTCAGACAATCTTGCAATTCCTTGCGCTATCAATCCACCAGCAATCGGGTGGGACTGCTCAATTCTATCTGCTTTTGTGGGCAGTGTGTGTGGCACATCTGTCAGTGCCTGGATAAGTTGTTGATGTAGCTCTAGCATTCCCCTTCTCAATGATTGCCCCCAGGGTTCAGCATCTGTGTCCTGTTGAGCAGAGTTTGAACAATGTTGTGCTGCTCAATGCAGACACTCCACAGCTGTGCCTGCCACCAATGTTTGGTTGAGCTCACTTGTGAGATGTGAATTTCCAGATGAAAGCCCAATTAACTTTAATTAGACCCACTGCAGTGTGAGAATCTGCACTGATGGATGGCTGCAGTTCCTGTGAGAGTGCACCCTCAGAAGGAATGGGGTGCTCTGAAATATCATCCTCATGTACATGTGAAGGCCCAGGAAGACAAAAGAAAGGGATATGAAGTTATGGCAAAGCAATAATCTTGGCAATCCACTATATTCAGTCTTCTGGCTGTTCGGTCATTCAAGAAATACAACCAGCATGTGTGTCATGTATTTGTAATTCTGTCACAACCTATCTGAAAATTCTCAGTCTCACCATCTCCAAAGGAGAGAGGCACAGTTGTGGCAGTTACCTCCACAGAATCGTCCTCTGAATCTGAGAGCTGGATGATTTGTGGTGGCCCACCTCCAGTCCAGTCCTTGTCCCTTACATTTGCATTCTCTTCACTACAAGGTGTGAAAAAGTAGATCTGCGAGTGTTTGAAGGTAAGGTATTCATTCACCCAATGGATGCAAGGATGCAATCCATTCACTGAGGGTGGCTTTTTGACAGAGATGCATCACATTGCACAAGGATTGAGGTGCATGTCAACAGTGGATGGATAATTGGGGAAGTGATGAAGCATATAGAAAGGCAAGGCTGGCTAGTGTTGAAAGTTGTGTGTGAGGAGTGATGTGATGAAATACACTTTGCAAGACAGAGTGAAGGTTGGTAGGGGGAATGGGGTGTGGTGCTTAAACCACAGGATACAAGGGAATCAGCACATATACTGACTTTTTCCTGACCTGGTTAGGTCATTGAAATGCTCCCTGTACTGAATCCAAGACCAGGACACAACTCTCAAGCTGCTCACTTCCTCAGCCACCTCCAACCATATCTTCTTGGTGACAGCAGCAGGTTTCTTTCTCCCCTTGCTGGGGCAAAGTATGTCTCTCCTGCTTCTGATCGCACCCTGCAGTAATTCCAGGGATGCATCAGTGAATCTGGGTACTGGCCTTACTCTCCATGCATTCATCTTCAACACCTCCTGACTCATCCAAATTACATTTCTACATTGTCCCTTTAAATAGAGCCGAGATTCCGTCATGCAAGTTGGAGATGTACAACCTGAGAGCTAAAATTTATTGCCTCGAAGAATCCAACCCACTGACCTGACTTCTGGGTTTTTCCTACGCAATTCCACCCACTGCTCGGAAACCACTTCACATTACTATCAGGGCCTTTGCCACTTCTTTGTACTACCAATTCACATTTTCTTCAACTTGGTGCAAAAGTGCTTTAGAGACGGGAACATGTTAATTATGAATATGTCATTCAAAGCAGTCATGACCAGCACTTTGTATTCTGTCAGTAAATTACAGCCTCCCACTTCTTCTGAAACCTGAAGCTCAGCAAATTTGCCTCCAGTCGATGAAGTGGGGGCTGTGGTGACTTCATTTGCTTTATTTGCAGCTTTTAATAAGGATTCATTTTAGTGTCTCTCAGCTTATTTTCCTCCTAATGCAGTTACTCAGATGAATAGTGCCAATTTAACATGCAGTACCAGTGACAGTTTTTTACAATAAAGCTCTTGCAGTATAGAGCATCAGTTATCATGTACCACACAGCAAAAAGTGATTTGCATTCAAATTTCATAACAAATACATTACCATGAAGATTGATGTATATTGTATTCAGTTATTGTTTGATAGTACATTAGATAAAGAGCTGCAAGTATAAATAGGGCTTTGATTTTTAAAAAATCTTCACATTATCCCCAAACTTTTAACAGTTCTTTTGAAAAAAACAGCCTGCAATTTGTTTACTATGAAAGATACCATTTGGTATTTATTTCCAGCACTGTTCCACTGGTGCTGAGAAGATACCAGATGGTGTCGTTATTGCAGCATTGCAGAGTAGATGGGAGCTATATCACAAAAGCAGAGTGTAGTAAATTATATTATTGTATCTTTGCCAAAGCAAGCTATATATGTAACTGAATATACTCTTAGAGGTAAATATTTTAGCTAATTGAGAATCATGCTGATTTGTTTCAATGTAAGTGATGAATAAGTGACAGAAGTATAAATGATGTATTCAACTAATTGTTTTGTCACCATTCCAGATAGTATTAGCACTTTTCCAATGCTGCACACAGATATTCCATCCAGTCATTCTGATCCATATTTACACAGGACTACTGATTTCTGTTGGAACAACTAAATAAGCTGAGATGTAATTTTAGCCTTTGCTGTTTTCCCAGTGAAAGATTAACATAATTAAATTCTCAAGGATTCTCTCCATGTGATGTTAGTGGGATACGGAACAATTGATCTTGCCTTTTGAGTTTAAAGAAGAACAGTAAAATTCTGTGAATTGTGACATAACCCAAAATGTTATAAACTGATTATTTCTACATTTACCAGGCAAAATACACTAACTAAGAACATACACAAATTTGGAGAAAATAATGTCATCCAAAACACCCACAGAACACCATTTGTAATTCTGTGCAGTGATGAGTACATCTGCACATTGCAGAGTGGGGAATTCACATACTGAATCTGCAGCCCAGAACTCATCCACCCACATCACAGTATCGCTGGTGCATAGTTTACCATTGCTTTGTAGTTCTACTTGTTTTATGTTTCAAAGCTATCAGCTAGATGGTTCCCAATAAGAGATGTTTTGTATAGAATCCCCTGCCAGTGATATCATTAAGGCTTACACCATGGTATTATGAGTTGGGAGAATAGATTACAGGCAGCAGATTCAATGTATGAATTTTCTCACTCTCTGCAATGTGAAAATGTACTCGCCACTATACTCCAACGCCATTTGTGTTTCTGGGAGTGAGTGTGTTATAGACTATTCTCTCCAAATTTGTGTACATTCTTTATTATTATGTATTTCTTCACTTGTGTCATGCAGACCCCCACCAGCCAAGAATGAGGCATATTAATTTTGTCATATGAACATTGATTTTAAACTGTTGCTGGAGTGAAGAAATGATTTGTTTAAAGATCACCAGACACTGGGCTGGAAGAAAAATTGCATACTAAAAGATGCTACTTGTGGAGACAAATGACTATTCCCTGCTCCAATGAACCCAAATGGATTATGATCATCAGACATTGAAGGTGTAAAGAAGTGCATTCCAGGGACTGCTAAGGTAATACAATCCACAAACTTCACAGGAGAGACTGTTCCAAATAAGGAGCTAGTCACATGACTAACCTGCTGGGCAACCTGGGGTTTTTTGAATTGTGCCACACAGAAAGGAATGGAAGGCAGTTTTGAAATTGAAGCTGGAACAAGCAAGCCTCTCTCCTGGCTCTCTCTCGCTTTCTCCCAAGCCACCAGACCCACAGAAGACGCGTACACCTCAAGAGAGACAAGACTCCAACGTCCAAACAAGTTGAAGCGTGAACTGGGCTCCAGCGAATAGCAGGACTTACCAGCAACCAAAGACTGCACATTGAACTCAAAGTAAATAACTAACAGATATTGCCTCAAACTTTTCCCCTTTATTCATTTCTACTTTTTCTGTCTCTATTTGTGTATGTGTTTATCACATATGCATGTTAGCGTGATCGTGTTGCATATTTTGTAGTCATTAACCGGATTAGAGTTTAGGATTAATAAACTTCCACCTTTCTTTTTTAATCTAAGAAAACGGGTTTTGATTGATTTCTTTACCTTACAATTGGAAAGCGGTGAACAAGGATTCACTGAAGAGGGAGAAAAAACACAGTGTTTTGTAAAATTAAACCCTGTTATGCTTAAACCAGGCGAAGGCTGAGAGGGAACCCCTAGACCCTTTTCTCACCTGATCGTAACAGAAATTTGGGGGCTAGCATCCCAGATTTGACCCATGGACAAATGAGGAAATTGGAAGTGGGAAGTCAAATTGATCCCAAACAAAAGGAGAAAAGATTTCAATACAGGTTTTCTTGTGGTTGTGTGCGCTAGAATACTAACATGTCTGTGACTGAAGCTCGTAGCTCCCCAAGCCAGGGTGAAGTAACTTGGGATAAGTTAAAAGCACTGTCTATGGAGGAGTTGAGGAAAATGGCTGAGCAGTGTGGGATCACTGTATGTGGCAAGGCTATGAAGTCTGAACTGCTGGGACTAGTGGCCAACCATTTTTCCCTTGAATCTGAAGAAGCAGAAACAGGGTTAGAAATAGACTCTGACAGGGCATTGCTAGCAAATATACAATTGTAACAGAGGAAACTTAAATTTCAGGAAAGAGAGGGTGAGAGTCAGGAGAAAGAAAGAGAGAGACAGGAGAGAGAGAAGGAAAGAGTCTTCTAGAAGGAATGCGAAGACAGAGAGCTAAGGCGGCTTGAGTTAACTAGGGCGTGACAGAGTAACCCCAGTGAAAGCATGGCCAATATGGAGGAACGTAATTCTCGCCCAACTAATCTCAAAATTCAATGAGGGAGACGTGGAAGCGTTTTTTGTGCCTTTTGGAAAACTGTTCTGCCATTCAATGGCTGATCTGTATCTTGACTCCATCCACCTGCCTTGGTTTCATTATCATTTTATACCGTTGCTCAGCTAAAAAACAGTGATCTTTGTTATTAGAAGTTATTAATGACTTGCATGTGAAAAGCTGTGCACCTCCACAGAACCCCCAGTTCTATTCAATAATTGTAACTATGTCTTCTGCGAGCAAGCAATTTGAAGTGCTGTGCTTTGAAACACAATTCATACAGATTTTAAAAAGAGCCACAGGCTGCAGGTCTTGAAGGTGTGTATCAAAGCACGATGAACTAATTTCTAGGCTAAAGTATTCTAAAGTGCTGACAAGATGTGTCCTTTAAGGGCATAGAATCTAATTGTTAAGTAAATAGAGCCTCAGGTCAATCCGAATTTAATCGTCTGATGAAGGAACCATATTGGGTGAGATCAATGAGAGTTTAATTGTTCTTCAGCCGGCATGTCAAAACCTAGGATGATATATTTATCTTACTTCCTGTTTTTGAAATATAATTAATGATTTTGTCAATCATAAAGTACAGATATTCTGACACCATGTTAATACAGTATTTTATGTATATTTGAGAATTTCTCAGCACATTGCAAATGATAATCTTCCATTACCTTTGTTTTATTTTATCCATTCATGGGATGTGGGCGTCACTGGCTATTCCATGATTTATTGCCATCCCTAATTGTCCTTGAGATGGTGGTGGTGAGCTGCCTTCTTGAAACGCTGCAGTCCATGTGAGGGAGGTACACCCACAGTGCTGTTAGGAAGGGAGTTTCAGGATTTTGACCCATCGAAAGTGAAGGAACGGCGATATAGTTTCAAGTCAGGATGGTGTATGACTTGGATGGGAACTTGCAGGCGGTGATGTTCCCGTGCATCTGCTGCTCTTGTCCTTCGAGGTGCTCGAGGTCGTGGGTTTGGAAGGTGCTGTCTAAGGAGCCTTGGTGCATTGCTGCAGTGCATCTTATAGATGGTACACACTGCTGCCACTGTGCGTCGGTGATGGAGGGAGTGAATGTTTGTTGATGGGGTGCCAATCAAGCGGGCTGCTTTGTTCTGGATGGTGTCGAGATTCTTGAGGGTTGTTGGAGCTGCACCATCCAGGCAAGTGGAGAGTATTCCATCACACTCCTGACTTGTGCCTTGTAGATGGTGGACAGGCTTCGGGGAGTAGGGAGGCGAGAGACTCGCTGCGGGATTCCTAGCCTCTGACCTGCTCTTGTAGCCACAGTATTTTTATGGCTACTCCAGTTCAGTTTCTGGTCAATGGTAGCCCCCAGGAAGTTGATAGTGGGGGATTCAGTGATGGTAATATCATTGAATGTCAAGGGGAGATGGTTAGATTCACTTTTGTTGGAGATGGTCATTGCCTGGCACTTGTGTGGTGCAAATGTTACTTGCCACTTATCAGCCTAAGCCTGGATATTCTTCAGGTCTTGCTGCATTTCTACACAGACTGCTTCAGTATTTGCGGACTCGCGAATGTTGTGCAATCATCAGAAAACATCCCCACTTCTGACCTTATGATTGAAGAAAGGTCATTGATGAGGCAGCTGAAGATGGTTGGGACTAGGACACTACCCTGAGGAACACCTGCAGTGATGTCCTGGAGCTCAGATGATTTTGACCTCCAACAACCACAACCATCTTCCTTTGTGCTAGCTATGACTCCAACCAGCAGAGAGTTTTTCCCCTGATTCCCATTGACTCCAGTTTTGCTAGGGCTCCTTGATGCCATACTCGGTCAAATGCTGCCTTGATGTCAAGGGCAGTCATTCTCACCTCACCTCTTGAGTTCAGCTCTTTTGTCCATGTTTGAACCAAGGCTGTAATGAGGTCAGGAGCTGAGTGGCCCTGGCGGAACCCAAACTGAGCATCACTGTGCAGGTTGTTGCTAAGTAAGTGCCGCTTGATGGCACTGTTGATGACACCTTCCATCAATTTACTGATGATTGAGAGATGGGGCGGTAATTGGCCGGGTTGGACTTGTCCTGTTTTTTGTGTACAGGATATACCTGGGCAATTTCCCACATTGCAGGGTAGGTGCCAGTCTTGTAGCTTTACTGCAATAGCTTGGCTAGGGGTGCGGCAAGTTCTGGAGCACAGGTCTTCAGTACTATTGACGGAATATTGTCAGGACCCATAGCCTTTGCAGTATCCAGTGCCTTCAGTCATTTCTTGATATCACACGGAGTGAATCGAATTGACTGAAGTTTGGCATCTGTAATGCTGGGGACTTCAGGAGGGGGCGAGATGGATCATCAACTCGACACTTCTGACTGAAGATTGTTGCAAATGCTTCAGCCTTATCTTTCGCACTGATGTGCTGGGCTCCCCCGTCATTGAGGATGGGGAGATTTGTGGAGCCACCTCCTCCAGTTAGTTGTTTAATTGTCCACCACCATTCATGGCTGGATGTGGCAGGACTGCAGAGTTTAGATCTGATCCACTGGTTATGGGATCGCTGAGCTCTGTATATTGCATGCTTCTTATGCAGTTTGGCATGCAAGTAGTCCTGGGTTGTAGCTTAACCAGGTTGATACCTCATTTTGAGGTATGCCTGGTGCTGCTCCTGGAATGCCCTCCTCCACTCTTCATTGAACCAGGGTTGGTCTCCTGGCTTGATGGTAATGGTAGAGTGGGGGATATGCTGGGCCATGAGGTTACAGATTGTGGTTGAGTACAATTCTGTTGCTGCTGATGGCCCACAGCACCTCATGGATGCCCAGTTTTGCATTGCTAGATCTGTTCGAAATCTATCCCATTTAGCATGGTGATAGTGCCACACAACATGATGGACAGTATCCTGAATGTGAAGGCGGGACTTCATCTCCACAAGGACTATGCAGTGGTCACTCCTACCAAACAGTCATGGACAGAAGCATCTGCGGCAGGCAGATTGATGAGGACAAGGTCAAGTCTGTTTTTCCCTTGTGTTGGTTCCCCCACCACCTGCCACAGACCCAGTCTAGCAGCTATGTCCTTTAGTACTCGGCCAGCTCGGTCAGCAGTGGTGCTACCGAGCCACTCTTGGTGATGGACATTGAAGTCCCCCACCCAGAGTACATTTTGTGCCCTTGCCACCCTCAGTGCTTCCTCCAAGTGGTGTTTAACATGGAGGAGTACTGACTCATCAGCTGAGGGAGGTTGGTAGGTGGTAATCAGCAGGAGGTTACCTTGCCCATGTTTGACCTGATGCCATGAGACCTCATGGGGTCCGGAGTCGATGTTGAGGACTTCCAGGGCAACTCCCTCCCTACTGTAGACCACTGTCCTGCTACCTCTGCAGGGTCTGTCCTGCCGGTGAGACAGGACAGACCCAGGGATAGTGATTGCAGTGTCTGGGACTTTGTCTGTAAGGTATGATTCTGTGAGTATGACTATGCCAGGCTGTTGCTTGACTAGTCTGTGGGACAGCTCTCCCAACTTTGGCACAAGCCCCCAGATGTTAGTAAGGAGGACTTTGCAGGGTCAACAGGGCTGGGTTTGCCTTTGTTGTTTCTGGTGCCTAGGTCGCTGCCAGGTGGTCTGTCCGGTTTCATTCCTTTTTATTGACTTTGTAGCGGTTAGGTACAACTGAATGGCTTGCTAGGCCATTTCAGAGGGCATGTAAGAGTTAACCACATTGCTGTGGGTCTGGAATCACATGTAGGCCAGATCAGGTAAGGACAGCAGATTTCCTTCCCTAAAGGACATTAGTGAACCAGATGGGTTTTTACAACAATCAGCAATGGTTTCATGGCGATCATTAGACTAGCTTTTAATTCCATATTTATTAATTAAATTCAGATTCCACCTTCTGCTGTGGTCAGATTCACACCCATGTCTCCAGATCAATACCCTGGGTCTCTGGGTTACTAGTCCAGTGATAATACCACTACGCCACTGCCTACCCTGTTTAACAAGATTACAACAGAAATTTGCATTGGGGTGAGTCAGCTGCAAGACACTTGCCTATAATTAACTGTGACCAAGAAGTGTGATACAACTTTAATTTCATTTTAGATTTAAGGATAAATTCAACAATTTATAGTCTGACTTCAAGCCATTGGGAGCATGTGCATGTTCCACAAGAATGCAAGAACACAAGAATTAGGGGCAGAAGTAGACCATATGGCCCATTGAGCCTGCTCCGTCATTCAAAACGATCATGGCTGATCTTAGGATCCAACTTCACTTTCCCGCCTACTCGTCATATCCATTGATTCCCTGAGAGATCAAAAATCTGTCTATCCCAGCCTTAAATGTATTTAACAATGCAACATCCACAACCCTTTGGGTTAGAGAATTACAAAGATTCACAACCCTTTGAGTGAAGTAGTTTCTCCTCATCTCAGTCCTAAACGATTGGCTCCTTATCCTGAGACTGTGCGCTTGTATTTTACATTCCCCGAGCAGCGGAAAGAATCTCTCAGTGTCTACCCTATTCAGCCCCTTTAGAATCTTATATGTTTCAATGAGATCACCTCGCATTCTTCTAAACTCCAGAGAATACAGGCCCAATTTCCTTAGCCTCTCATCATAAAACAACCCCCTCATCCCAGAGACCAATCAAGTGAACCTTCGCTACCAAACTCCAAACTCCTCTGATTTGAGTAAGGTATTACCTTTTGGTAAGGAAAATAAGGACGTCACATATTATTTAGAAAATATGAATCTAAATGAGGTAGAGGAGCCAAAAGATCTGGGAGTACAGATATACAAATCACGAAAGGTTGTGATGCAGGTTAATAAGGCCATAAAAAAAGGCCAACCAAGCATTCAGATTTGTTTCTAGAGGGATAGAATTGAAAGTAGTAGTCCATGCTAAACTTGTATTGAACCTTGTTTACACCACACTTCTAGTATTGTGTACAGTTTTGGTTGAAATATTATAAAAAGGATATAGTGGCACTGAAGAGGCTGCAAAAAAGATTTGCAAGGTTAATACCAAAAATGCATGGTTATACCCATCAGGAAAGGATGAACAATCTGGGTCTCTTTTCTCTTGAAGAAAGAAGGCTGAGGGGTGACATAATAGAAATCTTTAAAATTCTGAAAGGTGTTGACTGACACAGAGGGAGTGTTTCCACTTATGGGGAGAGTGAAGGGGAAGCTCGATAAACACATGATAAAGAAAGAAATGAAGGGTTATGATGACAGCTAGTTGAAGAAGGATGGGAAGAGGCTCGAGTGGAGCATAAAGACTGGCTGAGCCGAATGTCCTATTTCTGTGCTGTATAGTCTATGTAACTCCATGTGACATCATCAATTCTACTAGGTCCAAATGACCACCAGCATCTCACCTTCGCAACTCTTCTGGGCCTGTGTTAATTTCCACCAGGGAAAGGCAGACAAACACGAGAGGTGCATTGAGCTAGGCATACAATTGGCCCTCCCAATAAACCACAAAATCCACTGACTATGAAAGATTTAAACATGGACTATTAGCTCTTTTTCAGCAAAATAAATGTGAAAATTATTAAACGAGCCAAGGTAGAAAAAAAACACAAGTATAGTTACAGCTAGTTAAATTATATTTCAGTCTATCCTGATCAATGACAAATTCTTCTAATTCTGAAGATTAGTTACAATACCTTGTTTTCATTAAGTTATACTAACAACACATCTTGTATGCTTTTGCAGAATTTTCAAGAGTTTGCTGACCCTGAAAATGACCCCCTTAAAGTTCTTCTGCTTTTTCAACACTTCCTGGTTTGTTGATGCAAGTAAAAGTGAAAAACTACACCTTGACTAGTCACGCTTCATCATGATCAGATCAAGAGCTAACTGGACAGAATAGCTGAAAAGTGTGATAAGAATTGACCAATGACAGTGTATTGTGCTTAGTAGTCCCAAGTGCTGTGTTTGTGGGCAACATGGAGAATATTGATTGGAAGCACCTCTGGAAAAGTGAGCATCATAACCTAGTATTATCAACTGGAGCCATAACGCCAGTGCCCAGTTTGTATCACCTTTGCAGTCTTTACAAAGGAATAACAGTAATTATCACTATTTCAGTTGGTCTTATAGGCCAATTACACTAAATCTGGATGTAAAACAGTTTCCACCTCTCGACAGAGAATGTGCAGCATAACTTCGGAGTGAAGTCATCTGAATGATTTTTTTTAGCCTGAAGGAAATTGCCTTCAGCTTTGCACTGACTACAGGTGTAACTGCAAATGTAGTATTGTTTATTCCCTTACTGAATAAGCCTATGGTTGAAAAATAACATGCAGGCCGAGAGTTGGGCAGTTTTGGAATGGTGATACTGCAAGATACTTATGTCAGTATTGTCACGAAAATGTACTTTATGTCAAATGATAATTTTTAATCCACCAGCTGGAAACCCGAATTGAATTTTTAAAAAAACAAGATTAAAGATGACTCAATGCTTGCAGATAAAGTTGGCTACCTCAATTTGCATCACTGTACCTTCTACATTCCAATACATTAAGATGGAGTCGGTATGTCTGCAAAGACCCATCAAGAACAGTGACCAGGGGAATCTGAGTGAACCACAAATCCTATTCCCATTAGCAAGGTATCAAGGTCATCAGCTGAGGTATTCAACTGGCAGAGATGAACCACTTGACCCAATTACTTGGACAATGGGACTCTAGCTATGAGACGGGGATTCCTAGACATGGACTAATTAAGTTGCAAGAAGGAATACACCAGTAACCACCATGCTTGAATCATTGGGTGACAGTCATGTGACAGGCCCAACCTTCATGTACTTAAGCTCTGTTTGCTCTGCAGTAGAGAGACAAGCAGCTAGATACTGACGAGAGAAGACCCGAGTGGGGTCCCTCCTTCCTTTCTCTTTCTCCAACCCACATTGCAAGCATTGAACCCTGTTTGCTGACCATAACCACCCAGGGGTGCCTCTGCTGCTGACAGAGACTTCTTGAAGGAAATCAGCCACACTACTGTCTCCAGGAGAACCACCAAATCAGCTATCCACATCTTCATTTAGGAAGCCTCAGGACACACAAAAGAAAGTCGCATGACCACTGAATTCAGCCTGAAGCCAGCTGAGTCACTAACCTTAGAGATTGTATACACCTTTTATTTCTCTGGACTCTAATTTGACCAATCTATTCTCTCCACCACCCACCCCCACAACTCACTCTGTAACCTATTTATGTGTGTGAACTTTGAGTGTATTGTGTAAATCGGAGGGTACTTTATTATTTTACTTAGATCAATTTAAGTACAATAAAGCTAAAATCTTTCTTTGTTAAACTCAAGAAATCCTGTCTGATTAGTTCTTTATATCATCACAGCATGTAAACAGTTAGACACTCACTGAATGGGCAAGTATATCCTTTTTCAAAAAAGAAGTAAACCTGTTGCGGTCATACAAGGAAAGGGAAAAAGGGCAACTACTCGACCCCTCATCACCTGATGGTAGCAGTATTTAATAGAAAAAAATAATCATAGAAAAGCAGGCATTCTAGTATTAAGTAAGTGCTGCAACCCTAAAACCTCCAGTGCTTTTTAATTTAACAGACTTACTGTGAGGAACTAAGTGGTGTGAGGCTGCTAATGCCTTTCACTACATGTGACAATGGCATGAAGATGCTTACTATGACGATGCTTTTCCTTTCAAATTCACTCCCCCCACCTCTCTCTTTTCCTAAAGACTATACCACATACTGGGTTACAGTTCCACTGTCTTCTTGTTCTAATGCGTTTTTGTAATAATATAGATAAATGTTGCAGTCTATTTCCAGAAATAAGTGGTCTGGATGCAGAAGCCAAACATTTAAATGTTTTTTGAAGGGTAAATGAACATACTTATAGCCAGCACCAATGCTTTACTGTAAAAATACTTACATTTATACAGTACCTGTCACAACCATCAGACATCCCAAAGTGCTTTACAACCCCCAATGAAGTACTTTTGAAGTGTAGGCATTGTTGTAATATATGAAACATGGCAGTCAATTTGCACAGAGCAAGCTCCCACAAGCAACAATGACAACATAATCTGTTTTTGTGATGTTGATTGAGGGACAAATATTGGTCATAACATAAGGGATAACTCCCCTACTGTTCTTTGAAATGTGCCATGAGATCTTTTACATCCGGCACAGGGGCGGCACAGTGGCGCAGTGGTTAGCACTGCAGCCTCACAGCTCCAGCGACCCGGGTTCAATTCTGGGTACTGCCTGTGTGGAGTTTGCAAGTTCTCCCTGTGTCTGCGTGGGTTTCCTCCGGGTGCTCCGGTTTCCTCCCACATGCCAAAGACTTGCAGGTTGCTAGGTTAATTGGCCATTATAAATTGCCCCTAGTATAGGTAGGTGTTAGGGAAATATAGGGACAGGTGGGGATGTGGTAGGAATACGGGATTAGTGTAGGATTAGTATAGATGGGTGGTTGATGGTCGGCACAGACTCGGTGGGCCGAAGGGCCTGTTTCAGTGCTGTATCTCTAAACTAAACTAAACTAAACTAAACATCCACCTGAGAGGGCAGGCAGGGCCTTGGTTTAATATCTCATTGGAACGATTGCACCTCCAACAGTGCAGTACTCCCTCACTACTGCAATAGAGCATCAACATTGATCTTTATGCTCAAGTCCTGGAGCAGGACATGAACCAACTTTGATGAAACATAGGTATAATAGGCTTAATTAGGTAGAAATTAGATATAATTAATACATTATCCCTTTTAGAATTAAAGATTGAATAAATGATCAGTTTTCAAGACTCACTGAAATTCCCCTTTAGGGGTAGAAAATCCATTCCAAGGTCTTCCAAGATCTCTGTTACAATGGAATTAAAAGATGAAACATACTGAAACATCTTATGTGAGGTCAGTACTGATAACTATAAACTTAATTAGTTGATAGTGTTAGTGATATAAATAGACTGACTCAAAAGGATGGTACAAGGTACCATAAAAATACAATTACAGATGATAAACTACAAAATGAAATGGTACTTAAAAAAAACAGATGCCAGGTAAACCCAATTACAAACATTTTGACCAGATAAAAGTTCAGAAGTTCAAGAGAATGGAATTTCTGGCAAATAAATTAAGTGGGGTTGGTAGCTAATGATATTACCATAGCTGGATCTCAAAAGCAGGAAAAACACATCCAGAAAGATAACACCTACATTCTAAAATATGAGATGACAGATTAGAAACAGTATAAACATGAGAGTTTTGAACGAAAAACCAGAAGTATTGAATTCTTCAACAATGTTTCTCAACCAATGGCACTCGGGAATTTAAGGTAAAAGTTTACTTTAAATTTTGATGGATATTCTAAGATATTTTGCTGTAACATTATCAAGGGTGAACTTTTGGATTCTATTTTAGATATAAGATTACGTTTTACATTTCTTAGTAATCTTTGATATTGTACTATACTTAGACACTTAAAGTGCATTGCATGTTCAATTCTTTAATAAATAAATAAAAGTTAATAAATCTTCTCATGTAGCATTCTGTATACAACTACAAGAGCCCCCTCCCTCTCTGTGTCTCCTTAGGTGGGGAGATACTTACTGAAGAGAGTTTCCCAGACCCTTGTAATATCTGGGATATTTATTACTTAACTACAATTACTTTTTAAAATAGGCTATCTGAAAGATAGTAATATTCTTTCTTTGAGGGAAGACAAGTTCAGTTCTTCAGACCCTAACAAGTGTCTGTAAGAATCCATCTTATTTGAACTTAATTAAGGGAGATTTATAGGGATGTACGCTTGATTTGGTTTAGTCCCTATAAGGGGTTAAAGTCATAAATTACTTCATAACAACCTTCTGAGTTTAAGATAAGATTGCTAGCAACTGAGCCACAGCTAACACACAACAGCAACTTGCATTTATATATCAAATTTGAAGTAATAAAATGTCCAAATGCGCTTCACAGGAGCTTTATAAAACAAAGTAAGATACCGAGTCACATAAAAAGGTATTAGGTCAGATGACCAAAATATTGGTCGAAGAGGTAGGTTTTAAGGAGCTTCTTGAAGGAGGAATGTGAGGTTGAGAGGTGGAGATGTGTAGGGGGGGGAATTCCAGAGCCTAGGGCCTAAGCAACTGAAGGCACAGCCATCAGTTGTGGAGAAATTAAAATTGGGATGCTCAATAGGCCAGAATTAGATAAGCGCAGGTATCTCGGATGTTGGAGGGCTGGAGGAGATGACCGAGATAGGGAGAGGTGAGGCCATGAAAACAAGGAAGAAAATTTTAAAATCAAGACGTTGATTGAATGGGACCCATGTAAGTCAGCAAGGCCGGGTAATGGGTGAACAGGATTTGGTGCGACTTAGAATATGGGCAGCAGAGTTTTGGATGACCTCAAGTTTGTGGAGGGAAGAATGTGGGAGACCAGCCAGGAGTGTGTTGGATAAGTCAAGTCTAGAGATAATAAAGACATCAATGAAAACAAAGAATAAGAATGCAGAAGAATACATGTTACAGTCAATTGAGCTCAATTTTCTGAGTCTCTTCCTTCTGTTTCATCTTCTACATCTAACCTCACATTATAACTTATCAATTTTTATATCTTTCCAACTATATTATTTCACATGATCTCAATGCACTTTATATCAGTTCTCACTAGTCTTGATCAAGAAGTTCCACACTGTCTAAACATCTATCACCTAAGGCTTTCTTTCTGATTTCCATTGTCCGAAGTTTAGCAGGCTGGTGTTTACAGTTAGCAAGGCATAGAAAGTATTATATTTTGGCTGTGCTGCATATATTCTAGTCCCTAGATTACAGAAATAGTGATAGAATTAAGACTAAATGTAAACAAATGTAGCCTGACTTAACACAAACTTGACCATCGCAACCAAGGCATACGTTCTTCTCAACCCCCTCACTAATGAACATCCTGTGATATCAATCAGCAGGGTGAATCTTGTCTGAGTTCCCTCTCCAACAGCCCATTGATGCCAAAGTCAATCATAATATCTGTGCAGAAATTGGTTAATTTCAGCAGGAATTGAATTACCTGTTGCTGGCCTCTATGGTTCAGTACCACATCATGTAGAGTTATTCAGCCAATGAGTTATCAAAGAAACAACATTATTGTTAAAATCAATGGCTCTTATCTCATTTTATCAGTGACATGTGTAGAAGAAATAATGTAAGGATGAATATCTAGATCTGTATGGATGCTAAATTTGATTTTGACATCAGCCCTCTTGAAACTCCTTCCCCTGTCTGATTTACATGATCTGATTTCAGGAAGTCTGCTGATGTGGAGTAAATCAACCCATACAAGACTGTTTGGAAAGTCAGAAAAATTGCTTATCCATAAATAAAAACTTGCCACAATTCCAAAATGATGTCATCCTTGAAAAGATACTGGATAAACCTTTCCTCTTTATTGACGGTTGCATTGTTTCATATTTCAGACAGTTGACATTTGAACCTTTTTGTAATTGAAATTTGCTTTAGCAATCACCCTTACCAGTCACAACTTGCATGCAATTCATTTCAATTTAGACACTTAGAAATGTGAATCACCAAAGCAGTTTTTTTGCGTATTATAGAACACAATAGAAAAAGTATAAGCTTTTCAAATAATGTTGCTGTAGAAATATTTCATTAGAAACAGAATTAACTGCTAGGTGCTTGTATCACATACATGACAGCTTGTGTTACTAACTAATGGAGTCACCTCTTAGAAGAATTTCTTCTTGTTTCAACAGTCTTTGTTTTAATAACACTGGTATTCCATTTGGTCATTGCTAATTTATTCTTTGCCATCTACTCTTTTCGATATGATTCTAAAGCACCAGTAGTTAGAACTCATTTGCTGAGAATGATTATAAAAACCGTCAGCTCCAACAGTAAGAGCTAAATGATCAATTCCTATATAAAAGTCACACCACCATGACAGAATAAAAACATTAACCAGCTCACCAAGTTCCCACTCTTTTCCTGTATTACTTGTTTTGTGCAACCTATAAATATTTTATATTGCCTTTCCCTTGATTTATTTCCTGCTAGTTTAGTCCGCACGATTCTCTTTGTTAATCAGTTATGTGGTTAAGTCTTTACCTGTTGATAACAATGTTTCCTTAGCAGTTGGAATATAGAACTGGATTTTAAGGAGCTCTCGACGTCATAATTCGTGGCGAGGTGGGTGGCCTGAAGATAGCTCCAGATGAGGCCCGCCGCTGACCTCGTTGCTGGAAAGGCCAGGCCCGATCCTCCAGGCAGCGGCGAGGCACCATGGCAGCTTTCCTACTGCTGGGCGACGGGACCAGAATTTGAATAGTCAAATCAATTAAAATACTTAATTTAATTATACTCACGCCTCCTCTTGATAGCCCACCGCGATCTTTGGCCTAGCGGCCGGCACTCCCACATCTTCATATCCGAGTCTGGGGAAACGAGGCGCAACACTGGTGGGAAGGGGGTGGGAGTAGGAGGTATGTTTATTAATGTGGGGGTGTGGGGGGGGTGGCTGGTGGACAGGGTCAAATTAATGTCATGGGTGTAGGGGATGGTGGGAAGGGTTGTAGTTTAAAGTTTGTGCAGTTTGTGGGGCGGAGGAAGGTAAGATGGTAAAGCTAAGTGTTTTGCAGGGGAAGGGCAAATAATTCATTCAATTGTTATGGGGGGGGGTGGAAGAGGGGCAAAAGAGATGTATTTATTTAATTTCATTCAATCTATCTTTAAATATTTAAATAAGCCAGTAGGGCTGACAGTCCTTTAAAATTCGTGTCAGCACAGCCCACCCCCTCCATGTGATAGGGGGTTGTGGCCCACCCCGGCTATTTAAATCAGCTGTCAAGCTTGAGATTGCAGCGGCTCTTGGGCTGCCATTTTTGTCGGCGGCGAGCTTATAAAATCCAGCCCATAATTAGAAGAAATAGGAAGTTATTCACTTTGGCGAATAGGAAAGCAAATTTTTTTAAAATGGTGAGAGACTAGAATATTGGTATTCAGAGGGATCTGGTGTATTTGTACATAAATCATAGAATGTTAACGTACAGTTGTAGCAAACCATCAGGTTGCAGTGGACAATAGCATAGTGGTAATTTTGCTGGACTTGTAATCCAGTGCCCCAGACTAATTCTCTGGAGACATGAGTTCAAATTCCACTATGACAGCCGGGGGAATTTAAATTCAGTTACGTAATAAATCTGGAATAAAGTGCTTGTCTCATTAATAATGATAATGAAATGACTATATTGTTGTAAAAACCCACCTGGTTCATTAATGACCTTCAGGAAAGAAAATCTGTTGTCCTTAGCTGGCTTGGCCTATGTGTGACTTCAAATCAACAGCAATGTGGTTGACTCTTAACTGCCCTCTGAAATGGTCCAGCTAGCCACTCAGTTGCATTAAACCACTGCTGACTAAAGCACTGTGGGCGTACGTACACCACATGGACAGTAGCAGTTAAATAAGGTAGTTCACCATCACCTTTTCAAGGGCAGTTAGGGACGGCCAATAAATCTTGGCCTTGCGAGCGACGCACACATCCCAAGAATGAATGAAAAAAGTAAATGGTATGTTAGCCTTTATTACAAAGAGATTGGAGTATAAGAGTAAAGAAAAAGTCTTACTGCAATTCTATAGGGCCTTGGTAGGATAACAGCTGGAGAATTATGTACAAGTTTGGTCCCCTTACCTAAGGAGGGATATACTTGCCTTAAAGGAAGTGCAACAAGGATTCACTAGACTGATTCTGGGATGAGAGGATTGTCCTATAAGGAGAAATTAAGTAAACTACGCCTATATTCACTAGTGTTTGAAAAAAATGAGAGGTGATCTCATTGAAGCCTATACAATTACCAGATAGATGCTGGGAGGATGTTTCTCTTGGCTGGGGAGTCTAGACCTACAGGTCAGAGTCCCAGAATAAGGGGCCCACTATTTAGGACTGAGGTGAGGAAAAATTGACTTGCTTGAATGATCGTGAACACTTCTGCTCCTATTCCTTATGTTCTTATGTTGAAGGAATGATCTGCTCACTTATATCCTAAATATTTCAATGAGAAGAACATTGGTTATAAGGGCAGTTTAGACTGGGGAGTTTACTTTTAACCAGCAGTACAAAAAAAGCACTGTTGGATTAGAAAAAGCAAGGGCTTCCACTGGAGATCTTTATTCAGTTAAAGCTAACAATGTATGAGAATGTTACGATGCGCACAAATCAGACTTTTCATCTAAACATGTTGCATATTTTCATATCTGGGTAAACTTTTCATAACCTTGGAAACTTTCAATAATATCAAATGAGTATTGAGGATTCGATTATGAAGATTGAAGTTTCATATTTTGCAATCTTGTGTCATTATGATTTTAAAATGCATTACATAAACACTTAATGCAA
This sequence comes from Heterodontus francisci, assembly GCF_036365525.1. NCBI lineage: Eukaryota > Metazoa > Chordata > Chondrichthyes > Heterodontiformes > Heterodontidae > Heterodontus > Heterodontus francisci. Next base: position 72,508,596 of record NC_090384.1, read on the forward strand.
AACCTTTGACAGCTTTAGCCTTAAGGCTACAACTCCAACTTCAACTAGTGCTGCATAATAATTAGTGGTGAAATCCTTGTCTGATTTTCCAGATGGTTCTAATAGTAGGGCTGCAATGTTTTTTGTTGGTCGGGTGGCAATCAGCTAACTCAGCACAGAGCAAAAATTGCATTGGGGATCTTCCTCGCCTGTGTCAGGCTGTGTAATGCCATGAAATGTATTTATTATTTCAAGGCAGGTACACAATTGAGAAGAAAGTTATAGGTTACTGCTAAATCACCTGTAGCTCCAGTTTTCATCTTCAGGGAAAAAATAATTTTTTTTAAATGATCTCCAATGAAGGACTATGTAACATTAGGTTTATTTCTATGAATGAGACGAACTATAACTCATTGACATCAATTGTAGAAAATTAATCATATTATGCACCCCATTACACAACCCATTACACAATGTCCTCTATACAACCTTTGCCTTTAAAATGTAGATTTATCATGCAAAATACCTCTCTTCCAAAAGTGTGTCTAGTAAGATGTTAAACAAAGATGACAGCTGGTCTCTGCAGATGATTTATTTCTATATTTTTCTGATTCTAAAACCATAGTGTAGAATGTATAATTTTGAAATTGATATGAATTGATAAAGTTTCACTTAAAACCAGTCTAAAATCTACTTGCCCATTGTTGTGTAATGATCCCCATGGAGATCAACAAACCGAAAGAACCGAATTTACTGAATGACCCCAATTTTAAAAATGGACAAAATTTCACTTTTATAACTTTTACTTTAACCAGCAAACCAACATCAACATAAATTAAACATGAATTAACAGACAAATCACAGGCAATGTATATTACAAATTGCATATTAATTATCAGATACATCAAAGATAGAGCTCATGGATTTACTGGTAGTTCACTCAACGTATGTGGCAGCAATTACAGCCACAAAGTTCTTCAAAGCTCTGAACTTCCTCAGCTAGATCTCCAGCTCCTGTCTGACAAGATGCTGCCACTGATTCTCATCCAACAGCAGTTCCCCTTCAACCTGAACTCCACGCGGATGTTCTTCACCCAAAATGCCACACTACTCCAGAACCTCCTCAGCTCTGCTCACAATAGTCTAGATGGCATGGATCCACCAGTATTGCCTTTATCCGAGCTCTTCAGTGACAACCACATGCACTGGAAAGCTGGGTCTGGTTAATCGGTTACTTTAAGTAACAGAAACAGCTCCTGGATCCAGCCTTCACTTTCTTCAGCCTGCTTGCACTCCACTCCCATGTGATCTGAGCTTGAATAGCTCTATGTCCCTTTTACCTGGTTCCAACCAGTTTCTGTTTCCCCAGAAACCTGAAGTTTTAGTTTCAGTATCCATTTCAGTTTCCATTTCAGTTTTAGTTTCAGTTTCTTTTTAGTTCTAGTTTCCCTTTCAGTTTGGGTCTGTCTTTAAAAAAACAAGCTTTGAAACCCGGGTCTGTGCACCGAACAGAACATTCAACAAGTCATCTGTTCAGGCAACAGCTTGCACACACTCCCTGACTGGTCTCGCAAATCACGGAATCCATCACACTTTCCACCTTGGGAAAAAGTAAGCTTTATCATAGTAAAGTTTTCTTTACAACAGTTTAGAAATACAGCAAGTTCTTAACATGATAAACATTTTAACAGTTTAGAAATACAGCAACTTCTTAACATGATAAACATTTAAACATACTGTATAGGTACCATTTGCATATTCCACAAGTATATATATATCATAGTTACAAAATCATAAGGGCATAACCAATAATAACATCAAATAAATATGGCAATTAGGATTAGCAAGATTCAAAGATTATAAAATTATCATAACTCAAGAGTCTTCCTTCCCTCTTACAACTCCTTTTTAAACCCTAGACAGAGCATCAGCAATGACATTGTTTTTCCCTGCAGCATGCACAATATTTTGTGTAAATGACTGCAACATTAAACTCCAATGAAACAGCCTGAGGTTGTTTTTTCTGAACTTTTCGTAAAACACAGTAGGGTATGGTCAGTATAAACTAGTACTTCCCTGACTATTGGTTACATACACCTCAAACTGTTGAAGAATCAGTACTGTGAAGGAATATAGGTATAATAGGCTTGATTAAGTAGAATTTGGAAATAGTTAGTGTATTATGCCTTTAGAGTTAAAGATTGAATAAATGGTTAGTTTTCAGAGCTCACTAAAGTTTCCCTTTAAAGTGGCAGAGTTAAACATTTCAAGGAGGGTCACTGACCCGAAACGTTAACTCTGCTTCTCTTTCCACAGATGCTGCCAGACCTGCTGAGTGATTCCAGCATTTCTTGTTTTTGTTAAACATTTCAAGGTCTCTGTTAGAATAGAATTGCTGTTGCAAGGGGCTTGGGAGATAAACACACACATTGAAATATCCTGTGCGACCTCAGTAAGAGGTAGCAATGAAACTTAATTGGTTTATGGGGTTGTTGTTCAGACAGGTTGGCTCCGGAGGTTTTTGTGGGTACCTTGGAAAGGGTAATTAACAATAAATGGAATGTACTCACAGGATCAAGAGAGGTCAGGTAAACACAATTATAAACATTTTGACCAGATAAAAGCTCACAAACTGCAAATTCCGGTAAAACATTCAATTAAATTATAGATTTTAAAAGGGAACACATCTGATGCAGAAGTCATACAACACCTTAGAAATAGTATAAAAATGCCAGGTTCTGCAGCAGATACTTAGAAATATTGGTTCCTCAAACAACACTTCTCATCCCATGCCTTATTTGGGGCATTTAAGGTACAAGTTTACTTTAAATTTTGATGGACATTCTGGATATTCTAAGATAATTTTGCTGTAACATTAGCAAGGTTAAACTTTTGGATTCTATGTTAGAAATAAGAATATGTCTTACATCTCTCAGTAATGTTTGATATTATGATATACTTATCCACTTAAGAAGTTTATTGAATGTTAAATTCTTTAATAAATATATAAAAGTTAATAAATCGTCTCATGTAGTATCCTGTATACAACTACAAGAACTCCCTCTCTGTGTCTCTTTAAGTAGAGAGATACGTATTGAAGAGAATATCTGGGATATTTATGACTTAGCCATAAAAATAGTAAAAGTTGGCTATCCGAAAGATGGTAAAATTCTATGTTGATTTTTTTTTCTTTGAGGGAAAGCTCGTGCAATTCTTTGGACCCAAATAAGTGTCTGAGAATTTATCTGAGTTTGAACTTGATTCAAGGAAATTCGTGGGGATGTGCTCCTGATTTGGCTTAGTCTCTACAAGGGGTTAAAGTCATAAATCAGTTCAGCACAAGACTTAAAGCCACTTTCTCAATGGCTGAGCACTTTCTTTGATGTTTATTAAGCTTCCGAGAGAAGTAGCTAACAGGCCGTTGCATACCAGCATCATCATCTTGGAGCAGCAGCGCTCCGACTCCTACGTCACTGGCGTCAATAGCCACCTTGAATGACTTACTAAAATCTGGGGCTGCGAGAACTGACTCCTTTAACAAAATAGCCTTTAACATCTAAATTGCTGTTTGGCATGACTCTGACCATTTGAATTTCACGTTTTCTTTAAGAAATTAGTCAAGGGGGGTCACCACTGCTGAAATTAGGGATAAATTTGCTGTAGAACTCACACATACCCAGAAATTGTAAAACTTCTTTCTTTGTCTTGGGTACAGGAAAGTCTATTATTGCCTGAAACTTGGCCTCTCGCATAATGAAAGTTCATTGACCTAAAACAAACCCTTTCTCCCTCTCCACAGATGCTGCCAGACCTGCCGAGTATTTCCATCATTTCTGTTTTTATTTCAAAATATTCACATACTTCCTATAAAAATAATTTATTTTCAATCAGATCCACAAGTTTGTATAGCATCTTACTGATTGCATGACAGTATCTATCTCTGCTCTTTTTGTGTGTAGGAGTTGGAACCATAAGTTGCAAAGCACTAAATCAGGCTTTTACTTTGAGCTAAGTTCCTAAAATCAATGCGAGTGAGGCACAGATAATGAATGAAGACTCTTTGCATTGTGCAGATAAGTGCTTAAATCACTGAGAAAAATAAATACAAATTCAGTACTATAATGTTTATTTCCTCGATTATCATATGTCACACAATGCATTAAGGTTCGATCAACACAGAAAGAATAATTTTAGGAATATGCTCCAGGTGTGGTATTTTGTCTGTCAGAAATTCACTGGTCATTGTAAGCTCAAACATCTAATATAGGGTCCTTGCTACAAATTCAGGTCTGCAATTGATAACTTCTTAGGTTCCGTGGTGTTAGTCATTCCTGTAAGTAATCTGAGCACCTTTTTATAGGACCTGCCTCATAACATCTTGTATTTATTGTAACTGGAGTATAAAAATGATATCCTTTTCACCCCTAAACTAAATATTTGGGTCTTTAGTACAAGGCCTCACATTGTTTTCCAATCATTCTTGCAAACAGACTTGAGAAAATACTGGGTAAGATAATGCTTGATACAAATTTATAATCTACTTCATTTCACAGTGATATCAATATATAGAACAGCTGTTATGATTGGATCACTTAGTTAATTCAGTAAAACTTATCTTCATATAATAAAGGAAAATAAATAACATGCTACACTTTCCCACATCAGTCATCAGACTTGATGTAAACATAATGGGAATTATTTGGGGGAAAGGATGAAAACAGGCACTAAGGGTGTACTGTACTAATCAGGCATGCCTATTTAAAGGTGGTTTTAGCCTGCAATTTTGGCTAATTGGTGATTACCCTGATGAAAACATGCCTGGAGTTGCTAAAAAGGACAGTGATATATTTAGCATTCTAGTGCTGGGTAGGAGCAATTTTCATGGAGCGGTATATGTAATCTCCGTGCACACACTTCCAATTGAAGGTGTGGAGTGCGCTGGCTGACAGACAACGGCACTTATCAGAATGGCTCCGACACCGAGGGAGAGGGCTCACAGGTTCTTGGATGTGACAGTGTAGGTCTTGGTGGAGGTGGTACAGAGAAGGAGGGAAGAAGTCCAAAGAGGCAAATAATGCAGCAGATGTCAGAGGAGATTGTCGAGTTGGTAACAGGCAAGAGACCTGCCCTCAGGATGTGGCTCCAGGCTGCAAGAATTTTTTTTATTCGTTCATGAGATGTGGGCCGGAATTTTACGCTGGGCGGACGGGAGCCAGACTCTGACGTAAATGTTGGTGCCGATCCCGCTCCCGCCCAGCCTGGGGATCCGTCCTGTATTTTACAGATCCCCAGGCTTTAATTGGCCCGAGGCGGGACTTTCACCCGCTTGAGGGAGGAGGTCCTGCCTCAGTGAGCTGCCGGCCAATCAGCGGGCCGGCAGCTCTTAGTCTCAGCAGCGCTACCGGGAGCAGTGGCCACTGCTGAGACTGCAGCCCAGCCGATTGAGGAGGACACAATGGAACCGGGACAGAAGGTAAGTTCGGGCAGCCTCACCAGGGGAATCGGTCATGCCCTGGTGAGGCTAGGGTGGTCGTTTGGGGGGAGGGAGGCGTCTTGGATCCCAGGGTTGGGTTTGGAGGCGGAGGCGGCCCTCAATTGGGCACCCTGTGCCCGATTGCCAGGCCCTCCCCCCACCGGCCCCCCCGAGGTGCGGAGAGGCCGGCAACTATAGCTGGGCAGCCTTTCACGTCCCCGACACACCCGCTTGCCATGGGTAAAATACCCGTGGAGGTGGGTGAGGGCCCTTAAGTGGCCGCTAAGTGGCCACTTAAGGGTCTTGATTGGCCTCGGGTGGGCGGGCCGCTTCTCACCACCCCCCACCGGAACTCTGTAAACTTGGTCGGAGGCGAAATCAGGGCGGTTAGGCCTCCCGGAGCCTGCTGCTCAATTTTACGCCGCCTCCACGCCACCATCTGATCCGCTGGGGTGGCGTAAAATTCCGACCGTGGTGTCACTAGCAAGGGCAGCATTTATTACTCTTAAGAAGATGGTGTGAGCTGCCTTCTTGAACTGCTGCAGTCCGTGTGGAGTAAATACACCCACAGTGCTGTTGGGGAGTTCCAGGTTTCTGATCCAGCGACAGTGAAGGATATATTTCCAAGTCAGAATGGTGCATGACTTGGGGAACTTCCAGGTGGTGGTGTTTCCATACGTCTGCTGCCTTTGTTCTTGTAGGTGATAGTGGCTATGGGTTTGGAAGGTGCTGTCGAATAATCCTTGGTGAGTTGTTGTAGTGCATCTTGTAGATGGTACACACTCCAACCATGTGCATCAGTTGTGGAGGGAGTAAATGTTTAAGGTGGTGGATGGGGTACCAAACCAGTGGACTTCTTTGTCCTGGAAGCTATTGAGCCTCTTGAGTGTCGTTGAAGCTGCATATCCAGGCAAGTGGAGAATATTCCATCACTGACATGTGCCTTGTAGATGGTGGAAAAGCTTTGAGGAGTCAGGCAGTAAGTTACTCACCACAGAATACCCAGCCCTCTTGTAGTCACAGTATTTATGTGGCTGGTCCTGTTAAGTTTCTGTTCAATGGTAACCCCTAGGATGTTGATGATGGAGGATTCAGAAATAGTAATACTGTTGAATGTCAAGGGGAGATGCTTAGATTCTCTCTTATTGGAGATGGTCATTGCCTGGCACTTGTGTGTGGTGTGAATGTTACGCGCCACTTCTCAGCCCAAGACTGAATGTTGTCCAGGTCTTGCTGCATGCAGGCATGGATGACTTCTCTATCATGAGGAGTTGTGAATGTAACTGAACACTATGCAATCAGCCCCATTTCTGATCTTAAGGTGGAGGGGAGATCATTGAAGAAGTGGGTAAAGATGGTTGGGCTGAAGACACTACCCTGATGAACTCCTGCAGCAATGTCCTGGGACTGAGATGATTGACCCTTGGCAACTATAACCATCTTCCTTTGTGCTAGGCATGACTCCAAACTCCCCCTGAATCCCATCGACTTCACTTTTACTAGGGCTCCTTGATGCCACACTTGGTCAAATGCTGTCTTGATGTCAAGGGCATCTCCTCACCTCACCTCTGGAATTCAGCTCTTTTAGAAATATAGAAACATAGAAAATAGGAGCAGGAGTAGGCCATTCGGCCCTTCGAGCCTGCTCCGCCATTCATTATGATCATGGCTGATCATCCAACTCAGTAACCTGTTCCCACTTTCTCCCCATACCCTTTGTTCCCTTTAGACTCAAGAGCTATATCTAACTCCTTCTTGAAAACATATCATGTTTTGGCCTCAACTGCTTTCTGTGGTAGCAAATTCCACAGGCTCACCACTCTCTGGGTGAAGAAATTTCTCCTCATCTCAGTCCTGAAAGGCTTACCCCGTATCCTTAGACTATGACCCCTGGTTCTGGACTCCCCCACCATCGGGAACATCATTCCTGCATCTACCCTGTCAAGTCCTGTTAGAATTATATAGGTTTCTATGAGATCCCCCCTCACTCTTCCGAATTCCAGCGAATATAATCCTAACCAACTCAATCTCTCCTCATATTTCAGTCCTGCCATCCCAGGAGTCATTCTGATAAACCTTTGCTGCACTCCCTCTATAGCAAGAACATCCTTCCTCAGATAAGGAGACCAAAACTGCACACAATATTCCAGGTGTGGCCTCACCAAGGCCCTATATAATTGCAGCAAGACATCCCTGTTCCTGTACTCGAATACTCTCGCTATGAAGGCCAACATACCATTTGCCTTTTTTACTGCCTGTTGCACCTGGATGCTTACCTTCAGCGATTGGTATATGAGAACACCCAGGTCTCGTTGCATATTCCCCTCTCTCAGTTTATAGACATTCAGATAATAATCTGACTTCCTGTTTTTGCTACCAAAGTGGATAACCTGACATTTATCCACATTATACTGCATCTGCCATGCACTTTCCCACTCACTCAACTTGTCCAAATCACCCTGGAGCTTCTCTGAATCCTCTTCACAACTCACCCTCCCACCCAGTTTTGTGTCATCTGCAAATTTGGAGACATTACATTTAGTTCCCTCATCTAAATCATTAATATATATTGTGAATAGCTGGGGTCCTAGCACCGATCCCTGCGGTACCCTACTAGTCACTACCTGCCATTTGGAAAAAGACCCATTTATCCCTACTCTGTTTCCTGTCTGCCAACCAATTTTCTATCCATCGCAATACACTACCCCCAATACCATGCGCTTCTGAAAGTCCAAATAAACCACATCCACTGGCTCCCCCTCATCAAATCTACTAGTTACATCCTCAAAGAATTCTAGTAGATTTGTCAAGCATGATTTCCCTTTCGTAAATCCATGCTGACTCTGCCCGATTCTACCACTGTTTTCTAAGTGCTCATTATAAAATCTTTTATCATGGACTCTAGAATTTTTCCCACTACCGACGTCAGGCTGACTGGTCTATAATTCCCTGCTTTCTCTCTACCTCCCTTTTTAAATAGTTACATTAGCTACCCTCCAATCTGTAGGAACTGTTCCAGAGTCTATAGAATCTTGGAAGATGACCACCAATGCGTCCATATTTCTGGGGCCACTTCCTTAAATACTCAGGGATGCCTACCATCAATCCCATCAATTTCCCCAACACCATTTCTCTACTAATACTGATTTCCTTCCGTTCCTCTCTCTCACTAAGCCCTGTGTTCCCCAACATTTCTGGTATGGTATTTGTGTCCTCCTTTGTGATCCTCCTAGGATTCTCTGGGAAGCTAGGGAGGAGATTGCAGAGCCTTTGTCCTTGATCTTTATGTCGTCATTGTCGACAGGAATAGTGCCGGAAGACTGGAGGATTGCAAATGTTGTCCCCTTGTTCAAGAAGGGGAGTAGAGACAGCCCTGGTAATTATAGACCTGTGAGCCTTACTTCGGTTGTGGGTAAAATGTTGGAAAAGGTTATAAGAGACAGGATTTATAATCATCTTGAAAAGAATAAGTACATTAGATATAGTCAGCACGGTTTTGTGACGGGTAGGTCGTGCCTCACAAACCTTATTGAGTTTTTCGAGAAGGTGACCAAACAGGTGGATGAGGGTAAAGCAGTGGATGTGGTGTATATGGATTTCAGTAAGGCGTTTGATAAGGTTCCCCACGGTAGGCTATTGCAGAAAATACGGAAGTATGGGGTTGAAGGTGATTTAGAGCTTTGGATCAGAAATTGGCTAGCTGAAAGAAGACAGAGGGTGGTGGTTGATGGCAAATGTTCATCCTGGAGTTTAGTTACTAGTGGTGTACCGCAAGGATCTGTTTTGGGGCCACTGCTGTTTGTCATTTTTATAAATGACCTGGAAGAGGGTGCAGAAGGGTGGGTTAGTAAATTTGCAGATGACACTAAGGTCGGTGGAGTTGTGGATAGTGCCGAAGGATGTTGTCGGGTACAGAGAGACATAGATAGGCTGCAGAGCTGGGCTGAGAGATGGCAAATGGAGTTTAATGCGGAAAAGTGTGAGGTGATTCACTTTGGAAGGAGTAACAGGAATGCAGAGTACTGGGCTAATGGGAGGATTCTTGGTACTGTAGATGAACAGAGAGATCTTGGTGTCCAGGTGCATAAATCCCTGAAGGTTGCTAACCAGGTTAATAGGGCTGTTAAGAAGGCATATGGTGTGTTAGCTTTTATTAGTAGGGGGGTCGAGTTTCGGAGCCACGAGGTCATGCTGCAGCTGTACAAAACTCTGGTGAGACCGCACCTGGAGTATTGCGTGCAGTTCTGGTCACCGCATTATAGGAAGGATATGGAAGCTATGGAAAGGGTGCAGAGGAGATTTACTAGGATGTTGCCTGGTATGGAGGGAAGGTCTTACGAGGAAAGGCTGAGGGACTTGAGGTTGTTTTCGTTGGAGAGAAGGAGGAGGAGAGGTGACTTAATAGAGACATATAAGATAATCAGAGGGTTAGATAGGGTGGATAGTGAGCGTCTTTTTCCTCGGATGGTGATGGCAAACACGAGGGGACATAGCTTCAAGTTGAGGGGTGATAGATATCGGACAGATGTGAGAGGTAGTTTCTTTACTCAGAGAGTAGTAAGGGCGTGGAACGCCCTGCCTGCAGCAGTAGTAGATTCGCCAACTTTAAGGGCATTTAAGTGGACATTGGATAGACACATGGATGAAAATGGAATAGTGTAGGTCAGATGGTTTCACAGGTCGGCGCAACATCGAGGGCCGAAGGGCCTGTACTGCGCTGTAATGTTCTAAATTCTAAATTCTAAGACAGAACCAAAGTATGCATTTAGTTAGTAATTTCTTTGTTCCCCATAATAAATTCCCCTGTTTCTGACTGTAAGAGACCTACATTTGTCTTCACCAATCTTTTTCTCTTCGCATACCTATAGAAACTTTTACAGTCAGTTTTTATGTTCCCCGCAAGCTTGCTCTCGTACTCTATTTTCCCCTTCTTAATCAATCCCTTGGTCCTCCTTTGCTGAATTCTAAACTGCTTCCAATCCTCAGGTCTGTTGGTTTTTCTGGCAGATTTATATGCCTCTTCCTTAGATCTAATGCTATCTCTTATTTCCCTTGTAAGCCATGGTTTGGCTACCTTCCCCATTTTACTTTTGCGCCAGACAGGGATAAACAATTGTTGCAGTTCATCCATGCGCTCTTTAAGTGTTTACCATTGCCTATCCACCGTCATCCCTTTAAGTAATGTTTCCCAATCCGCCATAGCCAACTCGTGCCTCATACCTTCGTAGTTTCCTTTACTAAGATTCAGGACCCGAGTCTCAGAATCAACTACGTCACTCTCCATCTTGATGAAGAATTATATCATATTATGGTTGCTCATCCCCAAGGGGTCTCGCACCACTAGCTTGTCAATTATTCCTCTCTCATTACACAATACCCAGTCTAGGCTGGCCTGCTCTCTAGTTGGTTCCTCAACGTATTGGTCCAGAAAACCATCCCGTATCCAAGAATTCCTCCTCTACGGTAATGCGACTAATTTGATTTGCCCAATCCAAATGCAGATTAAAGTCACCCACAATTACAAATGTTCCTTTATTGCATGTGTTTCTAATTTCCTGTTTAATGCCATTCCTAACATCACCACTACAGTTTGGGGGTCTATATACAATACCCACTAACGTTTTTTGCCCCTTACTGTTTCTCAGCTCTACCCATACAGATTCCACATCGTCAGAGCTAATATCTTTCCTCACGATTGCATTAATTTCCTCTTTAACCAGAAATGCAACTCCACCGCCTTTTGCCCTTCCTAAATGCTGAATACCCCTGGATGTTTATTTTCCATCCCTGGTCACCTTGCAGCCATGTCTCCGTAATCCCGACGATATCATACCCATTTACATCTATTTGCACGATTAATTCATTCAATTTATTGCGAATTCTCTGCGCGTTAAGGCACAATGCCTTAAGGCTTGTCTTTTTAACATTACTTGTCCCCTTCCCACTGTTTTTCACTATGGCCCTGTTTGATTCTGGCCCTTGATTTCACTGCGTATCACTTTTCTTATTCCACTTACTGTCTTTTGATCTTGTCTTTGATCCCTCCTGTCCATGTTTGAACCAAAGCTTAATGGTGTCTGGAGCCATGTGGTCCTGGCGGATCCCAAACTGAGCATCAGTGAGCAGGTTATTGATGAGTACATGCCACTTGAGAGCGCTGTCGATGACACCTTCCATCACTTAGCTGATGATTGGGAGTAGATTGATAGAGCGATAATTGGTCAAATTGGATTTGTCCTGCTTTTTATGGACAGGATATATCTGGGCAATTTTCTACATTTTCAGGTAAATGCCAGTGTTGTAGCTGTAATGGAACAGCTTGAGGTATGGCTAGTTCTGGAGCTCTACTTGGAATATTGTCTTCAGCTCTACTTGGAATATTGTCAGACCCATAGCCTTTGCTGTATCCAGTAGGCTCATCTGTTTGTTGATACCATGTGGAATGAATCTTTTTGGCTTAAGTCTGGGTGGATCAACCACTCCACACTTCTGGCTGAAGATGGTGACAAGCACTTCAGCCTTGTCTTTTGCACTCATGTGCTGGACTCCGCCATCATTCAGAATGGGAATGTTCATGGAAGCTCAAAACTCCACCTCTCATTTTTTTTACTTGTTCCCCATCATTCATGACTGGATGTGGCAGGACCGCAGAGCTTTGATCTAATCCTATGGTTGTGGGATCACCTAGTTCTGTCCATAGTTGCTTACGCTGTTTAGCATGCACATAATCCTGTGTTGTAGCTTTACCATGTTGGCACCTGATATTTTTCGGTATGACTGGTGCTGCTCCTGGCATGCTCTCCTACACTCCTCATTGAACTAGGGTTGATCCCTGACTTGATGGTAGTGATAAAATGAGGGATATGTTGAGCCACGAGGTTACAAATTGCAGTGGAATACAATTCTGCTGCTGCTGATGGCCCACAGATTCCTCATGGATTCTGAGTTTTTTGCTGCTAGATCTGATCTAAATCTATCCCATTTAGGATGGTGGTAGTGTCACAAAACACGAAGGGTGTACTCAGTTTGAAGATGAGATTTTGTTTCCAGAAGGACTGTACAGTAGTTACTCCTACAAATACTGTCATGACAAAGCATATAACATGTGCAAAAAGAACCTACGTGGTGGGGGGTTGGTGGGGGTGGGGAACACGATTGCATGAGATCACTCCATTTGAGGAGGCAGTGCTGGTGCTAATCAGGAAGGGGTTGGGGGATACCGTGGACAGAGGGAAAGCTGGGAACATCTCACCTAGAGGGATGCGGCCACTTCAGCTTCCTTACATATCCACAACTATTTGTGATCCCTAGTCCCCAAACCTATCCTCACTCCCAAGTTCCATATTGTCTCATCACACACATCCTCCTATAGTGGCCACACTTGCTGTATCCTAACCCTTCTAGCTTTATCATTGCCGGCTTCTGGGAGCAAGACCACCTCCACCTCCAGAGGAAGTGGAAGAGGAAGAGCCACATCACCACCTCCCCAAAGGAAGAGGACAAGGAGGAGGGCAAAGAAGGAGGTACTGCATCAATTGCTAACATTATTGCAGGCATCAGCTCAAATACCGGCACCACATATCACTTGGAGGCTAGAGTAGACAGAGATCCACATGGTAGGATTTACCTAGTATTAGTGAGCAGCACCAACGCTGGGTGTAAGAGACACTACAGGTGCTACCTTTCTGGGAGGCAAAGTCACGTACTAGTTCGACTGTAGAGGAGTCAGATGAGGATGTCACATTGCCAAGCTTCAGAAGAATGCTAATGGGTCTGACAAATCACATGTTTGGTGCAATGGACAACCTGCCTGAAATCTTATGGATCAGGACTAGGGAGATTGAGGAATTCGCCTCCAGCTTGCAGTTTGACGCAGAGCCTGGAACCCCTCCTCTCCAGCCTCGAGAGATTGGCCAGTTCCATCCAGCGATGTGTGGAGCCCAAAAACATACAGAGTCTGATAACTAAGGTCACAGCTTCCTCTGCAGTCATAGCATCTTCCATGGAATGGCAAAGTGCTGCAATGAAAGTTCAAGCAGTACCATGATGACTCTGGTCCCCTTGGTTGAAAGGGGCTTGCAGCATGTCTCAGCTGCCCAGAGATCTGTCTTTCAGCAGATCACTGGGCTGGTTGAACAGATGTCCCGAGGTAGTGGTGTGGGAATTATGGAGCAATAACCTACTGGCCTCCCATTGGATGGCAGCATTCTTGCTCCCTCCCCTGCCACTCCACCATTCTCTTTGCCATTGTCTATCAGCCAGGTGACCCAGACTGCAGAAGCCCAGGCTGAGATAGTGCAGTATGAGGTGGGATCATCATGCCTCATAGTCTCTTGAGGATGTTGCAGGAGGACGTCTGACTACTCTCTTCAGATTCTCAGCAGCCATCCAGCATATGCTGCTGCCAGTTGGCTTGCATTTCCTAACTGTGTCAGAGTAGGAAAAAGCACTAATGGAATAGACACTAAGGGGGCAGATGGCCTTCTCAGTTCCTCCAGGCATGGTAAAGCCACAGTAATCATCAATTATCCAGAAATTTGCAGGCTAAAACCAGACTTTTAAACAGGCTAATTAGTTTAGTGCCTGTTTTCACCCTTTCCCCATAATACCCCCCCCCCCCCGCCCCCATATCTTTAACTCAACAAATCTTTGCATCATATTATATGGCATTAAGTTGAAAATGATACATGGTTCTCGCCATCTACAAACAGAAAAAAGTTTCTACACACTTTTTGATAAAGATGGTGTCCCTTTACAAGGGAAACTTAAGTGAATGTGTAGTTACTGCACACTACAGCTCGAGGTCTCAATTACTCAACTCACCAATATTATGCTCCGTGATACCAACAGTGAGTAGAAAGTCTATAGACTTAGAAAGGTTGGAAATCTATTGAGTGACATATTCACTGAACTGTTGCGAGGAGCTCCACGGGCTAAACCAGTCTCTGTTGACTCAGACTCTGCGCGAGGAAGAATATTTGGAGACGGTTTGGACTCATCGTCCCATTCATCAGCTTATTCTGCAGCAAGGTTTTCGGGCTGGATAGCTCAAGTGTCCTCAATGTGCTGTTGAGTCACATCTTCCACAGCTGACAATACAGCTTCCCATGGATGCACAGGGGTGCTGCACACAATTAATGTCACCAGAATGGCCAAGCAAGCTCCTCTATACAGTTAAAAGGGAGAAGCAGAAGTAAAAATTATTCCTTCAAGACTATCTTCAATTTTGATGCATTTATCTTCATCCTGGGGAAATACTAAAATAGTAGCTTTACAATTTTGTGCTCCAGGTGCAGAACTTTACCTACTGAAAGCAAATGTTGGGAATTCGTGGAAAAAAATTAGGCGTTGCAGGTTCTAATTGCCAATATGCCACTCCCAGTGGACAAAGCTCTGCCTTGGAAATATAGATTTGTAAAACTATTCCTCATGTCTTTCAGGATGAAATTCCTGCTTCATGGTTACTTCCAAGCCCATGGGGCGGCACAGTGGCGCACTGGTTAGCACCGCAGCCTCACAGCTCCAGGGACCCGGGTTCGATTCCGGGTACTGCCTGTGTGGAGTTTGCAAGTTCTCCCTGTGTCTGCGTGGGTTTTCTCCGGGTGCTCCGGTTTCCTCCCACAGCCAAAAGACTTGCAGGTTGATAGGTAAATTGGCCATTATAAATTGTCACTAGTATAGGTAGGTGGTAGGGAAATATAGGGACGGGTGGGGATGTTTGGTAGGAATATGGGATTAGTGTAGGATTAGTATAAATGGGTGGTTGATGTTCGGCACAGACTCGGTGGGCCGAAGGGCCTGTTTCAGTGCTGTATCTCTAATCTAATCTAATCTAATCTTCCAGTGGCCTACTGCAGCCTGGTCTTAGTAAATGTTATTTTAATTAACTAAAAAGGTCATCTAAGCACTTTTGATTATCCTTGTTCTCATGCTTTGAAGCTGTTTAAACACTTTGATATTAAGGGTACCATCAAGTCATTCAGCATGGCAAAGGGCTTGGATCATTTAATTGGTAAATTAAATCAGCCTGTAAATCTGATCCTGATGTCTCTGCCTCAGCCAGACGGTGTAATAACAATACTTCTTGTAGCTGTAAAGAAATTTTCATTATAGCTGAAGATGTATTGATTCATCTCTCCATGATGACTGAAAGTGATTTCACATAATTTTTGATCCAGACCTGATTCCCTTCTATGGAAATGGGCTGTTCATAGTTCTTGTATAAAAAAAAACCTCAGGACTTTGTTTAGTTTTCCTCCTTTTGCCTCACATCGGCTTTCTGCAAATTCTGAATTCCCCACAAAGAGGGTGCGATTTTGAACTTTCAAATGAAAAATAATTTCAAATGGAACACTTTTTTATTTCATCTCAGAGAAGCCACAGTTTTAATACATTCTGTTATTGGACTTCCCTGCACTTGCTTATAAATCTCCAACTTCCAGTTCTCGTGACCGATCATTGACCTGAAATATTATTAACTCTGTTTCTCTTTCCACAGGTGCTGCCTGAACTGTTAATTATTTCCAGCATTTTCAATTTTTATTTCAGAGAAAACAAAAGGTGCTTGTGAATGGCGATACATTGAAATGGCAAGGTCTCATTATAACAACACAACGAAGGATAATGCTATTTTAGATCTAGTATTATGCAAGGAAGCAGTTTTATTTAGTAATCTCATAGTAAAAGATCCTTTGGGGAAAAAGTGATCATAATACAATTCAATTCCACATGAAGTTTGAAAGTGACATACTCCAGTCCCAACCAAGAATCTTGAACGTAAAAAACACAAAGCCAATTACATACTGCTGGCTCAGGGTCATTGGGTAAGTAACTAAAAGGTATGGTGGTAACTAAACAGTGGGAAGCATTTAAAGAAACAATCAAAAAGTTCAACAAAAACACATTCCATTAAAAACAAAAACTCATCAAGAAAGATCAAACCAGAACATATTAGGGAAATTAAGAATAGTATTAGATTAAAAGAAAAGGCTTATAATGTTGCAACGAAGAGTAGTAAGTCTGAGGATTGGGAGTATTTTAGAAACCAACAAAGGGCAAACAAAAAGTTAATAAAAAGGGAAAAAATAAAATGTGAGAGTAAACTAGCCAGGAATATAAAAACAGATTGTAAGAGCTTTTGAAAGTATATAAAAAGGAGAGTAACTAAATTAAACATTGGTCCCTTACAGGCAGAGACAGGAGGAATTTTCATGGGAATGGCAGAGACATTGAACAAATATCTTCTGTCTGTCCTCCTAGTAGAAGACACAAATTACATACCAGAAATAGAGGGTAATTAAGCGGCTAATCACCTCTCATTCTTCTAAACTTCAGAGAATACAGGCCCGATTTACTTAACTTCATCCCAGGGACCAATCTAGTGAACCTTTCCTGCATTGCCTCCAATGCAAGTATATCCTTTCTTAAATGTGGAGACCAAAACTGCACATTGATGTGGTCTCACCAAAACCCTGTACAATTGTAGCAATACTTCCTTATTCCTGTACTCCAGTCCCCTTACAATAAAGGCCAACTTGCCACTTGCTTTCCTAATTGCTTGCTGTACCTGCATGCCAACCTTCTGCATTCCTTGTGCAAGCACACCCAAATCTCTTTGAACATCGATAATTACAAATTTAACACCTTTTAAAAAATATTCTGCTTTTTTATTCTTACAACCAATGTGCATAACTTCACACTTCCCTACATTATACTCCATCTGCCATCTTATTGCCCACTCACTTATCCTGTCTGTATCTCTTTGCAGCCTCTCTATGTCCTCCCACAGTTTATCTTTCCACCGAGCTTTGTATCATCATCAAACTTAGATGCATTATTCTCTGTCTCTTCATCTATGTCATTAATATAGATTGTAAATAGCTGAAGCCCCAGCTTGAGGCACTCCACTATTTACTGTCTGCCAACTTGAAAATGCGCCATTTATGCCTACTCGTTGCTTCCTGCCTGTTAACCAATCATTTATCTATACTAATATGTTATACCTAACTTCATAAGCCCATATCTTCCAATTAACCTTTTGTGTGGCACCTTATTGAATGCCATTTGGAAATCCAGGTATACTACATCTACTGATTCCCCTTTATCTACCATATTAGTTACATCCTCAAAAAACTCTAATAAATTTGTCAAACAGGATTTCACTTTAGTAAAACTATGTTGACTTGTTCTAATCATACTTTGTTTTTTTAAGTCCATTGTTAAGACTTCCCTAATAATAGATTCCAGCATTTTCTCAATGACTGATGTTCAGCTAACTGGCCTGTAGTTCCCTGTTTCTCTCTCATTCCTTTCTTGAAAAGCGGTGTAGCATTTGCCAGCTTCCAATCTGATGGGACTGTTCCCGAATCTAAGGAATTTTGGAAAATCATAGCTTGCACATCCACTATATCAGCAGCTATCTCTTTTAAAATCCGAGAGTCTAGGCCATCAGGTTCTGGAGATTTGTCAGATTTTAGTTCCTTAAGTTTCTCCAATACTTTTTCTCTGCTGATATGAATTTTCTTAATTTCCTCACTCTTTTTAGCCGCGAGATTACATCTATTTCTGGTATGGAACTTGTGTCTTCTACTGTGAAAACAGACACAAATTATTCATTCAACACCTCTGCCATTTCCTCATATCCCATGATAATTTCTCCTGTCTCTGCTTCTAAGGGACCAACATTTACTTTAGATGCTCTTTTCCTTTTGATATGCCTATAAAAGCTCTTACAATCTGTTTTTGTTACTGGCTAGTTTACTCTCATTCAATTTTTTTCCTTTTTTATCAACTTTTTGGTTGCCCTTTGCAGGTTTCCAAAACACTCCCAATCCTCAGACCTGCTACTCTTTTTTGCAACATTATAAGCCTGTTCTTTTAATCTGAAACTATCCTTAACTTCCTGAGTGAGCCATGGATGGGTCTTTCTGGCTGAGTTTTTGTTTTTCAAAGGAATGCATTTTTGTTGAACATTTTGAATTTTTTAAAAAGATTTCCCACTGTTCATTTACCACCATAAGTTTAAGTCTATTTACCCAATTTACCTTAGCCTGTTCTCCCCTCATCCCAACATAATTAGCTTTGTTTAAGTTTAAGATTCTTGTTTGTGATTGGAGCATGTTGCTTTTGAACTTAATGGGAATTCAATGGTATTATGATCACTGTTTCCCAATGGATCTTTTACTATGACATTGCTAATTAGCCCTACTTCATTACACAATACTAGATCTAAGATAGATTTATTCCTATAATAAAAGCAAAATACTGCAGATGCTGAAAATCTGCAATAAAAACAGAAAGTGCGGGAAGTACTCAGCACATAAGACAACATCTGTGGAGAGAGAGGCAGAGTTAACATTTCAGTTCTGTGAACTTTCATCAGAACTGGCAAAGGTTAGAAAAGAATTAGGTTTTAAGTGAGTGAAGACGTTTGGGGGTGGGAAGGTGGGGAAGAGAACAAAAGGGAAGGTATGTGATAGGGCAGAGTGCAGGAGAGATTAAATAACAAAGCTGTCCTGGGATAAAGGCAAAGAGTATGTTAATGCTTGTGGTGAAAGACAAAACATTGGTCCAAAGAGAGTGTTAATTGCAGAATAATGAGCAGCTCTGTCTACATGAAAAACAGGCACATGGTTAAAAAATAAAAAGACATTTAAATAAAATAAAAAATATAAAAAACGGCCAGTCATGCTCTGAAGTTATTGAACTCAATGTTCAGTCTACAAAGCTGTAGAGTGCCTAATCAAAAGATCAGGTGCTGCTCCTCGAGCATGTGTTGATGTTCACTGGAACACTGGAGCAGGCCAAAGACAGAAATGTTGGCATGAATTGAGGGGGGAGTGTTGAAATGGCAAACGACCGGAAACTCCGGGTCATGCTTTCGGACTGAGTGGAGGTGTTCCGCAAAGTGGTCACCTAATCTGCGTTTGGTCTCTTCAATATAGAGGCGACCAAATTGTGAGCAGCGAATACAGTATACTAAATTGAAGGAAGTACAAGTAAATCGTTGCTTCACCTGGAAGGAGTGTTTGGGGCCTGGGATGGTGAGGAGAGAAGAGGTAAAAGGGCAGGTATTACACCACCTTCGATTGCATGGGAAGGTGCCGTGTGAAGGGGATGAGGTGTCGAGGGTAATGGAGGAGTGGACCGGGGTGTTGCAGAGGGAAGGATTCCTTCAGAATGCTGACAGGGGAGGGGAAGGGAAGATATGTTTGGTGGTGACATCATGCTGGAGGTGGCTGAAATGGCAGAGGATGATCCTTTGGACCCGACTACCACTACATTGCTATTTACTCTTCCTGCTTGCATGGCTTCCTGTACCATGGTGCCATGGCCAGTTTGCTCATCCACCCTGTAGCCCTCGCTCTCATCCATACAAGCTGAAAGAGCCTCAAACCTGTTGGACAACTTGCCGTGGATCACACTGGCGTCCACGAGCTCCCACATAGTGCAGCTGCAACACATCACCTGCCCTACCATCCTGATTGTGTTTTAAGTAACTAATTATTTATTTACTTACTTAATGAATAGGAAATACTCACCAGACAATCTATTAAGCTTCACTACTTACAATTACTAAAATTACACAAGTTTTGAAAGATAAAAAAGAAAAACCAACCAGCCAATAAACTAGCTTTTTTTCCTGTGACGTCACTCTTTGATTTGTTTTCTCAGAACGCGTCGGGCGGCTCTGGTGGCCTGGACTGGACTGACCAGCTCTTTTAAACTGTGCTGGTCTCACTCTGTCTCTCTCCGTCCTGCTGCCGCTGCTTTCAAAGGATGATGGGTGAACGGGACCTGTTGTGAGCTAGGGCATGGGCAGCAGAGTTTTTGATGACCCCAAGTTTATGGAAGGTAGAGGGCTGGATTTTACCAAACCCGTGACATTGGGTTCTGTGGCAGGGGGCAGTAGATTGTTCCAGCAGAGGCCCGCCATGGAGGCCAACGTCAGGAGAGCCCGGCCCAATCCTTTCGGTGGTGGTGAGGCTCCCTGGCTGCCCCCCCACTGCTGGGCAATGGGAACTGAATTACAATATTTAAATGAACAGGATGAATACGTTTAAATAATCTTACCTTTAATCTTCCGGGCTTGCCACGATCCTCAATGAGGCGACCGGCACTCCTGTGCCTTTAATTCCCCGTCTGGGGAAAGCTGGCATGAGATGGTTTTCCCTGAAGAAATCCATGCTGGCATTTTTAAATTAACCTGCATTTGTCCATGTGCCTATTATTTTTGTCCTGAATTATTTTTTCTAGAAGTTTCTCCACCACCAAAGTTAAACTGACTGGCCTGTGGTTGCTGGGTTTATCTTTACACCCTTTTTGAACGAGAGTGTAATGTTTGCATTTTTGCAGTCCTCTGTCACCACCCCTGAGTCTAAGGAAGACTGAAAAATTATGGCCTGTGCCTCCACGATTTCCACCCTCACTTCCCTCAGTATCCTTGGATGCATCTCATCCTGTCCTGGTGCTTTATCCACTTTAAGTACAGCCAACCTATCTAATGCATCACCTTTATCAATTTTAAACCCCTCTAGTGTCTGAATTACTTCCTTTTTCACCATTGCCTGGGTTGCATTTTCTTCCTTGGTAAAGACAGATGCAAAGCATTGATTTAATACCTCAGCTATGCTCTCTGCCTCCATGTGTAAATCCTCTTTATGGTCCCTAATCGGCCACACTTATCCTTTTATCACCCTATTACTATTTATATATTTCTATCGAAAACGTTGGGATTTCCTTTAATGCAACCTTCCAGTCTCTTTTCATGCTCTCTCTTTGCTTCTCTTATTTGCTTTTTCACTTCCCCTCTGGACCTTCTATATTCAGCCTGGTTCTCAATTGTATTTTCTACCTGGTGTCTGTCATAAGTACACTTTTTCTTCTTTATCTTAATCCCTACCTCTTTTGTCATTCAGGGAGCTCTGGATTTGTTTGCCCTACCTTTCCCCTTCGAGGGTACATACCTTGACTGTGTCCAAACTATCTCTTCTTTAAAGGTAGCCCATTGTTCAGCTATTGGTTTTATCTGCCAACTTTTGACTCCAGTTTATTTTCCCCAGCTTCATTCTTACCCCATTGAAGTTGGTGTTCCCCCAGTTAGTTATTCTTACTGTGAATTGTTCTTTGTCCTTTTCTATAGTAGGCCTAAACATTATGATATAATGATCACTGTCCCCGAAATGCTCTCCTACTGATACTTGATCCACTTGGTCTACCTCATTCCCAAGAACCAGGTCTAGCAGTGTCTCCTTTTTCGTAGGACTAGCAACATACTGCTGTAGAAAATTTTCCTGAACACACCCTAGAAACTCTTGCCCTATCTGCCCTTTACACTACTACTATCCCAGTCTATGTTTGGATCATTAAAATCCCCCATTATAACTATGCTATAATTTTTGCACCTCTCTGTAATTTCCTTGCACCTCCTAACTCTCCAAATCCTGTCCGCCATCTACAAGACACAAGTCAGGAGTGTGATGGAATACTCTCGACTTGACTGGATGAATGCAGCATCAACAACACTCAAGAAGCTTGACGCCATCCAAGATAAAGCAACCTGCTTGATTGGCACCCCATCCAGCACCTTAAACATTCACTTTCTCCACCACTGGCGCACAATGTACCATATACAAAGTGCACTGCAGCAACTTCCCAAGGCTTCTTCAAAAGCACTTTCCAAACCCACAACCTATATCACCCAGAAGGACAAAGGCAGGAAATTCATGGGAACTCCACCACCTGCAAGTTCCCCTCCAATTCACTCACCATCCTGACTTGGAACTACATTGCTATTCCTTCACTGTTGCTAGGTCAAAATTCTGGAACTCCATCCCTAACAGCACTGTGGGTGTACCAACACCACATGAACTGCAGCGACTCAAGAAAACGGCTCACCACCAACTTCTCAAGGGAAATTAGGGATGGGCAACAAATGCTGACCTTGCCAGTGACTCTCACATTCCAAGATTAAATGAAAATCTTGCTTCTCTGGGCCCAAACAAAAATAAATTTAAATTTAGACTTGTCTTTTTGGGACCCCTTTCGCTTGAGCACCAGGGAGGAACTATGCTCCATTTAGCAGGCTCTCTAAGTTGCATCAGGGCCCTATATACATCATAATACGCTAAATTTCAGATTAAAGAGGCTTCCACATAATCCAGGTCTGTGCCTTGGCCGCCCAGGAGAAAGCCCAAGTTAAAATGGCAGCAGAGCAAGAATGGACCAGAAAATCATCCACCTCGATTTTAATGCTGCTCATGTCCTCTTTCAGTCATGATTTAAAATTGCCCCTAAATCAGTCTGTACAAATTATTGGTACAGCTAAATCCAAAATTCTGTGTGCCACACTATAGCAAGGATATCTAGGAATTGAGAGCAGCACTGGAAAAGACAACTAAACTGACCTCTTGCAAAAGACATCAGAGCTAGGAAGAAAGATTGATGAGCCAGGGATTATTTATTTTGAAGAGAAGGCTCAGGGGAGATAATATTCACATATTCCAGATTCTTTAGGGAATAGATAAATTGAATCCTGATAACAGATGACTGATAATATTTTGCAGTTGAAACAAAATCTAAAACCAGGGATCATTAAATCAAACTTAGAATAAGGAAGTGGCACAGAGAGGTTTGATTTAACTACTTTACATGGAGATGGATGAAAGTGTGAAATGGACTATGCACAGAGGCAATTGAGGCAGTAGTTTGGAATAAAATGGAAATGTAGTCAACCATGAAGAGGATAGTTGCAGACTTCAGGAGGACATAGACTGTTGAAATATGTAGATACTCTTGGAAAACAAAAAAATGTGCAGGGCTATGGGCAAACAGCAGAAGAATGGAACCAATTAGATAGCTCTTTCAAAGAGTTGGCACAGGCGCCCTGGGCCGAATGACCAGCTTCTGTGCTGCATGATTCTATATTTGAGTAATTGAGAGCTATTAGATTTTTGAACTGTTTTATATTGACTGCATTGTGTTTTCTGGTCCTATACATTATGGTCCTTCTGCAGCAACAGCCCTTGAATCAGTGGATGAAGCAGTAAGGTATAGCTGCATGTCATTGCCATACATATGAAAGCTGATTCCATGTTTCCAGGTAATGTCACCAAGGGATAGCATATAGATGGTGAAGGTTAGGGAGCCAAGGATGATCCTATGGGGTATATGGAGGTGAATGTGCAAGCAGATAAAAAGCAGGTATGAACAGCAATGTAGTGTTTGTGTTGAATCTGTTGTGTTTGGGAATATGGAGGGACATGTTCTAAAGGTAGACTACAAAAGAGAGAAATTGAAGAAGGGTGGAATTGTTACTGGTGTTGAAGTGGCAGAGAAGTTGAAGTGGATGAAATATAATATGAAGCCACGGTCTCAATCATACCAGATGTGATTTGTGACAGTGGATAGGAGATGAGGCTGGGATATCTGTGCTGTACAAGATGATGATGGGAGCAACCCTACAAGAATTGTTAGCTCTCAAATTCAGCTTCTATGTTTACACAAAGAGCACAAAAAATTGTTGCACCTGCATCTCCTTCAACATGTAATGTTTGCACAAAATGTCAGTCATGTAGTATTTACTAACTGATCGGATGGTACCATAGCAAGGAAGAATAAAGAAGTCTTCTTTTATATCATGGCTTACCACCTCCTCAAGTCATCCAAAGCTCTTCACATCCAATCAATTACTTGTGAACTAAAAACATTTTTATTTGTGCAAAATTCCACTAAATTTTTGCACAGCAATATCATTCAAACAGCAAATAAAATAAATGGCCAGTTAATCTATTTTAGTATTATAAGTTGTGTATGCACAACTTGTTTAGGTGTCCAACACCATCCAAATCAAACAAACAGTGTATCTGCATCACATTAAGTGCTAATGAACCCCAATATCTTCTGCCAAAACCATCCACTATTCCAAGATCATTCTGAAGAGTAAAGGTAATGCACATTTTTTTTCCTTCACTGCAACCTCTTTAAAGCTGTCTCCTTCTGGCCCCTCCACCTTATGGCAGTCTTTGACATGGTTATGAACACCACCTTCCTTCAATGTCTCTTATTACCTGTCCAGTTCAATTGGATTGCACTCTCTTGGTTCCACTCTTATCTATCTGATTGTATCAAAGGTATTTCCAGCAATAGGTTTTCTTGCTACTCCTGAATTGTTACCTGTAGAGTCCCCCAAGGATCTATCCTTGACCCTCTTCCTTCATTATCCTTGTCTGGCTTCTCGCGGGATGGGGGTGGTTGCAAAAGATCCCATGGCACTATTTGAACAAGAACAAGAAATTATGCTGCTTTTCGAGTCAGCATGTATCCATCAACAAACATCACAAAAAAAATTATCTCATCTTTTACCTTACTGCTACTTGTGGGATCTTGCAGTACACACATTGGTTGCCTCACTTTCCTACATTACAACAATAGCTACACTTCAAAAGTATCTCATTGTGAAACTCTTTCTGACATTCTCAGGTTATATAAGTGCAAGCTCTTGCTTCTTTACATGCTGTCTATTGGCGATATCATCCATTGAGTTAGTTTTCATGTGCACATTAAATTTACCCAGTTTTAAGACTCTACTATCTCGCTTGGCCCTTCACTTGGTGGCCTCCCATCCTCCAGCCTCCATAAAATTCAACTCATTGAAAACACTGCTGATCAGATCCTAATGTGCACAAAGTCCTGTTCGTCCATTACCCCTGTGCTTGCTGACCTATATTGGCAACACCTCGATTTTAAAATTCTCATTCTTATTTTAAAATCCCTTCATAGCTTTGTCGCTCCTTATCACTGTAGCCTATACACTGTAGATTTCCCTCCCATAACCTCTCTATCTCTCTCTTTTAAGATGCTCCTGTAAACCTACATTTTTGACAAAGCTTCTGGTCACTTGTCGTAATATCTCCTATGTGGCTCGGTGTCAAATTTTGTTTGGTAATGCTTCTCTGAAGCACCTTGGGCCATTTAGGCATTGTATAAATGAAAGTTGTTGCTGATGCTGTTGTTAGACTGTTGTCAGTCTTGGATGTGCTCAATTTCCTCATCGTTTTGGTAAAAGCCATTGATTTCGGCCCACACCACAACCCATGCGCCCTTGCCGCTGATTCGATCCTTCTCCTTGTCCACTATCTAAGGCTGAACCAGATCGCCCCCAAGCTCAGATTCCATGGGTTTTTACCAGTTATTCCTCTGTGCTCTAGAAATAGACATGCATAGGGATCAATGAACAGCAAACAATCCTCATATAGTTTGGTGCCATATCAAAGCAGATGGTGGTGTCGTGGTAATGTCACTGGACTAGTAATTCAGGGACCCAGGCTAATGCTGTGGCAACACAAGTTCAAATCCCATCATGGCAGCTGGTGGAGTTTAAATTCAATAAGTTAAGAAATTCAGTGAATTAATAAAAATCTGGAACTGAAACCTAGTCTCAGTAATTATGCTATGGTTCACTAATGTCCTTTCAAAAGTAAGTTGTATAAAATAAATTTGAAGAAGTCTGACGTGCTAATTCAAAGCTTTTTCACTGCTGTTAATAGTACCAATTTAACATTTCAACGGTCTGAAAACAGTTTTAAATCTAGGTATTATAGTCTCTTCCAACATCAGAGAGGCTCTAGAGATTAACATTAACCCATTGCTACAAAAACAAAAAATTAATTTAAAATAATGGTGCAATCTCTCGTCGTCCCATTGAAGATGAGTGTATACTATCAAAATTACAGTAATGCCCAGACAGTAGTTACAGAGCCACTTATTCACTGTGATCCCATTTAAAATTCATGACTCTTTCTTCTGAAACCTTAACAAAATGTTTAGAAAATTTATATGGGGAGATTTGGTCGAATAATTGGTTTGGAATGGCTCTAAGATGATAGAAAATCAGAAGGTTACTTGACCTGTTCAAACATTATGTTGCTTATCAACTGAAAACCATAATGGTAATGGTTTCATCCTTATCCATTTGTAAGAGAAAACTGTTTTATTACGAAGGAATAGTTAGTCCACGGTGTTAATCACAGCTGTCTCTCATCATAGGCAGTCAAGAAAACAACCTCCCAAATTGAATAGTCCTTGTATGGGTTCTGTCTGTGTATGAGACAGTTTCTGTTCTTCTTTTCCGTTCAATTGTG
This sequence comes from Heterodontus francisci, assembly GCF_036365525.1. Taxonomy (NCBI): domain Eukaryota; kingdom Metazoa; phylum Chordata; class Chondrichthyes; order Heterodontiformes; family Heterodontidae; genus Heterodontus; species Heterodontus francisci. Next base: position 72,535,188 of record NC_090384.1, read on the forward strand.
TACGTTATTTTACTTAACATTTAATTAGAATGCTGTTGCTATCAAATAAATGTAGTAGCTTTGAAAATAATCATTTACTTGATATTGACATGGTGTAGCTGTGAGGTTATAGTTCATATTCTGGAACCTTTACCAAATGCCTTTCCAAAGGGAACAAAGAATTTCACTGCATGCATAGCAATGATGGTTAGAAAAAGTCTGTCATGGACAGGGAGTCAACTTGGGATGTGAATCCAGCTTCAGCAAAGTGTACTATGCTAAAACTGATGACTATGTCAAACAAGTCCTCTGCTGTCATCAGAACCTAACCTGCTGCTGGGCGGGTGCCAATTGCACCAGGAAACACCATACCAGTCCTGAAGAAGGTGATATTTAGCTGGTGGGGATGCCGACACCAAGCCCATTATGAGTTTTGGGAGTGGCAGAGGGGGTGGGAGTGGGGAGTGGCTATCAGCAGTCTGTTGCTTCAGTCTGGAGCCAGGACGAACAATCTTTCTCCTCCTCACTCCATATTCAGAAATGTTAATCATTTTTTAACATCTTTTTGTGGCGGCCTCCAGCAGTCCCTTTAATAAAAAAGGCTGCAGCAATGTTGGTCTTTACCTTAAGGGAATTGGAATACAAAGTGAGGAAGCAATGCTTCAGTTATACAGAGTCTTGGTCAGATTCCATCTGGAGTACTTTGTTCAGATTTGGGAACCAAACTTTAGGAAACATATATTGGTTTTGGAGGGTGCACAATTTACCAGAATGATACCAAAGCAGAGAGGATTATATTATAAAGACAGGTTGCACCAACTTAGTTTGTATTTCCTTAAATTTTGAAGGTTGAGGGGTGATCTAATTGAGGACTTTAAAATGATAAAGGGATACAATAGGACACAGAGAATCTATTTTCTCTAGTGGGATAATTGAGCGCTAGGGTCATGACCTTAAAATTCGAGCTAGGCCATTTAGGAGTGAAATCAGGAGATTTTTATTTTACACAAAGACTAGTGGGAGTCTTGAACTCTGTCCTTCAAAGGGCTGTGGATGCTGGGTCAATTGGAAAGTTGAAGACTGTGATTGATAAAATGATATCAAGGGAGAAAGAGAAAAGGTGGGGAAATGGCATTGAGGTGCAGATGAGCCATGATCAAATTGAATGGTGGAATGCTTGATGGGCTGAATGGCTTAATTCTGTTCATTTTTTCCTATGTTGCTAATGATTAATCAAGCAACTGAACTGATGGAGTAGTTCATCAATTCAATGAATGTATGATCTATACAAGAAAGGTTCATTCTATGATTTGGTTAAAGCCAAAATGAGATCTTCCTGAAAATCAATATACTTCATATAAAGCTATGAGGAGAATTTAAAATAAAATGAAATACTTCCTTGACTTTAATACAAAAATTCCAATCAATACTAATCAAATATTAACCATCATTTTGTGAATAACTTCATTGCTTTATCATTATAATATCCTAAAACAGATATTAAAATAATTAAAAACAAATATGCCACAGATACATCTCATCTATTAGTACTCAGTTATAGTTAGCACAAATTTAAGTTCTCAATAGAAATATGCTTAATTTTGAATAATGTGAAATAATGAGCTGAATTTAGTGAAGCCGTCCAGGGATCTGGTGTGGGCCAAAAAGGTGAGGGGAACCCTGCCTTGGCTCTTCGGAGCCTCCCAGCACCATTCAACTATGTTTGGGCACTTAACTGCCCAGCACCTGGATCCCCAACCCTTTAAAGATAGAGATCTCACCTCTCAGACCTGCCAACCAATCAGAGGGCTGGCAGCTCAGTAGTTTCAGCAGCAGCACTGGGAGTGGTGGTCACTGTCTGAGCCCTAGACCAAAGGTAAGTGAGGTGGAGTCACCGGGGCTAGTCGAGCAGGCCCCGGCAATGGGGGTTGGTGGGGGGAGAGGGTGGGCATTGAGGGCAGGGGTGTGAACAGAGAGATGGCCTTTGCTGCCTGGGGTCCTCCGTGAGCCACATGGAGGAGGGGCCCCCTCAAGCTCGTAGGGAGGTCGCCTTATTTTACTGGGCGACCTCCCCACATGGCGGAGCCCCCCACATGGCGGAGCCCCCCCCATCTGGCTTAATTCCAGTGGCGGTGGGAAGAGGCCCTTATGTGGCAACTGATTGGCCACTTACGAGCCTCAATTGGTGTCTGGGTGGGAAGGCAGTCTTCAGCCTTTCCTGCCCTCGACTTAATTGTGGTGCAATGGGAAAACAACGGGCCTCTGCCCCCCTCCACCTTCTGTCACAATTCTATGGGCCCCCTGCCTCCTAGCCCGCCTCTGGGGGGCCCATTAAATTCTGCCCAATATATTTCATGAATGAGAGGACTTAATGCAAATGCGCAAGATTTCAATTTTCATCCATTTTGCAATAATGGCCACAAAATTCAGCTCCATTGTGCCACCGATGATAACACTACAGAAAGCAAAGGACCTCAAAATGGCAGGAGCAGCCCTTATGGCCACTTCCAGTTTGGTTCTACGAAGACCCCCATACTTGGAAGGGCGTTAACACAGCCATTCCATGTGTTTGCCTGTAGCTTTGACAGTGGGTAGATCATGATGCGAAACAGCCTCTCAGGCTGATTTGATGAACGTTTTGTAAACCTAGACCACACAGATCCAGTTAATGCCCTCTTCTAATCACTAACTGCTGAACACGCACTCAACTGCATGAGGGAACTCTCCCCATGAGCGTTATTTAAGGGCCAGTCAGCAGGTTGCTTTTGACTTACTTTCGCTGCTGCAAATTTTGTGAAATACAGTGATGTGTTCTTGGAGGAGTTTTGGTGACTTTCTTCATTTGGAAGAGAGCGTTGCTGCATCCTGGCAGGTAGATCAGAGAAGTTTTGTGACCTCTCCACAGAAAGACTACTACAGTCATACGGGCTGTAGTTGCAATCCCTCTTGTTCTGCAACATGACAGGTAGATGGAGCTGAGGCTGCAGAGAGTGAACGCTATGCAAAGAGGGAGAAAGAGCAGAGCTCTCCACAGAAGGCCATACCCCTCCCAAGAATCTTCAGGAGCAATGTCTGAGGTGCCTGCGATTCATTAAGGTCACAAAAATATGCCGCTTCCTTCAACAGGACCTGCAGCCCCAAAGTAGGGTATGGATAATGCTGCCAATGGTCATTAAAGTCACCGTCACTCTCAACTTTTACACTGGATCCATTTCAGGCGGGAGCATGTAATATTGACAAATTTCCCAGTTCACCGTCCATTACTGCATCCATGCCAGGTGAGGAGACTTTATTGTATTCTCTTTAACCAGAGAGAAGCAACAGGAGTGGACACGTCACTTTGCCAGGGCAGTGGGATTCCCAATCGACTGCCTGCACATGGCTCTGCAGGCCCCAGATGTAAACGGGGAGAAGTACAGGAACCACAGAGGTTTCCACTCTGTTAACATGGAATTGGTGATCAACCATGCCCAGATCATCATCTTGGTGAGTGTCCACTATCCTGGCAGTAGCCATGCCTTTATCCTAGCAGTCTGATGTCCTTTAGGCCACCGTGAAGAACCAGAGGCTGGCTGCATAGATACCCCCATGGCTCATGACTCCCCTCTGCTGCTGATCACATGGGAGACAAAGCATCTACAAAAAGAGGTATGCTGTAAACAGGAGTGGCATGGAGTAGGCCATCAGCATTCTCAAGCAACAGTTTCACTGCCTGGACCGCTTGCAGGAGACCTAGCACATTCACTGGAGCATTTCCCCAAATTCATGATATTCTGCTTTGTCCTCCACAAACTCACAATTATGAGGGTGCAGTCCATCCTACCAGGCATACAGCGGTCACCAGGCAGGTGGGGAGGGGGGGAGGAAGACGTGACTGAGGCAACAGGGAGGAGACATCCTGCATCCCGTTGCTCCGGATGGGCTGTCTGTGGGCACCTACTGGGACATCGGTTTCCTTCGCACTATCATCAACATTGCTCCACAATTCCCCACCTTTCAATCTATCCTCAATGCCCCACCACAGCATCCCCCCAGCCAAAGTCCAGAAATAAAAGCCACCAACAAAATACCTTATCCAATAACACTTACAATAATACATACAAAACGGAATTATTCACCGTTGTGCATCCCCTTCATGCCTGTGTTGCAAGCGCCTTTGCCTCTCCCAGTTGCTGCAGGATGGCTGGTAGAAGGCTGCTGACTTTCAATGGGGGAGACTGCAGATGGCCTTGCAACTCTGAATCTTGAGGTAAATAAGGACATGAAATGCTGGAAATACTCAGAAGGTCTGGCAGCATCTGTGGAGAGAGAAGCAGAGTTAACGTTTCAGGTCAGTGACCCTTCATCAGAACTGGCAGAGGCTGGAAATGTAATAGGTTTTAAGCAAATGAAGCACCTCTGATATGTCTTTTTCCACAACCGAGGGATCCCCCCCACTGTCTCAAGTCAATGATGCTGATTTAGGCAATCCTGTTGTCCTGCACGAGATGGAGACTTGGGGGAGGAGATACATTGGGCCTGTTGTGTTTGAGGGAAAGGTGGGCCATTGCAGCTGAGATTTCCACCTGCAGGTGAGTGCTTTTGTGCTTCCAGCTGATGTGAATGCCTCATTTCAGACTGACATCTCAGTCGCTGGGTGATGAGCCTCCAAACAGGAGAAACGCATAAGTATTAGAGCCTCCCAGACCTCGGTTGCACTCAATTCCCACAAACCTGCAGCTCCCTCCCCCCGCCGTTCAAGTAGTTGCGGCCCCTCCTCCTCATTCTTAGATGTTTCACCATCCTCATCTGAGGATGCCTCATGCTGACCAATGTCCTCATCATCCAGGGCCTCCCCCCTCTGCAGCGTCAGGTTATTTAAGGTGCAGAAGACGGCAACAATGAGAGATACTCTTTGTGGCGAGTACTGTAGGGCACCACCTGAGCGATTGAGACACCCAAATCTCATTTTCAGAAGACCTATGGTCTACTCTGGTGGTCACATGGCTCGCATTGTATAGTTCCTCTGCTTCGTTCCGTGGGTTCCTCACCGATGTCATCAGCCATGTCTTCAGCGGGTAACCCCTGTCACCAAGTATCTATCCTTGCAGGCATTCAGGAGGGCTGAATAGTGCTGGCACCTGGGAGTTCTGGAGAATGAATGCATCGTGACTACTTCCAGGATAATGAGCATACACCTGCAATATACACTTACGGTGGTCACAGACAAGTTGCACATTCATTGAGTGAAACCCCTTTTGATTAATGAAGGCCTATGACAGACCTGCAGGTGCTCTAATGGCCACATGTGTGCAATCAATTAAGCCTCGGACCATGGGGAACACAGCGATGGCACTGAATCTTCTGGCTTTCTTGGCCTGACTGGCGGGGTCCGTCTGGAACCTGATGAACTGGTTGGCACAGTATGGCATCAGTTACCACCTTGATGCAGTGATGCGCAGATGACTGCGAGACTCTGCACATGTCTCCTGATGAAGCCTGGAAGGAGCCTGATGTGTCGAAGTTCAGAGAGACTGTTAGCTTCAGAGTGACCAACATTGGATGGCCACCCACGCAGTTGAAGGTGACCTCCGCTGCCAGCATCTCACACAGAGATGTGACAGTCTCATGGGACAGGCGCAGTCTTCTTCGTCACTGGTGCTCTGACATCCGCAGAAGGCTCAACTGCTGCCAGTACACCCTGCCTGCTGGGTAGGCTCGTCTCCTCACAGGTGGTTGCTCCCGGTGCACTCTGTGACCTTCTTCTCCTCCCCCATGACCAGGCTGCACTTGGCAGTACCTCCAACTCCATCACAGATACACTGGTTGCTGCTCTTTTAAAGTTGCTGGATTCCCGACTCCCCCTTCGACTCATTTGACAGATGTAAAATGTGACAGTTGATGTAAAATGGTTGTCAATTGGATTGTCGATGACCTCAGTTGGCCCTTTATTGCTGCAAAGCAGATGGTGTATGGCGCCTCAGTCCCACCCGCCGTCCGACCTACATAAAATGGGGATTGGGTGTCATGACGTAGGGGACCCGACCCGACGCCATTGCTCGCCATTTGTCACATCGGCCCGTTTTGAGCAGGTAAAATTCCAACCTATGTTGCAGTGATTGAACATTCCCTACTATCAAGTATCAGCCAAATGTTACCACTACTAAAAAAAACTAATACTATACTAAAAATGTAATAGATCAGAAGGACTACCAAGCTGTTCTTTTATTTGGATGTGATCTTTACACAGACAGAAAGGAGACAGGGAAAGTCTTCTCTTCCTACTTATGGTAAGGCTGCATGAAATGAACTGTCTAATCTCACCACATGCCTTGTGTTTGCATGTCTGCAGTACAAAACTGCCGATAATTCAGTGCAATTAGTACCAAATTACAGTCTCACTCAGAACAAACTATACTACGTGACCAAGTGGCCTTTTCCTAATTCTTATGTTCACATTCGATTCTTGATAAGCAAGGGAGTGGAAGATTATCAGGGGTAGGTGGAAATGTGGAGTAATCAGTTCAGCCATGAACTTATTGAATGGCGGAGCAGGCTCGAAGGGCCGAGTGGCCTACTCCTGCCCCCAATTCGCATATTCGTATGTTTATATTAGATTTTTTTAACAAGAAGTGGATTCACCAAAATAGTAAGAGTACTTTTAGGCAATGCTGTTACAGGACATTGTATGGGCAAAGCACAGGGAGATTATTTTTGTATCCAACTATAGAGTGAATTTTGAAAGGTGCAGAGTCTTGCTAAACAACCAAACTCAGAGATTAACATGGCTCATTCAAACATGTAAAATTTCTGGCAATTAACTTTACTTTTAGTTACTGGAAAATTGGGGGTGCTGCAAACTAGGCACACAGCTCATTAGCCAATTCTATGATCCAAACCTTTGTAGAACAAGTCTTCTCAGCAGAACCTCATATTGCAAAATTTACCCTTAGATCTAACCTAGGAATAATTACTGCTCTCATTGAGAGTAATGTGGAAAGTACCCTTTCCCTAACATTGACATATCTCACCTTGATCAGTACGAAAATTCATTCTCCTAAAATGTATATATAATTTCAAAGAAAGCCAAAAATCTGTTCTAGATGTGGATTGCAAATGCACACCAAGAAACCATCATAACGGTCATTTTTTTATTTCTTGATGTTCTATGGATGACACTGCCATGGCTGCATCTATTGACCATCCTTAGTTAATTTGAGCCTTGTAGATGGTTGAGGGGTCAGCAATTGAGCTATTCGTTGCAGCACGCCTAACCTTTGTCCTGCTGTTGCAACCACGGTATTGATAAAGCTATCCCAGTTAAGTTTCTGGTTAATGGTAACCTCCCCCTCTCCAGATGTTAATCATGAGGAACTCAGAAATGGTGGTGCTGCAAGGAGGTGGAAGATTTTAGATATCTTTAGATATCAAGTGGCACTTATATGTGAATGTTAATTACCCTTTATCACCTCAAACCTGGATGTTGTCTAGGTTTTGCTGTATGCTAGCATGGATTGCTTCATTATCAGATTGGGAATAGAGCTGGATATTATTTGCTCTCATTTTTGCAGCTAATTATACATTTTACTTTAATGAAACCACACCCAATCTACCATCTGAGAGGACAAAAGCAAAAAACTGCAGATGCTGGAAATCTGAAATGAAAACAGAAAATGCTGAAAATACTCAGCAGGTCTGGCAGCATCTGTGGAGAGAGAAACAAAGTTTACATTTCAGGTCAATGGCCCTTCATCAGAATTTCCAACATTTTCTGTTTTTATCATCTGTGAGTGTTAGGTGAAGGAACTGTAATTGCTGAAAGAGAATCACAGAATTGTTAACTCGCAGGTGGGCATTCAGCCCATCGTGTCTGCAACGGCTCTCTGAATGAACAATTCACCTCATCCCATTCCCTGCCTTATCCCCGTAACCCTGCACGTTCTTCCTTTTCAGATAACAGTCTAATTCCCTTTTGAATGCTTCGATTGAACCTGCCTCCACTACACTCTCAGGCAGTGCATTGCAGAACCTAACCACTCGCTATGTAAAGAAGTATTTCATCATGTCACTTTTGCTTCTTTTGCCAATCACTTTGAATCCGTGACCACTCACTCTTAATCCTTTCACGAGTGGGCACAGTTTTTCTCTATCTACTCTGTCCAGACCTCTCATGATTTTGAATACCTCTATCAAATTTCCTCTCAGCCTTCTTTTCTCCAAGGAAAACAATCCCAACTTCTCCAATCTATGTTCATAACTGAAAATCCTCATCCCTGGAACCATTCTCATGAATCTTTTCTATACTCTTTCCAATGCCCTCACATCTTTCCAAAAGTGTGGTGCCCAAATCTGGGCACAATACTCCAGCTGAGGCCGAACTAGTGTCTTATACAATTTCAACATAACTTCCTTGCTCTTGAACTCTATGCCCCTATTAATAAAGCCCAGGATACCGTATGCTTTATTAACTGCTCTCTCAACCTGTCCTGCCATGTTCAATGACTTATGCATATATACACCCAGGTCCCTCTGCTCTTGCACCCCTTAGTGTTATACCCTTTATTTTATATTGTCTCTTCATGTTATTCCTACCAAAATGAATGACTTCATATTTCTTTTCATTGAACTTCATCTGTCACTTGTCCGCCCATTCCACCAACTTGTCTGTGTCCTTTTGAAGTTCTACACTATCCTCCTCAAAGTTCGTAATGCTTCCAAGTTTCGTGTCATCTGCAAATTTTGAAATTGGGCCCCATACACCAAGGTCTAGGTTGTTAATATATATCAGGTAGCGCAAGCATCCCATCACTGACCCCCAGGGAACTCTACGAGAAACTTTTCTCCAGCTCGAAGAACATCCATTAACCACTACTCTCTGTTTCCTGTCACTCAGAGGTCCTTTAACTGTCCTGTTGACCATCATTTTCTATTTGTATCTCTAGCTCTCAAGATCAGACAAGTCATGCAGTACAAGCCAATCAAGGTATCCAACATAATTGCAACCTGTTGCACCTTACATAGCCTTCCCTCAGCATCCTATTTGACTGCAAACTGGGCTTCAAACATATCCTTTCCATGACAAAACTGTCAACCCACCTCAATAATATTGCCACCTCTGCCCTTCCCTCAGCCCATCTATTGCTGAAACTCACAGCCATGTTTTTTTCACCTCCAGTCTCGACTATTCCATGTTCTTCTTGCCAGCACCTAATCTGCCACCGTCCATAAATTTCATCTTATCCAAAACTCTGCTATCTGCTATCCATATCCACCCCCTGCTCACCTATCACCTATGTGCTTCCTGACTTAAATTGGCTCCCAGTCCCTCAAAAGCTCCAATTTATACTGAGTCTTGTGAGTCAGAGCTCTTAACTCAGGGAATTTGAAATAGGAGTGATCCAAGAGAGGGAGCCGGAGACAGCGAGACCTGAGAGCTGAAGCCCAGAGGCGGTAATTAGGTGAGCAGGTAAGTAATTGGTTGGTGAGTTTTAAGGGTTCTTTCTCCATAAACTGGCGCAGCAGTTTAAACTGTTACTAGGGAGATATAAGTATTGTATTAAATTTATTGCTTAACTAGTTAAATTACTTAATATAACTACAAATAATTGTTGAGTGATATTTCTAAACTTGAAACCTAATTAGTTAAATAAAACACAATAGAGATGACAAGGCAGGTGATGTGTAGCAGCTGTAGCATGTGGGAGCTGGTGGACACCTGTGTCATCCACTGCAACCACATCTGCAGTAAGTGTCTGCACCTCAAGGAAATTCAGAGTTGGTGAGCCGGAGTCTGAGTTTCGGACACTGCGATGCATCAAGGAGGGGGAGAGTTACCCAGACACTTTGTTCCAGGAGGCAGTCACACCCCTTAGGTTAGGTACTTCAGATTTGATCCGTGGTCAGGAACAGGAGGGTGTGACTATGAGTGAGGCAGTTATGGGGATCCAGAAGGTAACAATGGAGGAGCCACAGCCCTTGTACTTGTCCACCAGGTTCAAGATTCTTGCAGCTTGTGTGGACGAGAGCAGCGGCTGTAGGGTGGAGGAGCAAACTGACCACAGCGCTGTGGTGCATGGGGCCATTCTCATGGGGGGAGTGAAAAGGAATGTTGTAGTAGGGGACAGTCTAGTAAGGGGGCTAGATACTGTTCTTTGCAGCCAATACGTGAGTCTCGAAGGCTATATTGCCTGCCCGGTGCCAGGGTTAAGGAAATCTTCTCAAGACTGAAGAGGAACTTGGAGTGGGAGGGAAGGATCCAGTTGTTGTGGTCCATGGGGGTACCAACAACATAGGTAGGACTAAGAAAGAGGTTCTGCTGAGTGAGTATGAGCAACTGGAGGCAAAATTAAAAAGCAGAACCACAAAGGTAATAATCTCTGGATTACTATCTGAGCCATGAGCAAATTGGCATAGGGAAAGTAAGATTAGTGATTTGAATGTGTGGCTCAAAGATTGTTGTGGGAGAAATGGGTTTGGATTCATGGGGCACTGGCACCAGTACTAGGGAAAGAGGGAGCTGTACCGTTGAGAAAGCCTTCACCTGAACCACACTGTGAACAGTGTCCCGGCGAATCATACAACAAGGGCTGTAGAGAGTGTTTTAAACTAAATAGTGGGGGGAGGGTTCATGTGAGGGGAGATTTGGAAGTTAAAGAGAAAAAAACAAGGCAATAGCGCAGGGTACTGATATGGGTAATGATAACCAGAGGGTGACAGGAAGGGACAGAGCGCACAAACGTAAGAGTGCACCAGCAAATGAAGTTAGAGTAGGAAATCTTTATCGGAATACATGAAGCCTTTGGAATAAGATAGATGGCACAGATAGAACTAAATGAGATGTTATGATAGCCATTACAGAGACATGGGTGCAAGGTGATCAAGGCTAGGAAGTGAATAATCAAGGCTATTTGACATTTCGGAAGGATAGGAAGAAAGCAAAAGGAGGTGGGGTAGCTCTGTTAATAAAGGATGAGATCCCCCTATAGTAGTGAGAAATGATCTTGGCTCAAAGATCAAGATGTAGAATCAGTTTGATAGAGATAAGAAATAGCAAATGAAAGAAGTCACTGGTGGTAGTAGTTTATAGGCCCCCATACAGTAGATACACTGTAATAAAGGTACTGCAACAATCGTGGGTGATTTTAATCTTTGTATCAATTGGACAGATCAAATTGGCAAAGTTAGCCTGGAGGATGAGTTCATAGAGTGTATTCGGAACAGTTTCTTCGAATAATACATTCTGAAACATAGGAACGTAGGAACATAGGAAATAGGAGCAGGAGTAGGCCATTCGGCCTGTCGAGCCTGTTCTACCATTCAAACAGATCATGGCTGATCATCTACCTCTATGCCATTTTCCCCACTATCTCCATATCCCTTGATGTCATTAGTATCCAGATATCTATTGATTTCTGTCTTAAACATGCTCAATGATTGAGCTTCCACAGCTCTCCAGGGTAGAGAATTCTAAAAATTCACCACCCTCTGAGTAAAGAAATTCCTGCTCATCTCAGTCTTAATAGGCCTACCCCTTATTCTGAGACTGTGTCCCCTGGTTCTTGATTCACCAGCATCCCATCCACATCTACCCTGTCACACCCGGTAAGAATTTTGTAAGTTTCAATGAGATCACCTCTCATTCTTCGAAACTCTGGCGAATACAAGCCCAGTTTCTGCAATCTCTCCTCATAAGATAATACCGCCATCCCAGGGATTAGTCTGGTAAACCTCTGTTGCATTCCCTCTATGGCAAGTATATCCTTCCTTAGGTGAGGAATCAACCAGGGAGCAGGCTATTTTAGTCCTGGTAATGTCTAATGAGACAGGATCAATTAATGACCCCAGAGTAAAGGATCCTCTAGGCAAGATTTCACATTCAGCTTGAGGGTGTGAAATTTGGGTGGGTCTGAAACTATTATTGTAAACTTAAATAAAGGCAGTTACAAGGGTATGAAGACAGAGTTAGCTAAAGTGGACTGGAAAAATAGGTTAAAAGGTAAGAGGGTAGAGAAACAGTGGTAGACATTTAAGGAGGTATTTCATAACTCTCAACAAAGATATATTCCATTGAGAAAGACAGACTCTATGAGAAAGATGAGCCATCCATGGTTAACTATAAAAATTAAGGATGGGTATCAACTTGAAAGAAAAGGTGTACGTTGCTGCAAAGATTAGTGGTAGGTCAGAAGAATGGGAAAATTTTAGAAGCCAGCAAAGGATGGCTAAAAAAGGGGAGAAATTCAAGTATGAGAGTAAACTAGCAAGAAATATGAAAACACATAGTCAAAGCTTCTACAAGTATAGAAAAAGGAAAAGAGTAGTTAAAGTAAGCATTTGTCCCTTAGAAGATGAGACTGGGGAATTTAAAATGGGAAACAAGGAAATAGCAGAGACTTTGAACAAGTACTTTTTATCTGTCTGTAAGATCTGTCCCAAGATCACATCGTTGGCACCAGCTGGACCTCATCGTCACACGGCGAGCCTCTATGAACAGTGTCCGAATCACACGCAGCTTCCACAGTGCGGACTGCGACACCGACCACTCCCTGGTGTGCAGCAAAGTTAGACACAAACCAAAGAAGCTACATCACTCCAAGCAGAAGGGCCGCCCGCGCATCAACACTAACAGGATTTCCACAGCTGTTACATAAGTTTCTAAATTCACTTGAAAAAGCCCTTCAAAGCACTCCTGCAGGGGAAGCAGAGACAAAGTGGGCCCACATCAGAGACACCATCTATGACTCAGCAATGACCACCTTTGGCAAACGTGAGAAGCAGAATGCAGACTGATTCCAATCTCACTTTGAAGAGCTGGAACCTGTCATAGCCGCTAAGCGCACTGCATTGTTGAACTACAAGTAAGCCCCCAGCGAGTTAACCACCGTCGCACTTAAAGTAGCCAGAAGCATTGCACAAAGAACAGCCAGGCGCTGTGCAAATGACTACTGGCAACCGTAATCTGCAGTCCTCTGCAGTCGTATTCAGCTGGCCTCCGAAATCGGAAACATCAAAGGAATGTATGATGGCATTAAGAGAGCTTTTGGGACAACAATCAAGAAGATCGACCCCCCCCCCCCTCAAGTCTAAATCAAGGGAAACGATCATGAACCAACGCAAGCAAATGGACTGCTGGGTGGAGTACGACCTAGAACTGTACTCCAGAAAAAATGTTGTCACTGATACCGTCCTCAGTGCAGCCCAGTCTCTGCCAGTCATGAATGAGCTGGATGAACAGCCTTCAAAATCGGAACTCAGTGAGGCCATTGATTCTCTAGCCAGTGGAAAAGCCCCTGGAAAGGACGGCATTACCCCTGAAATGATCAAGAGTGCCAAGCCTCTCAGCACTCCACGAACTGCTTTGACTGTGCTAGGGAGCAGTACGACAGGACATGCGCGATGCCAATATCATCACCCTCTATTAGAACAAGGGTGACCACGGTGACTGCAACAACAAACGTGGAATCTCCCTGCTCAGCATAGTGGGGAAAGTCTTCGCTCGAGTCATTTTAAACAGACTCCAGAAGCTGGCTGAGCATGTCTACTCTGAGGCACAGTGAGGCTTTCGAGCAGAGAGATCCACCATTGACATGCTGTTCTCCCTTCGCCAGCTACAGGATAAATGCCACAATGAACAGATGCCCCTCTATGTTGCTTTCATAGGTCTCACCAAAGCCTTTGACCTTGTCAGCAGACGTGGTCTCTTCAGACTACTAGCAAAGATCGGATGTCCACCAAAGCTACTAAGTATCATCACCTCATTCCATGAAAACATGAAAGGCACAATTTAGCATTGCGGTGCCTCATCAGACCCCTTTCCTATCCTGAGTGGCATGAAACAGAGCTGTGTTCTCGCACCTACACTGTTTGGGATCTTCTTCTCACTGTTGCTCTCATATGCGTTCAAGTCTTCAGAAGAAGGAATTTTCCTCCACACAAGATCAGATGGCAGGTTGTTCAACCTTGCCCATTTTCGAGTGAAGACCAAAGTATGGAAAGTCCTCATCAGGGAACTCCTCTTTGCTGACGATGCTCCATTAACATCCAACACAGAAGAGTGTCTGCAGAGACTCATCGACAGAATTGTGGCTGCCTGCAATGAATTTGGCCTAACCATCAGCCTCAAGAAAACAAACATCATGGGACAGGATGTCAGAAATGCTCCATCCATCAATATCGGTGATCACGCTCTGGAAGTGGTTCAAGAGTTCACCTACCTAGGCTCAACTATCACCAGTAACCTGTCTCTCGATGCAGAAATCAACAAGTGCATGGGAAAGGCGTCCACTGCTATATCCAGACCGGCCAAGAGGGTGTGGGAAAATGGCGCACTGACACGGAATACAAATGTCTGAGATTTTCAAGCCTGTGTCCTCAGTACCTTGCTCTACAGCAGTGAGGCCTGGACAACGTACATCAGCCAAGAGCAACATCTCAACTCATTCCATATTCGCTGCCTCTGGAGAATCCTTGGCATCAGGTGGCAGGACCGTATCTCCAACACAGAAGTCCTCGAGGCGGCCAACACCCCCAGAATATACACCCTACTGAGCCAGCGATGCTTGAGATGGCTTGGCCATGTGAGGCGCATGGAGGATGGCAGGATCCCCAAGGACACTTTGTACAGCGAGCTCGTCACTGGTATCACACCCACCGGCCGTCCATGTCTCCGCTTTAAAGACGTCTGCAAATGCGATGCAAAGTCCTGTGACATTGACCACAACTTGTGGGAGCCAGTTGCCAGCGATCGCCAGAGCTGGCGGACAGCCATAAAGGCAGGGCTAAAGTGTGGTGAGTCGAAGAGACTTAGCAGTTGGCAGGAAAAAAGACAGAAGTGCAAGGAGAGAGCCAACTGTGTAACAGCCCCGACAACCAATTTTATCTGCAATGCCTGTGGAAGAGTCTGTCTCTCTAGAATTGGCCTTTATAGCCACTCCAGGCACTGATCCACAAACCACTGACCACCTCTAGGTGCTTACCCATTGTCTCTCGAGACAAGGAGGCCAAAGAAGAAGATGACACAAAAAGCATCCCAAGAGTAATAGAAAATCAAGAGGCAAAAGAGAGGAAGGAATTTAAAGCCATCAGTATCACTAGAGAAAAGGTACTTAGAAAACTAATGGGACTAAAGACTGCCAAGTCCCCTGGACATGATGGTTTACATCCTAGGGTCTTAAAAGAAGTGGCTGCGAGATAGTGGATGCATTGATTGTAATCTTCCAAAATTCCCCAGATTCTGGAAAAGTCCCAGTGCATTGGAAATCTGAAAATGTAACACCTCTCTTCAAAAGAGGAGGGAGACAGAAAGCAGGAAACTATAGGCCAGTTCGGCTAACATTTGTCATTGCGAAAATGTTAGAATTCATTATTAAAGAAGTAATAGCAGGACATTTAGAAAATCATAATACAATTAAGCAGAGTTAACATAGTTTTGTGAAAAGGAAACTGTGTTTGAAAAATTTATTAGGGTTCTTTTGAGGATGTAATAGGCAGGGTGAATAAAGGGAAACCAGTAGATGTAGTATATTTGAATTTTCAAAAGGCATTCAATAAAATGTGGCATAAAAAGTTACTGCACAAGATTAGAGCTCATGGTATTGAGAGTAATATATTAGTATGGATAGAAGATTGGCTAACTAACAGGAAACAGACAGTTGGGATAAATGGGGCATTTGTAGGATGGCAAACTGTAACTAGTGGAGTGCCACAGGGATCAGTGCTGGAGCCTCAACTATTTACAATCTATATTAATGACTTGGATGAAGGGACCAGGTGTATTGTAGCCAAATTTGCTGATGA
The DNA here is from genome assembly GCF_036365525.1 of Heterodontus francisci. Classification (NCBI taxonomy): domain Eukaryota; kingdom Metazoa; phylum Chordata; class Chondrichthyes; order Heterodontiformes; family Heterodontidae; genus Heterodontus; species Heterodontus francisci. Next base: position 72,550,941 of record NC_090384.1, read on the forward strand.
TACAAAGATAGGTAGGAAAGTAAGTTGTGAGGAGGATACAAAGCGTCTGCAAAGGGATATAGATAGGTTAAGTGAGCACGCAAAAATCTGACAGATGGAAACTGTGAGGTTATTTACTTTGGTGGGAAGAATAGAAAAACAGAATATTATTTAAATGGAGAGAGTCTGCAGAACTCTGTGGTGCAGAGGGATTTGGGTGTACTTGTGTATGAATCACAAAAGGCAAGCAGTCAGGTACAGCAAGTAATTAGGAAGGCAAAATAGGGAAGTCTTGCTACAACTGTACAGGGTGTTGGTGAGACCACACTTAGAGTACTGCATACAGTCTTGGTCTCCTTATTTAAGGACGGCTGTACTTGCATTGTAGGCAGTTCAGAGAAGGTTCACTGGTTGATTCCTGGAATGAAGGGGTTGCCTTTTGTGGAAAGGTTGAGCAAGTTGGGCCAATACACATTGGAGCTTAGAAGATGAGAGGTGATTATATTGAAACATATAAGATTCTAGGGGGCTTGACAGGGTAGATGCTGAGAGGATGTTTCCCCTCATGGGGGAATCTGGAACTCGGGGGCACAGTTTTAGAATAAGGGTTTTCCCATTTAAAATGGAGATAAGGAGGAATTCCTTCTCTCAGAGGTGTAGCACCAGCTTTCTGGCCATTTTTATGAATCATATTTCAAATCCAAAACCCCAATAAAGAACAGTAATGTTTGGCATAAGTGGCTTATGGAATAGGATTGACTGGCAGGAGTTTCGAGCCAGGCTAACCTGACTAAGGTGCATTCATATGCATACAGAAATTTCACACTGACAGGCTGGGTGGAAGGGAACCCAGGCTGACTGACATCATCACCATCTAACATGATTACTGGGAACAATACCCTGAGAGGTAACTCAATAAAGCACAGTCACGACTCAGTCCCAACTGAAACTGGTGGAAGGCAGGATATGGCCGGGCCATTGTCTTCCAGGAGATAACCCAGTTAAGCAAGATTGGTTTGAGATTGAAACCCATTACCTGCTAATGGGGGCCATCAACTCAGGTAAAGACAGACATCCAGTAATCAGCACTCATTGTCTCTCCAGATGCTAGGCCTGGGAGCGGGAAAACAAAATATAAATTTTCACAAAGATTTCAAAGGTTATGAGTCACTCTAGGCTATGGGGGTGGGGGTGGGCTCCAGACAAATCACCTGAGTCAATACATAAATCAGAATTGGCTGGAGAAAAGGTGATGGGTTTTGGATATATATGGAGCCAGTGCTGCCTCTTCTCTCTTCTCCTCGGCATCAATCTACAGTGAGTCTCCAGAGTGGGTCTCGGCTCGATTCAACGGAACACTGCCAGAAGCTGAGTGCTGCTCTTCATCCCTCAGCAATGGACCTCAGCTCAAACTGGAACTTGGATACTGCACGGCGGTACGGAACCAGGAGCGAGACGTACAAGAAGAAGCTGCAAGCAAGACAACGGTCAATCGGGATGAGCACATTGCCTGCACCTACACATCCACAAGACCACTTAGCTGTGTGAGGGGGTGATTGTATGTCCCAACCAAACCTTAGAGGGGTTTAGTGGTGGGGGTCCTGTGTTAGTTTATTTCATGGGGGGGTTCTTTTATTAGGCCGTGATAATTTAGCACGGTAGGGCTTGTTGGACAAGCCAAGGTTGTACATTTTTGTACTGTTTACGAGTGTTATTGTTAATCTTATTAAACACAATACAACTGAGCCCGAGAAACATAGGTCAGAGTCTGATCTGTCCACATAATCCCTATTGTCCAGAACTTGTAGTAAGAGGTGTGTTTTCTGTACGCTGGAGAAAACCACTTACAGAGGGTCATTAATATTTGGAATGCTCTACCCTAGTAGTGGGGGTTGGGTCATTGAATATATTCAAAGCTAAGCTAGAGAGTCAAGGCAGTCAAGGCAGTCAAGGGTTATGGGGACAGGCAGGAAAGTGGAGTTAAGGCCATGATCAGAGCAGCCATGATCTTATTGAATGGTGGAGCAAGCTTGAGGAGCCAAATGGCCTACTCCTTCTGCTATTTCTTGTGTTCTTATAATTCTTATACTAATTTTTAAATCCCTTCCTGATCTCACAACTCCCCACCTCTGTATCCTTCTCCAAACTTACAACTCTGAGAATTCAATTTTGTTCTGATTCCGACCTTTTGGCATCTCCAATCGTCCCATTTCTGGTCATGCTTTTAGTCATAAAAGTCTTAGGTTTTGACATTCCCTCCATAAACCTCTTTCCTCTCTTCTGTTAAGATCCTCCTTAAAACCCACCTCTTTGACCAAGCTTTGAATCTAATATCACTTTGTTTGGCTTAGCATCAATTTTATGTCTGATCACACTTCTGTGAAGTACCTAGAGATGTTTTTCGAAAGGAATTGCTTTTTAAAGAGCTTGTTATTAAGAATACGAAAAATAGATTCAAAACCCATATCTGCTGGCAGTTGCTAGACAAAACATCGTTTCTCAAAGAGATCCATTGGCTCACAGTTGGCCATCAGTGCCTCTGTAGAATCCGAAAGTGCATCTGATGCAGATGCTTTCACTGCTAGCGAGGCGAATTTAGAGTTCCAAAAGCCAAAAGTAGTTGATAGTAGATTCTGCCTTCTTCTGCCCCCATGATGAATGCATCATCTGCATTATCTAGATTATCCTGCAGAATTATCCAACAAAAATGGCATGTCAGCATCATGCATGGAAATTGTTTTTCGTGCTAACATTATTTTATTGTATTTTCTTTGGATAAACAGCACCAATAATTGGCTGAATCACAGATGCCACATTTGGAAGAAAAGCATTTTGGGAGAAATTGGTCTTGGACGGTAACGTGAAATGGACCACAGTGAATTGGTCGAATGTTTTACACATCGCCAGATTTTCTTTTCCATTTGGCAATTTCCACTGCTACCCAAGACCAATTTCAACCTTATTATTTTTAGAGATACAGCACTGAAACAGGCCCTTCGGCCCACCGAGTCTGTGCCAACCAACAACCACCCATTTATACTAACCCTACAGTAATCCCATATTCCCTATCACCTCCCTACACTAGGGGCAATTTACAACGGCCAATTTACCTATCACCTGCAAGTCTTTGGATGTGGGAGGAAACCGGAGCACCCGGCGAAAATCCACACAGACACAGGGAGAACTTGCAAACTCCGCACAGGCAGTACCCAGAATTGAACCCGGGTCCCTGGAGCTGTGAGACTGCGGTGCTAGCCACTGCGCCACTGTGCCGCCCGTATCTCATTGAGGTGCAGGCATTTCACATGAGCCTTACTATCAAGGCGACTTTTATGCCTTGCAATATCATATTTTGGTCAAAGAGACACAGTCCATCCTCAAAGCAGCCGCAATCATCCGTGCCTTCTTGTTCTTTCTATAGGTCACAACTCCACAATTGCATTGGAAGGGTTTTGGAATTCCCATTAGTTTTTTTCCCCAGCGAGTCTAGCACAAACCACAATGACAAATCATCTGTTTAGCTTCTTTCCTCAAAAAAACAATTTTTGTTGATGAAAGCTAGCATTCTGCTTGGGTCAGCTGATCAAAAGGCCAGTAATATCATCTTTAAAACTGCCTTTCAGCTTATATTCAGATAAAATGTCAAAAGTATTATCATGCCCCACAGTTGTTGGTGCTTTCTGTGGGAATACTGTTTGCCTCCCTAGGTGTGGACTTAATCTTGGTCGCATGAGGTTCTTGAAGCAGCTGATCCATGATGCTGAAAGAGGGTCAGCTCCAAACTCTGTGGCAAATTCATTTGCTTTTTCCAGCAAGATGAGGGTCAGATAATCCAAGAAAGATACCTTCCCTGACCTACTTGAAGGAAGCATTTTATTTGGAGGGTCAATGGGGCCCAATTAAAATTATTATGGAATATGGGCTGGATTTAGTGAGGCAGGAATGGTGGCGTGGGGGGCCAGAGAATAGCATCAGAAGCGTCCACCCAGAAATCCAATATCATGACATTGGTTCCGGATTTAGTCAGTGGCGGGAAAGCTCCAAGGTGTTGGTGCCGCCCCAACATGACCGGACTTCCATTTGAATTGCTGAACAGATAGTTATAATATATTAGCATACAATTGATAATGATTTAATGGGGGGCTTGGAATTCAGTGGACAGTGAGCAGGCCTCACTTGCCTTCAGATCCCCAGCTGTTGAAAGCTGGCAGCACCGAGGTGAAGCCTCATTGCTGCGATGGGAAGGCAGCCATGATCAGCACTGGATAGGGAAAGTGGGGGGAGTGGAGGCCACTGTTGGCCTGCAGTGCTGTGAAATTTGTATGGGTGGGCTTGCTCTTGGTTGGCAGGACCGGGTAGGCTTGATCTTGGGTGGGAGGACGGGATGGACTTGGTCTCGGGTGTGAGGGTCAGGTGGCCGTACTATTGGGTGAGAGTCTTGGCTCTGAGCAATGGTGGGCACTGAGGACCATTAGCACATAAGCTGAGAGGAGTAGCAAAGGCAAAGGTGCCAAGGCAACTGCATCTCTGCAAGGACAGCGCTCTGGAGGCCTACTGATCAGCTGGTGTGGGTTTCATACACCCTGTCAATCTGGACCCCCGTGACACAATGCAACACCTCTGATGGAGGGAGGGCCAGGAGGCAACTGCGCCTGCCTGTGAAGCTCCACGACGAGAGCAATGGCAGCCAGCCATGCCAAGAAGGGTCCGCCTGCACCAGAGAGTGTACCGGACTCGAATCAGCTATCTGCAAATGTCCGAGCTGCAATGTCAGCAAAGAATGTAGATCACCAGGGAAGCTGACACCAACTTATTCAATATGCTGCAGGACGGGTTCCAACCAATGGGATTCAGTGGTCACCCCATGCCAGTGACCCTGAAGATCACTGCGGCACTTAACTTATATGCATCTGGATCTTTTCAGGGATTCACCGGAGATATGTGTGGGGTCTCCCAGGCAGCAACCCACTGCTGCATCAAGGTGGTGACCAACTCCCTGTTCAAGAAGGCCAGCGACAATGTGAGCTACCAGACAGACCCTGACAGTCAGGTCGAGAAGGCCATCGGCTTTCTGGTCATCACTGGATTCCCCCAGATGCAAGGTGTGATAGATTGCACGCGTGTGGTCATCAAGACTCCAACAGACAAGCCAGCTGCCTTCATTAACAGGAAGGGCTTTCATTCAATCAATGTTCAATGGCTCTGCGACCACATTTCCTGCAGGTGTGTGCCTGCTTCCTGGGAACCAGCCACAATGCCTACATATTTCGACAGTCCCAGGTGCCACAGCTTTTCAAGCCCCCCACTTACAAGCAAGGATGGATTCTCGGGGGGAAAGGTTACCCACTGAAGACTTGGCTAATGACATTTGTTAGGCACCCTTGCACTGCAACAGAGGAGAGGTACAACATAGAGTCATAGAGTGATTTACAGCATAGAAGGAAGCCATTCGGCCCATCGAGCCCATGTTGGCTCTCCAAGGAGCTATGCTGTCAGTCCCACTCCCCGGCTTGATCCTCATCGTCTTGCAAGACTATTTCTCCCAAGTGGCCATTTAGCATCCTCTTGAAGTCATTGAGCGTCTCTGCTTCCACTACCCTTGCGTGCAGGGAATTCCAGGTCATTACCAACTGCTACGTAAAAAGTGCTTCCGCATATTCCCCCTGCATCTTTTGCCCAACATTTTCAATCTGTGTTCCCTAGTTCTAGTACTATTTCTGAAAGGGAACAGTTTTTCCTTGTCTAAGTTATCTTCTTTTTCTTTGGCCTCCTTGTCTCGAGAGACAATGGGTAAGCGACTAGAGATGGTCAGTGGTTTGTGGAGCAGCATCTGGAGTGGCTTTAAAGGCCAATTCTAGAGTGACAGACTGTTCCACAGGCGCTGCAGATAAAATTAGTTTATTTATTTATTTAGAGATACAGCACTGAAACAGGCCCTTCGGCCCACCGAGTCTGTGCCGATCATCAACCACCCATTTATACCAATCCTACACTAATCCCATATTCCTACCACCTCCCCACCTGTCCCTATATTCTCCTACCACCTACCTATACTAGGGGCAATTTATAATGGCCAATTTACCTATCAACCTGCAAGTCTTTGGTGGTGGGAGGAAACCGGAGTACCCGGCGAAAACCCACGCAGACACAGGGAGAACTTGCAAACTCCATATAGGCAGTGCCCAGAATTGAACCCGGGTCGCTGGAGCTGTGAAGCTGCGGTGCTAACCACTGCGCCACTGTGCCACCCTGGTTGTTGGGGCTGTTACACAGTTAGCTCTCTCCTTGCACTTCTGTCTTTTTTCCTGCCAACTGCTCAGTCTCTTCGACTCACCACTCTTTAGCCCCGCCTTTATGGCTGTCCGCCAGCTCTGGCAATCACTGGCAACTGAATCTCACGACTTGTGGTCAATGTCACAGGACTTCATGTCGCATTTGCAGACATCTTTAAAGTGGAGACATGGACAGCCGGTGGGTGTGATACCAGTGACGAGCTCGCTGTACAAAGTGTCCTTGGGGATCCTGCCATCCTCCATGCGCCTCACATGGCCAAGCCATCTCAAGCATCGCTGGCTCAGTAGGGTGTATATTCTGGGGGTGTTGGCCGCCTCGAGGACTTCTGTGTTGGAGATACGGTCCTGCCACCTGATGCCAAGGATTCTCCAGAGGCAGCGAAGATGGAATGAGTTGAGATGTCGCTCTTGGCTGATGTACGTTGTCCAGGCCTCGCTGCCGTAGGGCAAGGTACTGAGGACACAGGCTTGAAACACTCGGACTTTTGTGTTCCGTGTCAGTGCGCCATTTTCCCACACTCTCTTGGCCAGTCTGGACATATCAGCGGACGCCTTTCCCATGCACTTGTTGATTTCTGCATTGAGAGACAGGTTACTGGTGATAGTTGAGCCTACGTAGGTGATCTCTTGAACCACTTCCAGAGCTTGGTCGCCGATGTTGATGGATGGAACATTTCTGATGTCCTGTCCCACGATGTTTGTTTTCTTGAGGCTGATGGTTAGGCCAAATTAATTGCAGGCAGCCACAATCCTGTCGATGAATCTCTGCTGGCACTCTTCTGTGTTGGATGTTAATGTAGCATCGTCAGCAAAGAGGAGTTCCCTGATGAGGACTTTCCGTACTTTGGTCTTCACTCTAAGATGGGCAAGGTTGAACAACCTGCCATCTGATCTTGTGTGGAGGAAAATACCTTCTTCTGAAAACTTGAACGCATGTGAGAGCAGCAGTGAGAAGAAGATCCCAAACAGTGTAGGTGAGAGAATACAGCCCTCTTTCACGCCACTCAGGATAGGAAAGAGGTCTGATGAGGCAATGCAATACTGAATTGTGCCTTTCATATTGTCATGGAATGAGGTGATGATACTTAGTAGCTTTGGTGGACATCCAATCTTTGCTAGTAGTCTGAAGAGACTATGCCTGCTGACGAGGTCAAAGGCTTTGGTGAGATCTATGAAAGCAAGGTAGAGGGGCATCTGTTCATTGTGGCATTTCTCCTGTAGCTGGCGAAGGGAGAACAGCATGTCAATGGTGGATCTCTCTGCTCGAAAGCCGCACTGTACCTCAGGGTAGACATACTCAGCCAGTTTCTGGATTCTAGTTAAAACGACTCGAGTGAAGACTTTCCTCAGTATGCTGAGCAAGGAGATTCCACGGTAGTTGTTGCAGTCACCGCGGTCACCCTTGTTCTTATAGAGGGTGATGATATTGGCATCGCGTATGTCCTGTGGTACTGCTCCCTCATCCCAGCACAGGCAAATCTGAGAGTATAGCAGGCTTGGCGCTTTTGATTATTTCAGGGGTAATGCTGTCCTTTCCAGGGACTTTTCCACTGGCTAGAGAATCAATGGCATTACTGAGTTCCGATTTTGTTGGCTGTTCATTCAGCTCATCCATGACTGGCAGAGACTGGGTTGCATTGAGGGCAGTATCAGTGACATTTTCCCTGAAGTACAGTTCTAGGTAGTGCTCCACCCAGCAGTCCATTTGCTTGCATTGGTCAGTGATCATTTCCCCTGATTTAGACTTGAGGGGGGGCGATACTATCGAAGCCTGTCATAATCTTGTACCATCTACTAAATCTCTCCTCAATATCCTTTGTTCTAAGGAGAACAAACCCAGCTTTTCCAAACTAACCTTGCAACTAAAATTCTTCATCTCTGGAACCATTCTGGTAAATCTCCTCTGCACCCTCTCAAGGACCCTCACATCCTTCCTGAAGTGTGGTGACTGGAACTGGAAGCAATACTCGAGTTGGGGGCTAACCAGAGATTTATAAAGTTAACAGTTGCCACAATTCCACCTGAGCAACCATCGAGCAGGCTATTGGGCTGCTGAAAATGATATTTTGGAGCCTCGATTGATCTGGTGGAGCTCTGCTGTATGCCCCAGCGAGGGCCTTGTGTACAGTGGTGATCTGCTGTGTTCGGCCCAATCTGGCATTGCAGAGGGAGGAGGCATTGCATGATGAGGACATGATTGATCGCCAGTCTTCAAACGATGAGGTGGATACAGAGGAGATTAATGAGCAGGCAGCACTGGATCTTGAACCCATCTGAACTCGCCTCCCATATAGCCACATGCAAGCCCCAAACAGGAGAGAGGTGTAGAGCACTCACCTTGGTAGAACAAAGGAGGTAATTGTCTATCTTTCTGCACTGCACCCATGTTCCAACGGTGACCCCAGACTGCTTAACTCCTCTGCGGTCTCCATCCAAGCTTGCTTGGTCAGGCGGGAGGACCTCTTCCTGCCATCCCTGGGCAAGAGGACCTTCTGCCTTTCCCTTGCTGCCTATAGGAGAATCTCCAAGGAGGCATCGCTAAACCGTGGGGCCATCTGGTGCCATGCTTCTGCCATAGTGCGCTATCCTTCTCGAAGGAGCCACTATCACACTGAGTTCAGCAGTGATCAGCAAAGAGTACATCACTCAAGGGCAGCAATGCAAGCAGTGCTGGCAGGGCTTTAAATATGGCATCAGCACCTGCTCCGGAGTCATCTGACATTACAATCAGCAGCTCAGAGCCGCCCACATCGTGTAATTGGACAGGTCTCGGGCGTCTATAGTGTTAATTGGCCGCCCGCTACGTGATCGTGGTGGGCCAGCCCCACACATAATGAACGGCAACTGCGCACACTTCTGGATCCGCTGCAAGAACCTGTGACAGGAACACTAAATCCAGCCCTATAGTTAACATCATTAAAATTGCAAATGTTAATGTTGGTATAAAGAAGGGGATGACTTGTTGCCTGTATTATACTATGTTAAAGGCCTAAACAGAATACTAAAAGTGGTTGCTTTCAGGCTAAACTAACTTTATTGCAATGTAACCTCACTCTATTGTGAAGAACATTAAACTGATCTAAGGGTTTGTTTCCACAAGTAGCACCTAAGCAGATTGATGTTAAAAGGGTCAGAAAACCAGAAAAGAATTGATGGCAGCATCAGATGATGTTTGCATTATTAATCATAGTTTTCCTCCCTGTTATAACAGATTTTATTAACACTAATTCCATGCCATTATCTTATCACCCAGTTCTTGATAATACCATGCATGGTATTGTTCATGTTGATTGGTAGTGTTTTCCATTTGATACAATAAATTCTCTGCTGGTGTTCACAAATCAGAGTATTTATGTTGCTGAATAAAGTAAATATGTTGGCAATCACAATAGCTACTATTCTGTATCTCAACTGCACACAATAAAGAGAAATTAGTTCTGGGACAGAAAGCTGGAGCTGCAGTGGGAAGATTGAGCTTTATTAACATTCCACTGGCGAGCTGCCCGCCCCAAACAAGTGTTCAGGATGTGGGCCTGTGAAGACTGGATGATTCAATGGCCGTCAGGCTGGCTGTCAGGTAAGTTCCAGGGTAGAGAACAGGAGGGTTTCAAGGGTCAGAAGAGCAAGAGGGCTGGAGCAAGAGTGACCAAACCCTGCTTTGTGGGCCTGGAGTAGCTCTTCCTCTGGTAAATTTCAAACGTACCTTACAGCGCCTCTGCAGTGTGCCCACTAGGTTTTACTGAGAAGAGCATGTCCAGTGTACACTCCAGTCAGTAGGCAGTGAAAATTGCACAGAATTCCTAATAACATAATAGGAACTAATTTTTACATGAGGCCTCCTGCGTAATCCTACTGGCATTACTACCACCAAGAAAACTGGAACATTAAAATGGCTGTGGGGTGGGAATAAAGTGGCAAGTCCACTGCTTTGATTTTAACTTCCATTCTGCTGGTTTCTGCTGGGGGGAGGGAGTTAAAATTTCCCATTAACTACACCTGGTGCTGTGGGCACAGTTGCCTGGTGCTGGTGTAACATAATTTAAATAGGTACCACAAGGGGACTGGATGAAGCGAAGTTACTGTGATCGCACATGTGCAGCGCTGTGTTTTTCTAGCCCGAGCTCTCCTTCTCAAACCTTTCAGTGCTAATCTGCTAGAGTAAGTCTTCATATAAATTGGGTGGGTGTTGGGCAGACATCTGTTTTGCCCATCTGCTGCAGGTGGCAAGAGACCTGAGACATTTTCATGGTCAAGTCTCATTAACATGTTACTGGTGAGCTGCCAGTTAATTTTACTCCCTACAGGCAGCTTGCCAATTGGGAAGGCTGATAATTTGGCAGGACGGTTACAGCTCAAAGGCAGCCTTCAACCACTTAAATGGGAGGTGCACTTTTCATTGGTGGTTAGTGGGAAGCAATTTTCTGAAACTGCAGGCAGCATGACTTCATTGAATGGTCCTAGATTCTGGATGTGCTCATCCATCAAGTAAGCAGCTAGTTGGAGGAATGTGATTTTCATCTCTCTACTTTCTTGATTTTAGGCATCAAAAAGGGCGGCACAGTGGCGCAGTGGTTAGCACCGCAGCCTCACAGCTCCAGGGACCTGGGTTCGATTCCGGGTACTGCCTGTGTGGAGTTTGCAAGTTCTCCCTGTGTCTGCGTGGGTTTTCTCCGGGTGCTCCGGTTTCCTCCCACAAGCCAAAAGACTTGCAGGTTGATAGGTAAATTGGCCATTATAAATTGTCACTAGTATAGGTAGGTGGTAGGGAAATGTAGGGACAGGTGGGGATGTTTGGTAGGAATATGGGATTAGTGTAGGATTAGTATAAATGGGTGGTTGATGTTCGGCACAGACTCGGTGGGCCGAAGGGCCTGTTTCAGTGCTGTATCTCTAATCTAAAAAAACCCCCCCACCTTATCTACATGCTGTAGGTTCTTGGAAGTGTCTGCGGTATTTTCTGTTTTCCCACTGGAAGATAGAAAATCCTTTGTCTGTAGCAGTGATGTTGCGTGTTACACCTTTAAGAGGTGTGGCTACAAGATCATGTTAGTCATGTCGGAATGTAAGGATCTGTTTTAAGGCAATGACCCTTTCTATTGTGGATGAGATGCTGGTATTTCAGTAGTGCATTGTATGTCAGGGTTAACACTGGTCAGAGAAGACCGGGGTCCAAGCAATGTTCAATCCCTTCCAATCCAGTCAGTGCAAGCTGAGGATTCCACACAGATTCCAGATTCAATCACACGAAGTCTGGTATAAAGGAACTCGATACCAAACCCTTCCATTCTTTATGGTCAGTTAGGTCTCAACAGGACTTCAATGTCGACTCGACAAATTGGACAATTCTAACTGTGGCCAACCACTGGTCCACACAAATCCAGTGGAAGAGGTGTATGCAAGGAGTCACCTAACATCTTTTCCTTCCTCTAATGGTGCTAGACAGATTGTGCATTTTTCCTCTTCCCCAAGTGATTCTGAGTGTTTATCAGTCTTGAAGGAATACCTGTACAGTTAACATCTCAATGTACCAGCTGCTCTCTCAGTATTCAATAAAGAATCCACAATATTGTGTTACTGATCCCATTTGGAGTGGTCAGTCTTTGTGTGCAGTCCGTAATAATATAGAGGTTCAAGGAAAATGCAACATGTTGGCAGCGCTGATAAACATGCACGGCATTGGGTGATGCCAAGCACTATCGCCCTCCAGTCCTCTGACGGCAACTAGAAGGGGCCTTGCAACAAAGGAGTACAATGCGGACCGTGGCTTCCCAGGTTTTCCAATGATTTTCAAATTCTGCCCATATCGTGGTCAGAAAATAGAAGCTCTTTTTAACTAATGCATGTCTTGTGGTTTCAAGATTCTTAAATGTGAGAACGAGGATGAGGCACAACCTGTTAACATCCAACATACAGCACCTCCAGTGCCAACTGTATCCAGCGCATGAAGTTAGATATGTTCTTCTAGAACAATGCAGGAAAATGAAAGAAATGCAAAACAATTACACTTGGAGTGAACTTCCCAAATTAGATATTGGTCAGCATATTACCATCCAAAATCCTATCACTGGAACAGTTTCCAAAGTTCGACCAGAACCATGTTCTTACGAAGTAACTATACCTACTAGTGCGACACTGCGTTGTAACCAACATCAAATCAGAGCTGTTCATAATTCCAAGTCCATGGAAGACTCCATTGTAACTCGTACAAGATCGAAGATTATATCTCAGACAGAGTCTACACAATCTTCTTCCATGAAATCCAATTCACAAACATCTGTTCCGGTATCCGGGAACTGCTACCCTGTTTAGAAATCTGGCAGTGTTATCAATCCACTTTTACACTTTCGCAATTGGATGTTGGATGTTCTTGCATATTCTTATTGTTCCTTTTGTATTATCTCATAATACTTTTCTGTACATGTATATAGTTAACATCTACTTACTAAAAGAGATGTTCAAATTTGTAAATATGTTTCTCTTCTTTTCCTTTTGGAAAAAGGGGATATGTGTGTGCACCTTTAAGAGGTGTGGCTACAAAATCATGCTAGTCATATAAGAGTTATAATGTAACACGCCATGTCATTCTGTTCAGCAGTCTTGAAGAAACACCTGCGCAGTTAACATCTCAAGTACTAACTGTTCTCTTAGTATTCAATAAAGAACCCACAATATTGTGTTACAAATCCCATCTGGAGTGGTCAGTCATTTTGTACAATCCAGAGCACAGAGGTTCAAGGAACACACAATACTGAACCCCACCATCAGTCCCAGGAGTTTCCTGTGATGTTGTTGCCCCTACCTTCAAGTATTCCAATGACACTTATGTTGGGATTGATGTTCTGCAGGAATGCTGCCGAACAGCAAACTTTGCACAGTCCTTCAACCTACACCAAAGGTATGACCTCACAAGGTGAATTGATTGGCTGGAGCACAGAATGATGAGCTGCTGCAACCAACATACCCTCTAATTTTTGTTTTTGGAGAGTGTTTTTTGTGTGGTTACGCGCACACGGTAACTTAAAGGAGCCGACTTGTGCATGGCCTGTGTGGGGACTTTCAGGTTGTTGTGTGGCCAGGCAGCTTACAGGGAGCATTGGCTACAATCCTTTCTGCAGGGTGGTCTATAGTCTTGCCACTAATGAGGCAAACCTGGCCTTCACAGCTCCCTACATTTTGCCAACCAAGGCTTTCAGTGTGAGCATCTGTGTGAGATGGAAGCTTTACTGTTATTGTCTCACCTACAAAGACGGCTCAGTCAAGTAATAAATGATCAGAAAATATTTAAAAATATGCAAAAGAGTTAACTGCCCTGCTTTGCTTGTATTAAGATGACAACAGCAAAAGAACAGCTGGAGACAGAAGCCAAACAAAATCAACGAAAAAAAACTCTGGCTCAGTCTCAAACAGTAGATCTGACTTCCCCATTTGCTCAGCATTTATACTGCAATAAGCTTATGCTTAAGCATCTGGCAGATTGTTCTGTAATGCATCAGAAAATCCACAGAGTATTCCACACGGAACTGATTTCACAGACACACTCCTAGTTTGACTTCTAGTAGTTTTATTGCCAGTTCATATTGTACAGAACCACTTCAGATTGAAGGAGTTCTACTTTTATAAATTCTTGGTGCTCTGGATCCACTCTGCTTCTGTTGCAGAATAGATTCCAGAGCGGCAATTGGAGTATAGAAGCACCTGTAAATGTGCAACTTTCTGTGTATAATGCAATGATTTATTACTTTCATTTCCTGACCAATGAATCTTCCTCGCCAGCTGAGGAAGATGGGCTGAATTTAGTGTTCCTGTTATGGGTCCCGGCAGTGGACCCGAAAGTGGGTCCCATCACCGCCCGTGACATGTGCGGCTGGCCAACTGTGATGATGTGGTGGGTGGCCACTTATCATAATGGAGGCACGGGGCCCGTCCAATTATGCGACAGGGGCAGGCTGATTGTGGCATCAGATGACTCCGGAGTAGGTGCTGGCACCATTTTTAAAGCACAGCCAGCCCAGCTTGCATTGCTGCCTTTGAGTGATTTACTGATTCCAGATTGCTACTGGACCTGGTGTGGTAACTCCCAGACACCACCCACCCCTTCGAGAAGGATGGCGCTCTATGGCAGAGGCAAGCCACCGGATGGCCCCACAGTTTAGCGATGCCTCCTTGGAAGTCCTCCTCCAGGCTGCAAGGGAAAGGCGGGGGTTCTCTTCCCCACAAATGGCAAGACGAGGTCCTCCTACCTGACCAAGACAGTCTGGATGGCCATTGCAGAGGAGGTCAACAGCCATTAGAACACCCCTCAAACATGGGTACAGTGCAGGAAGCAAATCAATTACCTCCTTTGTTCTGCCAAGGTGAGTGCACCATACCTCTCTCCTCTTTGGAGCTTGCATGTGGCTATGTGGGAGGCAGCACAACGGGGGAGGGAGTCATCACAAAGGTACTGGCAAAGGGGGTTAGGCATCACCACATCCTGCCAGATGCATGGCTGCTTCTCGGCCACAGACCACCTTCTTTCACACTTCATCCCCATTATGATCCCTGAGAGCAGACATGGGGAGAACTTATGTAGGAGACCCAGCAGGGGACAAGGGGCTGCCACTAGCAGAACTGTTCTCTCGCTCTTCTTGCAAACTCATACTACCTCCTGCATTTGACTTGCAGGACAAGCGAACCCACAGCAACAGGGAGACCTCAAGGACTGGCGGAGGAATTCCAGATATACAGCCTCTGGATAGCTGAAGAGGAGGCACTGGAGCTGGCGGGGACCCATGGTGACTGGTTGATAGAAGATGGTGAGACTGGAGTCTCCGTGCAAGAGAGGAATGTCTTCATTTGACATCCAACACATTTCTGGAGATCCACATCATGCATGGTTGACATGACAAGATCTGCACTGACTAACCCACACATGTTTGTGATCTCTCATATAGGTCAGTGTCCCCAGGAGGCTGGAACTGAACCAGGACAGCCGTCAACCGCTGAGGAGGAGCACTGTGACATGGCTCCTGCACAATCCATCAGCGCAGATACTTTCAGCTCAGTGGGTTTCTGCTCGGTCTTAAAATCAAGGTCATAAGCTGGTGAGAGCGCCGTATACGCACTCAAGCAGCTGGCTGAGACTGAGACAGCCGAGATCACTGACAGTCGGAGGAATATGGGTGACCAGGACCACGCTGAGCCCCAGGCTGGCGATGAGCCTCTGGTGTTGACAACACAAGGCATGCTGGAGTTGCAGAGAGAGGTAAGGGAACATCTGGCGGAGATGCCAGAGGCCATGCAAAGCCATGTGTGGATGATGGAGGAGTCCATGTCTCCGGTGTATGAGTGCATCACTTCCTCCATTGAGAGGTTGCTGACCCTCATGGAGAGCTAAATCCCACAAAAGCATGCTAGCCTGCACACTAGAAGACTCCAGGTGCCTCAACCTTCTCTCACCTTGCCACTGTTGCATTGAGCTCATGGCCAAGGTGATAGTGTGCAGGCTAGCATGCTTTTGTGGGATTTAGCTCTCCATGAGGGTCAGCAACCTCTCAATGGAGGAAGTGATGCACTCATACACCGGAGACATGGACTCCTCCATCATCCACACATGGCTTTGCATGGCCTCTGGCATCTCCGCCAGGTGTTCCCTTACCTTTCTCTGCAACTCCAGCATGCCTTGTGCTTTCAACACCAGAGGCTCATCGCCAGCCTGGGGCTCAGCGTGGTCCTGGTCACCCATAATCCTCCGACTGCCAGTGGTCTCGGCTGTCTCCGCCTCAGCCAGCTGATTGAGTCTTCTCCAGGTCCTTGTTCTTCTCTGGTCAGCAGGGAAGTTCAAGTGAGTCATGAAAGGGAGGAGGAGAGGCTGACCTCCACAGCTGGAGGCTCCCCGCAGGGCACTCTGAACGGGGACAGCAGCTCCTCATCCTCTCTGCCAGTGAGCCCAGCTCCAGTTGCCATGACACCTGAGCAAAGTCCTGCACTTGTGCCAGAAAACCTTAGGCAACTGGTGCCCTCCAGGCTTAGGCAACCAGGGGATGGTTGCCAAAGTCATCCCAGGCCAAGGGGCTGCCTGATCAGCAGCCTGTCTGCAGTCCAGCTGCTTGTGCAGGGGTCACACCACATAGATGCACTTGTAAATATATCAAGAAAAGCACCTAGATGCACTTGGGGTTTTATGAGTGTTTGACATTTGCCATTTTTTGTTATAAATTTATAGCGTTATTATAGTTCACATTGATTGTTGAAAAAATTTAATTTCTTCATGCTTTTATTGTGAGATGCTGCCTTCACCATTGCTCCCTCTTGGGCTGTCAGTGTATATACAGCCCTCCTTTCATAAGTGTGTCAGATGTGCCAGAGTGCATGGCTAAGCTGGGCGTTAGGCACTGAATCCAGATAGAAAGAGAACGACAAACTGAATCCATTGAGGTGAGTCTTTATTGTGTTTGCCTTCCCTTTGAGAGGCCATTATGGTGGCTGGAAGCAGGTAAGTATGAAATTGTCTCTGGCCTCCCGGCCCGTCACTCAATGTACAAGGGGTTCAAGGTCCAGTTCTGTCTGCTCATTAGCATCCTCTATGTCCCCTTCATCGGTTGAGGACTGGCGATCAATCATGGCCTCATTATGCAAGGCCTCCCCGCTCTGCAGTGCGAGATTATGCAGAGCACAGCAGACCACCACAATACGAGTCCCTCACTGGGGTATACGGCAGGGCTCAGCTGGATTGATAAAGGCACTGGAATCTCATCTTCAGCAACTCGATGCCCTGCTCGATGGTCATGTGTGTGGTGCTGTGACAAGTGTTGTGCCTCTCCTCTGCTGCAAAGCAAGGGTTCCTCACAGGTGTCAGTAGCCATGTCTTCAATGGGTACTCCTTGTCCCTGAGAATCCATCCCTGAAGGTGAGCAGGGGGCTGGAAAAGCTGTAGCACCTGGGACTGTTGAAGAATGTAGACATTATGGTTGCTTCCCGGCAAACTGGCACACACCTGCAGGAAACGCTTTCGGTGGTCGCAGACCAGTTGAGCGTTGATGGAATGGAACCCCTTCCTGCTCATGAAGGCGGCTGGCTGGTCCGTTGGACGTTTGATGGCTACATGCATGTAATCTATTACACCTTGCTCCTGGGGGAATCCAGCGATGGCCCCAAAGTTGATGATCCTCTCGGCCTGACTACCAGGGTCGGTCCGGTAGCGCACATAGTCGCCGGCCCTCTTAAACAGGAAATTAGTCACCTCCTTGATGCAGAGGTGGGCAGCTGCCTGGGAGACCACACACATGTCCCCGGTGGATCTCTGGAAAAATTCCAGAAGTGTAAAAGTTGAGTGTCACAGTGATCTTCAGGGCCACTGGCATACAGTGACCCCCAAATTAGAACTCATCCTGCAGCATGGCACATAAGTTGGTGATGAACTCCCTGGAGAGCCACAGTCTTTGCTGACAATGCCACGCGGATATTTAGAGGTAGCTGAGTCGAGTCTGGTATACTGTATGGTGCAGGTGGGCCCTTCTTGGCATGGCCCACTGCTGTTGCTCTCGTCGTGGAGCTTCATGAACTGGCGCAGCTGCCTCCTGGCCCTCCCTCCATTGGAGGTGCCACATCACGCCACCTGAGTCCAGAAATATAGGATATATGAGACCCATGACAGCTGATCAGTCAGCCTCCAGAGCACTGTTCATGCAGAGACAAAGTGACCTTGGCACCTTTGCCTTTGTTACTCCACTCAGCTTTTGTGCTAATGGCCCTCAGTGCCACCTTTGCTGCGAGCCAGCACAGCACTCAGTAATATGCACACCCGACCCTCTCACCCAGCAGTCTGCCCACCCGATCCTCATACCCGATAGTCTGGCTACCCGACCCTTACACCTGAGACCAAGCTCACCATCACCTTCTCAAGGGAAATTAGGGATGCAAAATAAATGTTGGCCTAGCCAGCGATGCCCACACCCCATGAACGAAAAAAAAAGCCCACCAGTCCTGCCACCTGAGACCATGCCCACCCAGTAACTGCCACCCGAGACCAAGCCCACCCGGTGCTGCCACCTGAGACCAAGACAACTCATGCAGACCGCACAGCACTGCAGGCTTCTCCCCCTATCCAGTGCTCATCATGGCTGCCTTCCTGTGGCGGCACTGAGGCCTCGCCTTGGTGCCACTAGCTTTCAACGGCCATAGTTCCAAAGGCACCTGAGGCCTGCCCTCTGTTTAATTAATTCAAAGCCCTGCATTGAATTGCGATCAATTGCATGCTAACGTATTATAACCATTTGTTTAGCAATTCAAAGAGCAGTCCTGTCGCGTCGGTGCAGCAATGTGTTGCCTTGGAGCTTTCCCACCACTGACTAAATCCGGAACTGACATCACGACATCTGATTTCTGGGCGCACGTGTCGGACGCTATGCTTTCGCCCCCGCTCTCCATGCCTCCATTCCCACTGCAAATAGCCTCACAATACCTGGCCTCATGTGTGGAGTCTAACAGTGCAAAATCTACACAGCCCACCCACAGCCAGGGAAGATTGCCAAACTGTGCTTTGCATCACCAGCAATTGTTGTTTACATTGGCCATGTAAATGACTTCGGAAGTACCAGAAGAGAATACAGGAGAGTAGTAGGCAAGAACCACGGGTCACAGCCACAGATATACCTGAGATTGTCAGTCATGCAATTGGGAAAGAATTTGCAGTGGCCCTGGGAGCAGAATAGCAGTGATCTCTAAAATGTCGGTTGTATCAGTTTGCTGATTTCAACAGGAGCTTTGGAGAGTGCAACAAAACTGAACCTGAGGGAAAGTGTTGGAAAATATCTGGGTCTTTGTCTAATTTTGACTTGCTGAGTTTCTTTCTTTTGCCTAGCAGTCATTTGCTTCAGATGGTTGAAGTGCACCATGGGCACTAATCTGCTATCTCTGATACTCTTCATGCTTCAGGTCACACCTTCATCAGATAACAGGCTGACATGAGTGCTCTAAGCCATTTAATCTGTACCTCCTGCCTTTTCACATATGCACCAAAAGAGACTTTTAAAAAGGTTTATTAATTCTTTGTACCCCCTGCCAAAAATCCAGGAGGATGAAATTCGAAATACAAATTCTAAGCATACCAGCTATCACTGCTGCAGTCCGTCTCTCTATCTATCTATCTAGACACATTTTATCTCTATAACATTGCACTGCTTTATTGTGCGACTGGTTTGGTAATAGTAGGAGTAATAGAATTTTGGTTTCTCTCACCAACCCATTGTCACAACCCCTGCTACCACCGCCCCCACCCACCCCCCACGCCCAGCCCCCAATCCCATTTGTACCTCAGGGGGAAGTTCAAAGGTTTCAGTCATTATTAGAGGAAGATGCCACATGAAAGATATGCTTTCTCACAAGCATAAGAAAATTCAGTGGGTAAATTATCTCAAGCCACCCTCATACATTTTATAGTAACTAGGTAGTGCCATGCTCATGAGAAGTGCAGCGCTGAAAATACAGAACTAAATTGAAGCGCTATTAAAAAATTGATTTTTCTTTTAAAAAGTGGACAATGTGCTGCAAAATGGCTGCTGTACGTCAGCTGACTTGGTCTGTATATTCAAACTGTCTCACTGTCTGTTAAAGACAAAAGGATACATTCCAAGCTAAGTGGTGTATATTACATCCATCATGAAACCATCAAGAGGCATTCCTGAATTGAACGGGTTCTTCTCAAACAAAGAAGGTGTGAAGTAGCCATAGCCTGGGCCATGTATGGTCACAACAGGGAGGGGGCCATGAGTCTCCTAACAGAGGCTAATGTGAGCGATTTTTACTTTAAAAGCTCTCTGGAGAAAGAGAAAAGAGATCGCAAGAACATCACAGAAAGAAAGTCTAACCAGTGACTGCAGAAAGGCCATCTAAGACAAGAAAGGAGCACTGATGTGTATTCTAAACTTCAACTTGGTGCAGCAGAGAACTGAAAGTGACCACTACCTCCAGTCTGAGTCTTAACCACTGAAAAACTACAAACACCCAGGCCTGCAACTTTAAAAAGAAACTGTCCACCAAGAAGATTCAATAGGTTTACCATGAACCCCAAACACCTAACTCACTTCAAACCACTTACCCTTTTCCTCTTTATCTATTTATTCTTGTGTATGTGTGATTGTGTCTGTGCATGTGCGTGTGAGTGAATACATACATCGGTGAGGTTGCGACCATTTTGGGAATGAATATTGTTCAATAAATAGTTAAACTTCTGTTTTATACTTACAAGAAAACCTGTCACTGCCTGTTTATTTGGCAAATAAAACACAAAGTGGTTAAAATCCTCAGAACAAAAACACGTGCTGTGGTCAGTTAGGAGGTGAACAGAGAGAACAAGCCAAGCCATCACCCACCTGGATGTAGAAAAAGTTAGCTGATGACTCTGTTAATCTGTGACCGTCATGTGGAGGAAATCTAAAAGAAGCAGACCAAAGTAAAATTAGAACAGGAAAATAAATCATTTTTAATGCTTATCCTGCTTACGTGTACAGATTTGTAATGGCAAAAAATGTTTGTTTATACAATTCTACTATGGACAAAAATCTTAATGTTAATTTTAATTGTAACATTGCATTAGGCAACCTATATGCAGTTTCACAGGAAATTAAATAGAAAGGAATAAACTATAATGCTAAAAATCTCAAATTAAAATTGAAGTTGCTAAGAAACAAGCACCAGATGAGTTAATATTTCAGGAGCAACATTTCATCTGAGCAGGAAATAATTACAGATGATCGGTCGGCCTGATTTTAACATGGTATGATGACAAATAGTAGCTATGCAGCTGGTGATTGGACCCGACAGCCAACTGTCCCAATATCAGCAGTGCGGCATCAGAAGGCCGCTTCTGGATGCCAAAGGAACAGTCTCCGGTTCTTGGGTAAATTGTCAGAAAAGGGTGTTGGCCTCTTTCTCCAATGGCAGAAGCATAGGCGCACATTTTCATGGATCTGTAATGCCACTAGAATAAGGGAGGCAAGCATCATAACAGTACAGAAAGCAACTTACCAGACAAAGACCAGCGACTTGATTTTCAATTGCCCATGAGGGTGAGAGCGGGCACGCATTGAAGATTGTGTTCCCGGAAGGCATCACTGGAGCTCAACGCCTCCAGAACGCAACATGATTTTCAAAGGGAGGGCGGGAGTGGGTGGAGCTGGAAATGTGCACACCACCAATTAGTGGTTGTTGAGCTTGTTACTGAACTCATTAAAAGGTTTCAGAAGAGCAGTTTGAAATTTTCAGTCAGGAGGCACGGTCTGGGACATGTCAGGGTTCGGTTGTTGTGAACACAGCGGGGAGCCAAGAGGATTAATGGATGCACTGACCAAAAAACTTAAGAAGCAGAGAATGATGCTCAGCTTCTCAACCATTGACATTGCTGAAGCTGAGAGGCTTGCATTTTTGAGCAGTGAGTGGTAGGACTCCTGAGAGGGATGTGACACTACTGGCATCACTTGGGCAGCAGAGGTTGGCAGAGGAAGTTCTGGTAAACGTACGAGCTCCAGCTGAGGGAGTTGACATGCGGGTAGGCTACTCTGACATTGGGCAGAGTAGGGAGGAGGAGCTTCTGCAGATGCATCCTCCTGATCAGGAGGAGGACGGAGCAGCACAGCCGGGAGCTGCAAGGGGAAGAAAATGCTACCCAAGACATTGGGAGTACTGTCCAAGAGTAAGCTACCTGCAAATGACAGAGCGCCAGTGCTGTAGGAGATTGAGCTTTCCAGGCAGATAGTCTCGGACATTTGCACTCTGATCCGCAATGCCCAGATGCCCCGCAGCCGCCATGGCAGTCCCTTACCTGCAATCATCAAGGTCACTGTCACCTGAATTTTTATGCATCAGGGTCATTCCAGGAATCAGCTGCAGACCTGTGTGGCATCTCACTGTCGGCAGCTCATCAGGCACAGAGGGATTTGGGCTTTGCTGCCATCGATGGATTCTCTCAGGTCTAGGGGGTCATCGATTGCACCCGCGTAGCCATCACGACACCGACAGACCAGACAGTCAAATTCCAGAACAGGAAAGGCTACCATTCACTGCATGTTCAGTTGTTCTGTGACAACAGGAAATGAATCTTGCAGCTCAGTTCCCAGGCGACTGTCATGATTCCTTTATCCTTTGAGAGTCCCAGATTCCTCACCTCTTTAGGCCAACATCCCAACTCCGTGGGTGACTGCTGGGGGAATAAGAGTTATCTTAAAATAGTGGCTGCTGACACCTATCCTGTACCCAGACACAGATGCAGAGAAGCACTACAACCAGAGCCATCTCCTAATTCGGAGTTGCATCGAACAGACCACTGGTATCTTGAAGATGCGCTTCCATTGCCTTGACCGGTTGGGTGGTGCCCTCTAGTACGAGCCAGCCAGACTGTCTCATATTGTGGTCCTCTTCTGCACACTGCATAAGATGACTACACACAAGGCTTGGAGCTGGATGACGAGGAGGACCTGCAATGCCACTCTTCATTGGAGGAGGATGGAGAAGAGGAAGAGGAGGACAAAGGGACACTCCAGAGAAGCCCAAAGACCAAGCATTGGAGAATGACCTCCAAGACTGTGCCAGGTCTCAGCACGATTGGCAGGCTGGCATGGCCACAACAGCCATGCTGATTCAGCAATGTTTCACTTGATTGCCTCTCAGCCTTTATGACAGATGACTCTGCAGCTCAACTTCCATCAGAGCAAAATCATCCAGCAAGCACACACATCTAAAGAATCCCATTGTCACCCAAATGGAGAGAAAATGGGATCTCCACTGCCAACATTCTCCAACAGACCATGGAACCACTGCAAACCCAGGCGCCCCCTGGCACCAACCCCCCACCCCCCCCCCCCACCCCACCCACGCTCCCTAAACGCAGGCCACACTTCCCCACCCTAAACTTAATTTCCCTTTTGACATCAAGCAATAATAATGCACAAGTTGGGAAATACAAGAAGGTGGTGATGAGAACGTGGGCTACTCAGCAGGTGTCTCAGCACAACCAACCCCATAGATGACAGCAGTCGAAGAACCATAGCGCGCATTGGGCAGATGTTTCCTCCAGGCCCTTCACCTGAAGATAAAGTTATCATATTGCCCTGTTCTTCCCAGATTCCTGTCTTGCCATCGCCCACAGCCTGATGAGATCACACCCTTGAGATTTCCAACATCACCTTCGCTACTGGGGTCACAGTGTGGGAGTCTGATACACCACCATCTATCTAAGACGTTTCCTGCGTGTTGTGCACCCTCTTGTCCTACAGGATGAGGGGAGAATGACTTATGAGTGGGCTGCCCTCCCTCACTTATTCCAGTCTGACATTCCCATGAGCTGATACCGCTGTTCAATTGCACCCCATATGTTAGGGTTGCTCACGTCTCAGTGATGCAACTGGGCATTTGATCTGACAATATTAGGGAGAACTTTTGTGGGATCACTTTAAGAGGCTGTAACTGAAGAGTCACCGGAGGAAGTGAGGCCACAATACACACGATATGAGAATTGTGGCTGTAGCCCAATAGAATAAGACATGTGTAGGGCTGCTCCTGTAGTAGCTGTTTGTATATATGTTATAATTTAAGTTATAATAAAAACCCACGTATTCTTCGGATATTACTTGTAGTCTGTTGAATCTTGCAATAGTTCACATACTAAAGGAATGAGTAATATGGGCACTCAGTCTGCTCAGCTCATCTGCATGGTGGTGTATACAGAGTTGGAGACCTTTCACCTGATTGTCACTTACCACTCACCTTTCCAGACTTTATCAGGTCATTGAATCTATTTCTACACTGGACCCATGTCCTTCTGGTCACTTCTCGGCTGCTGACCTCCGTTGCCACCTCCATCCAGGCATTCTTTGTGTCTTTAGGTGCATTTCTTCTTCCAGATGCTGGGAACAAAATCTCTCTCCTGTCTGCCACTGCATCCTATAAAGCCTCAAGGGAGGCATCGGAGAACCTTGATGCTGCCTGTGGATGCCTGCTGCTCCATCTCATCAGTGGATGGCAAGCTCAGTCATGGCTTTTCAAAGGGCCCTCGGTTACTGGATCCCACCTCCATGCCACTCCCGGCACTGCTAATTAGGCATTGAACTCACCCCCGGGCCAATTAGTCCCTTTGCATATGAAAATTGCATCACGTCATCGATACCGACGAGATGTGTAGTCGGGACCCGGAAATGATCTGGGTGTTGGGTTTCTGACCCCGGACTGAAAATCCAGGCCCAGGTGTCCTTCATTAGTTGCACTCATTTACTGGAACAGTCCCTTGTAAATATTTGTTAAATCAACCTCTTAATATAAAGTAATACATTTTCACAATATTTGATTTTGTACCATGAGGGGGTACGTTTTTTTTAGTATATTGTTACTGAATTACTGTTTCATGTTTACGGGAGTGTGAATTAGTTTCCTGTAGAGAGATGTATTGCAGCCCAGTAAAATTAGTCATTACAGACTTTAGGAGAAATGCTCTAAAAAAAATTTTAATTGAAGGCACACACAAATAAACATGCCCTTTCAGCGACAGAAGACACAACATCAAACTACAGACCAGAAGGTGGATCATTAAGGGCGCATGTTTATGCCTTGCCTTGCTGAACCTGTATGAAGTCCTTTGTTAGTAAATGAGAAAACTGGAAAGTCAAGGTCCTCATTGATGTGGAGATCATCACTGTACCTTATAGGGCTTTGGGAGGTGTTTGACACCAGAACTCTCTAATCCAGGTGTTATTCAGTTTGTTCAATAGAATTAAGGAGAGGTTTTTAGGAAATGAAGGATATAGAACATAGAAAATAGAACATAGAACAGTACAGCACAGCACAGGCCCTTCAGCCCACGATGTTGTGCCGAACCTTTAACCTACTCTAAGATCAAACTAACTACCTACCCTTCATTCTACTATCATCCATGTACCTATCCAAGAGTCACTTAAATGCCCCTAATGTATCTGCTTCTACTACCACCGCTGGCAGCGCATTCCACGCTGTGGTGGTATAAATTACACTTAAATTCAGTCCCAGTTTTACTTACAGTAGCCTATGTAGTAGAATGTGTCAGCATTCTTTTTTAGTGTCGATTGAAAGAGCATCTCCAAGAGAGAGAGAAAAGGTTACAGAAGTTCTTGTACAGCCAAAGTAACCACATGCAGGCAGATGTCACTTAGATATACAGGTTTTCCTGAGGTCAAAGAAGGTAGGATTTAAACCAACTATTCCAGACAGAGTAACCAGCACAGAAGGTGAATTTACACAGGAGCAGGAGATGCAGTAGGAATGGATAGCATCTCTACAGATAGAGTTACATCATCATAGAGCTAACACCTCCCAAGAAAGGCAAGGCAGCTAGCTCATCCATGCCAACTCATAAGGTTAACATTGTATGAATTCTAGAAACATTGCTAACTATATGCAAAAGAAAAAAAAAATGACTGGGGCCCATAGTTGGGCAAGAAATGGTCAGAGTGATTGCTCAGTGTACTTAATCACATTTTGGTTCCTCTGCTTCATTTAATTCAAATTAGTGAGCTGCCAATGTTATGTATGCTGTAAGATTTTATAAGATAGGGGTATTTTATACCCCCTTCTAAAGTGGGAACAGACTTGGCAGCACAAAGCTTGTTATGAATCAACTTTATTGAGATAAGGTAAGGAAAAGTTTGTTAAGTTTTCAGATAAACCATAGTCAGAAACTCAGGCAGTAATTAACAGTCTAACACAGATATTACCCGTATTAGAGACAGGATGGCAGAGCGCACGGCTCTTTCTTTTGCAGCTTTTGGTCTTCAAGTTTCCCTTGTCGGTCTCTCTCTTGTCTCTTGTCTCTTGTTGTTGTTCTCTGCTGTACAGTAGCAAAGACAAGACTCCTTTTATCCTAGCAGCTTTCCAGTTAACCTTCCCCTCTCCCAATCAGTGATTAGTCTTATATTAACGGATGCTTTTCTTAACCAACCAAGGATCATTTTGTGATGGTTGCTAACCTTTTGGATTTGCGCAAGCAGAACCCCTTTGTGTCGATTACTTTATCTTATTGCTTTTACATTTTGAGGATGCCTTTCTCACTACGAGACAAATCTATGCAGAAACTGTTTTCACTGTCTGCTACCAAGGTCTCAACCTTTTGCTGCAAGTATTTTAAAACTTGACATAATCTCCCAGAATCCCCTTGCCTTGATATCTTGTCTATTCTAAGCCTTATTTCCTAAGTTTTTCCACTTTACCGTACTACAAAGAAGGGTTCTAATAAAGCTAAATGTTAGTTTATGATAATTAGTTAGTTGTTAGTTCATAATAGCTGGATTTTAACAATTAGTACGCTGGTTAGTAACTTTTAGCAAATTAATAATCTTACATTCCCCTGGTTGAAGGACAGATATCCTTATCGACCCCTCATTAATTATTTTACTATTTTTGAGAAAAGCCTCAAGCTCTAAGCCTTGTGTTTTGTAACACACTTGTCCCACAAGTAGAAAATAGCAAAGCATTAAGAGTCCTACTACTAATACTATGGCCTGGGTTAGTATCATAAACATGGACAGAGTCTGGAGCCATGGGTATTGGCCTACATTACACATAGTCTCCCACCACTGGTGGTCGCCTAGCCATTGTATTTCCTGCATTCTATGGTCATTGTTCTGCACCATTCTTACTAAGTGTTTCTGTGAGGTGGTGGTCCTCTATTCCAGGCTGCAGTGCTGGCTGCTATACCGATACCCAACAATTCCCCCTCCTTGATTATAACCCACATAAT
Source organism: Heterodontus francisci (assembly GCF_036365525.1). NCBI lineage: Eukaryota > Metazoa > Chordata > Chondrichthyes > Heterodontiformes > Heterodontidae > Heterodontus > Heterodontus francisci. The sequence continues at coordinate 72,577,950 of NC_090384.1, forward strand.
CATGATGGCAACATCCATGGATCCATGGCCCAAACACGTTGGTCACAAAAGCATCATATTACGTTCATTACAATATCATAATATTTCCATCAAGCATGGACTTAAAAGATTCTCCAGCTCTCCCTTTACCTGTATCCATCCTGTGAATAGTTCTTATTAAATATTATTATTTTTCTGGCCCTTCAACTGTCTTTCTGAACTTTAATTTTACTCCCTCTGATCACTACCAATGTGTTTAATTTATCCTGATTATTGTAAAGTAGTTTTCTCTATGGAGTATAATTGATAATTTAAATGTTGTCTCAGTCTACTGGTCACATTAACCATTTCATGCCATGCTGTTTGTCAAGTAGGTGAACATATCTGAGACCCGTTCTTCAGTGCATTTTGCCATGTATTTTGCATGTTAGTTGCTTCACGTGAAACAAATCACATCTGCCGGTATCCCAATATCATGCCACACATTCTCGACTCTCAGGCGATCTTATTGAAAGATCAAAGAGGTGGGGGGGGGGGGGGGTGGGGAAGATGGTGGTGGTGGTCTGTCTGAGATCTTTGCTTACATCCCCCTGCATGGTCCTGATATCTCGGGTAGTGACCAGACTTTCAAATTTAGATCTCTTTAAAAAACAAATTCATAGGCAAGGATACAAATATCTCCAAGAGAAAGCTATCAAATGATTTACACTTTCCTGACTTACACTGGAAAGTTCTGGGCTTCTTGGAAATTCTACACTATATTAATTTAATGGTTTGAATTCTAATTTCACCATTGTTTATCCCCAAAATTCCTTTATTAGCTCTTGCATCAGCCAGATCTAATTGCCAATTCCCATTAATTATAATTCTATTTCATTTTGAGCCCTGGAGAAACTTTACAGTCCAATATTCCTAATTCTTCAAAACAGAAATCAAACAATCCCATTTGATTCCAGGCATTACCATATTTTGTTGGTTTGTTCTCTATCTTAGATGACATTTTAATTTCTTAAAAGCAAGCATGGTCCTATGGCAGATGGATAAGTAAAAGCAATGTTAATGATGGGACTGTTTTAGATGCACCCCAAATACAATGGCTGCAAAATTTGAAAAGGTTTGAAAATGGACGCAGGGATCGTGATTCACCATTAACCCACACCCGTTGTTATGATACAAGCAACATTGCAAACCTTGTGCCGCTTCCTCATTTACACGATTGCAGTATGCAACCAGAGCTAAGTGGGCAGTTGAGTGGATGCATGCCTGAACTGAAGGTGCAAACTAATAAGACACTAGCATGAGATTAAAGTAGTCTGCCCCACTTAAGGCCAACCTACACCCCTCAAGAGGGAGATATACTTTGATTGGAGTAGGTGACGGAAGTCATTCTAAAAGGGAGTTTGACTTGGAAAAAACACGAGAATGGGACAACATGACAGACAATGGGCTCCAAGTTTCTCTGACACAGTACTGGAGACCTTGGTGCACGGGAGAGATAGGAGGAGAGAGGTCCTGTATTCACAGAGGGCCAAGAGGCCCTCCAGACAAACACTGCAAAGTCAGTGAGAGCAGATAGTCATCATAGTCAATCTCGACAGTGTAGCCCTGATTATCTGGATGCAGTGTCACAAGAAGTGACCTGACACGAGTGGCAATGGTCAGTGAATGTATCTTCAAATGCCATATCCTGCTCAATGCCCCATTAGGCTAATACCCTGCTCAATGCAGTACATCCCCATCACACACCCTACCAAGAATTTCTATCAATCAAGACTCATACTTTACATTCATAGCTTCAGCTCACCCTCACCCACTTAGCACTGCTGCAAGCCTCAAACCCACATCTCACAGCTTGCACATACTTCCAGCCATTTAACCACGACACGCAATTCAACCAAACACATTGCACCACACTCACCGACACACTTCCCTCTCTCTTGCAGGGCAAGGTTTCACATAACCGCAGGTAGCAGCAGCTAACTGGTGGGGAACAGTTTCGACTGCACATTCTCATCCTGATGGAGGAGAAGATGGTCATCAACATTGGAGTGGTCATGACTAAGGCCATAGCCAGTGGCAGGCCTGAAAGCATCACAGACAACGATATCCTGGTATCCTCATATCTAATTTTCCTTCTCACATTCTACTTCCCCCTCAGCCCACAAGTGATTTGCAAGCTGCAGATGGTCAGCATGCACCTTTTGCTTTTTCCCCTCCTCTCACTGTACCCCACCATCGTGTCTTTCTTCTGGTCAGGAAATGGTTGAAGAGAAAGAGGTGGAATAGCAGGAAGACAGTGATGAAGAAGAAACATTGTGACTTGCTCTCACGCTCTCAGCCACTGTGACACTGCGCATACTTTAGAGCATAGTTTAGAGTCCGGATCTGCATGTGCTGAATCATTGGGCATGAGTGGCTGCAGGCAGAGCAGTGGGAAAGAGTAACGCAGCTGCTAGCTCACCAGAGGGTGAGTTGCACATGAGTTCTGCTGCACAGGACTCAGATAAGGATTTGGATAGGGTGACGTACAGAAGAAGGCTGATGGACATGCTCACAGAAATGCTTGGTGTAATGGAAGATCTACCACAAATTCTATTGTCAATGTCAAAGAGCATGGAGAAGTCCAGCTCCAACCTTACACAGTGCTCTGCGCAGACCCTGGAGCTCATCATTTCCGGTGTGGAATTAGTGACCAATTTCATTATCACACATGTGAACACAATCATGATGCACCGTCTGATGACTGATGCCTCAGTTTCCATTGGCGTATAAGCTGAGGCCACTGAACATTCAGGTGTTGCAGTGGAAGCTCAGATAGAAGTCAGCCACAAATGCTCAGACTGCTGCAATTATGGTTATGCAAACCAGTGTTCAAATGGGCTTGCAGGGCCTCACAATAGTCCAGCAATCTGTGCTCCAGCTGATTACTAGGCTTACTGAGATAGGCCCTGGGGAAGTGGCAGGGGAACTATGCAGCATCTCAGGATTACAGCATTTGTCCCCTCACCACTGCCACTCTGTCATTGCCCTTGCTGTTTCCTGTCATCCAGCCATCCCAGACTGCTGCTGCCCATGTCAAGGTGCTGCAATCCAAAGTCAGGTCTCCAAGGCCTAGAGCTGCTAGAGGTTGTCCTGCAAAGCCATCTGCAGTCTACCCTGCTGAAAGTCAGCAACATTCCGCCAACCATCCTGTAGTAACTGGAGTAGTACTGCATTACAGCACTAGGCTAGGCAAAGGCACACAGAAGACAGGCACTAGGGAAATGCACAAAGGTGATTAGTTAGTGGACTATGTATAGAATATTGGATGGTTTGATTGATACATTTTGGTAGGAAAAATGAGGAGAGACAACATAAAATAAAGAGTACAATTTTCAAAGATGTGCAGAAACAAAGAGGCCTGGGTGTATATGTGTACAAATCATTGAAGATGGCAGGCCAGTTTGAGGAAGTGATTAAAAAGACAAACAAGATCCCTGGCTTTATAAATTGAAGAATAGCTTACAAAAACAAGGAAGTTATGATGACACTTTATAAAACACTGGTTCATCTCAACTGGACTATTATGTCCACTCTTAAGGAAGGATGTGAAGGCTTTAGAAAGGATGCAGAAAAGATTTGCAAGAATGGTTCCAGGGATGAGGTACTTCAGTTAGTGCATAGATGAAAGAAGCGGGGGGGTTGTTCTCTTTGGAGAAGAGAAGGTTGAGAGGAGATTCAATCGAGGTGTTCAAAATCATGAGGGGTCAAGACAGAGTAGATAGGGAGAAAATGTTCCCATTGACGGAAGGGTCGAGAACCAGAGGACACTGATGTAAGGCAATTGGCAAAAGAACCAAAGGCAATATGAGAAAAAATGTTTTTAACGCAGTAAGTGTTTAGGACCTGGAATGCACTAGCTAAGAATGTGGTGGAGGCAAATTCAATCATGACTTTCAAAAGGGAGTTGGATAAGCACCTGAACAGGCAACATTTGCAGTGTTACGGGGAAAGCACAGGGGAGTGAGACTAGCTGAGTTGCTTTTGCAGAGAGTGTCACAGACATGATGGGCCAAATGGCCTCCTTCCATGCTGTAACAATTCTTTGATTCTATAAAGTTTGTTAGAATGGTTGTTTTGTGGTCACTTTTATTTTACAACTGTGGCCAAGAGGATACTGCGATGGTCAATATCAGAGAGAAGGAGGTTGCGTTCACTGGTACCATAGTCAGATGAGCCAGTCACAGACAGCCAGCCCAAAAGGGCTGTGTTGGTTGCCTACTCCCTTCCTCCTCCTACACCTCTTTCTCCTCCTCAGCTGCTTGCCATATATCTGGTGGCAAGGGCTGTTCCCTCATGATGGCGAGGTTGTGCAGGATACAGCAAATCACAACAAATCATGCCAAATTCCCTGGAAAGTACTGAAGGGCTCCTCCAGAGTGGTCCAGGCAGCAGAAGAATTGCCTAAGCCCCCCAGTGATTTGCTCAATTAGATTTTGTGTGGCAGCATGTCTCTTGCAGTATGCATACTGTCCATTTGTGCATGGGCTCCACACTGGAGTCATGAGTCATGTGGTTAGTGGATAGCCCTTAATACCCAGTAGTTACCCTCTGGTTTCTTATCATGGCTCAAATGTTGATGGTACATCATGATTTCTGGCAAGATAGAGAGCATTGTCCTGCATTATGTGCTGAGTATGGTCAACACTAGCTGGACATTGAGAGAGTGGAACCTTTAGCCGTTGCCGTACATCTCTGAATTTATATGCGGTGCCCACAAAGTAACAAATGTGCAGTCAATGGCATCCTACAGCATGAGGAAGCCTGCTATCCCAGCGAAGCTGTGTGTTCACTTCAATGCTTCTGTCTGGAAAGAGAGAATGCAATGTATTACCCTCTCTTTACATACAGAGCATAATTACAATCGTGATGGTGAACGGAGAGATGTTGGAAATGTTGCCTGTTCCAGCCTGTAAATGCAAAGAAGTTTAAGGCTGCAGCCACCTTCACAGTCGCGAGCAGTGCTGTTTTCGCCCTGCTCTGAGACTGCAGGTCTGCCTGCAACAGGAGGATGATTTGTGAATTGGAGACATTGTATCAACTGTTCCTTGCTGAGGTTGAGATAAGAGAATTAGTCCTTGAAGACCCTAAGTGGATATGACTTCCTGCTGAGTGCCCTTTTCCCCTGCCTCTTTCTCTCTCTTCGAGCAGCATGTATTCTCTCTGTCACTGCTCATTCTCCCTGTCATGCGGCAGGTCAAGGGGGATGAAAATTAAAGTACCTGTGACTGGAAGCAGGTGGCATGAGTGGACCCCATGAAGTAAGAACCAAGGCCTTCACCACTTTCCACACTACTCCCTGCAGATTTCACCAACTTTAAGTAGTGCAAACCTTCCAACAATTCTACTAACTCAGCATCAGCCAACAGAAATCAGTCAGCTGCTAACCTGAAAGTGGATATTGCACTGGTGAGAGGTCCTTCCAGTTGCCTGTTTGCATGCTCCATTGTGTGAGATTAAGAGATGGCATTAGCTGGTGCGTTGAGGTAAAAAATGGCTCCGCTAGAGTCAAGTCAGCGTTGCATACTGACTGACATTACAATCTACCTAAGCTGCATTCTTCTGGTGCACACTTCCTGCGCCCAAGGTAATGACCTGTCCAAAATGGTATCTGGCATGGACAGCACCAAAAGTTTGCAAGCGCAACGTAGACGCCAGTTTAGACTCAAATCCGCACCTGTAGCACCGATAATAGGGACACTGCAACCAAAGTTTGCAGCCAGTATTTCAAGGTTGACGTGGAACAAGATGAAAGGTGGCTTACTAGGAAGAACAGCAGACATTTGAGCTGCAATAGCCACACCTGCCATTAGGCCAACAATTATAATTACAGGCCTTAGAAAATTTAACTGCTATTGATTGAGTATCACATCCTTCACAGGCTCCACATCAACAGGGAACTGGTTGCAATTTACTGTTGCAGCAAGGATACCTGCATCCACCGACTGACACAGCAGTGCCAAGTGGCAATCAATGTCATCACTGTTGTTTCAGCTAATTTGTTTGCTGCACATGGAGCAAACTGATGACAAAGGACCTCCTTAGTTTCACTATTGCATTCTTGGGCATGTGTTACGATCAGGTGAGGAGGGGTCAAAGGACTCGCCTCTTCTCCCTCTCCTTGTTTGACCACAACTGGGTTTATTTCTTTTTTTAAAGTAAACATGCTTGCCAATTTATGTGCGATGATCATAAAAGAACAATCGGACAGGTTTTCTTGAGTTTAACAAAGAAAGAAGTTGGCTTTATTGTACTTAACGCAATCTAAGTAAAATAATAAACTAAGCTCCAACTTTCACACAAAGACAGACACGTGTGAGGTACACACACACATACACCCACATACACAGGTTACAGAGTGGGAAAGGATAGATTGGTCAGATTAGAGTTCGGAGCAATAAAAAGGGGTATACAGTCTGTGGAGTTTGGTGACTCGTTGTCTTCTGGATGAACTTGGTGATCCTGAGGCTTCCGCCTTGTAGATGTGGCCAGCAGGTTTGGTGGTCGTCCTGGAAACAGTAATGTGGATGAGTTCCTTCATGGGGTCTCTGTCTGCCAAAGTGATAGGCTGAGATGGTTATGGCAAGCAGGCAGGGTTCAAAACTTGCCAGGTGGACTGGGGAGTGTTACGACCAGGTGAGAAAGAGGTTCACTTTCAGCCTTCACCTGGTCTTACTGTAACAGGGTTTTATTTTTAACACATTGTGTTTTTAGCTCCCCCTTGAATCTTTGTTCGCCGCTTTCCAATTATGAGGCAAAGAAACCAGCACAAACAGGTTTTCTTAGGTTTAAAGAAGAAAGGTGAAATTTTATGAAACTCTAATTCGGTTGACACCTATGGATACACAACGCGCCCATACTAGCATGTATATGCGATACACACATGCAAAAGAGACAGAAACGAGCAGAAGAAATAAAGTGGAAAGGTTTGAGGCAATATCTGAAGAGTTTTGGTTAGGGTGCTTCAAGTTCACTGTAGAGTCTTTGATTGTGGGGAGAGCTTGCTTTTCATTGAGGCTCAGTATTCTCTTCAACCTTGATCACTGTAGGAAACTTTTTTCTCTTGAGGTTCATGTGTCTTCAGTGGATTCAGAGGCTTGTGATAAAGTGATGGGAGTAGACAGGAGAGATCTTCTCAGTCCAGGAGCAAACAGACTTTCTGCCCAAACTGTTTGTAAAAATTAAAAAAACACAGGTTGCCCAGCAGGTTACTCATGTGACTAGCTGGTTTGACCATGTCCATTTGTGCATTCGGCCATCTTCGCAATCAAACTGGAATGTGAGCTTCCCAACTTCCAATGTCTGGTGATCAGAAGTCCATTGTGAGTTGAATGTCAGGGAATGGCTGCTTTGTCCTTCCAAACACCGTCTGTTAATCTGTAAATGTCTTTTCCAGCCACGGCTGATCTGTTCAACAAGTCCTCTCCTCACTCCAGTAACAGTTTAAAATCAATGTTCATGACAAAATTAATGTGCCTCATTCTTGGTAGGTGGGGGCCTAAAATGACACCTCCACACCCAGCGGAATGCAATGCAACGTGAGAAAAGGCGCATTTCATTAAAAATGTCGAGAAAAATGTAAGTTACAGAAAAACCCATGCATTTATCTCATGCATTCCCATTTATTCATCCATCCTCAAATTTTTACAGCCTGTCTTCTGTTGGTGCCAGAACTGCTTTAATTGCCCCCTTTTTGGCATCCCAATAAACATGTGGTTCTTTTTTGTTGAGAGGTTTCTCTTCCATTTGCCCATTTCCATGGCTGCCCAGGGCTTTTGTTCCTGCTGAGGTAGTTTTTTTTAAAGAGTCAATAGTGGGCGAGTCTATTCTGAACTCTTTTTCAGTGTTTTGCTGAGTCATGCAAAAGAATTTGACTTCAGGGATGGGTGGTTCGCTTTTTTCTGACTTTGGAGGAGGATTCTTTGCTAATCTCCCCTTTGTCGGAGAGGACACTTCTACTTGCTGGTATTTGTGCAGACACTACTACACTCCCCTGTGGCACTTTGATTAGGTGAGGCATCACCCTCATAGTTTCTCTGCCTCACAGAGGTCTTTCTTTGTCTCTAAAGGTTCCTGTAAATGCTGTTAGCAACAGTGGCGGGGTGTTTCTAATGTCTGCATTTACTTAGGAGGATGTGGGGTCTAACCTTTCACATTTTCCAGGGTTTTCACCCAGGCGTTTGATAAGGTTCCCCATGGCAGGCTGATGGAGAAAGTGAAGGCGCTTGGGGTCCAAGGTGTACTAGCTAGATGGATAAAGAACTGGCTGGGCAACAGGAGACAGAGAGTAGCAGTAGAAGGGAGTTTCTCAAAATGGAGACGTGTGACCAGTGGTGTTCCACAGGGATCCGTGCTGGGACCACTGTTGTTTGTGATATACATTAATGATTTGGAGGAAAGTATAGGTGGACTGATTAGCAAATTTGCAGACGACACTAAGATTGGTGGAGTAGCAGATAGTGAAGGGGACTGTCAGAGAATACAGCAGAATATAGATAGATTGGAGAGTTGGGCAGAGAAATGGCAGATGGAGTTCAATCAGGGCAAATGCGAGGTGATGCATTTTGGAAGATCCAATTCAAGAGTGAACTATACAGTAAATGGAAAAGTCCTGGGGAAAATTGATGTCCAGAGAGATTTGGGTGTTCAGGTCCACTGTTCCCTGAAGGTGGCAACGCAGGTAAATAGAGTGGTCAAGAAGGCATACGGCATGCTTTCCTTCATCGGACGGGGCATTGAGTACAAGAGTTGGCAGGTCATGTTACAGTTGTATAGGACTTTGGTTCGGCCACATTTGGAATACTGCGTACAGTTCTGGTCGCCACATTATCAAAAGGATGTGGATGCTTTGGAGAGGGTGCAGAGGAGGTTCACCAGGATGTTGCCTGGTATGGAGGGCGCTAGCTATGAAGAGAGGTTGAGCAGATTAGGATTATTTTCATTAGAAAGACGGAGGTTGAGGGGGGACCTGATTGAGGTGTACAAAATCATGAGAGGTATAGACAGGGTGGATAGCAAGAGGCTTTTTCCCAGAGTGGGGGTTTCAATTACTAGAGGACACGAGTTCAAAGTGAAAGGGGAAAAGTTTAGGGGGGATATGCGTGGAAAGTTCTTTACGCAGAGGGTGGTGGGCACCTGGAACGCATTGCCAGCGGAGGTGGTAGATGCGGGCACGATGGAGTCTTTTAAGATGTATCTAGACAGATACATGAATGGGCAGGAAGAAAAGAGATACAGAACCTTAGAAAATAGGCGACATGTTTAGAGAGAGGATCTGGATCGGCGCAGGCTTGGAGGGCCGAAGGGCCTGTTCCTGTGCTGTAATTATCTTTGTTCTTTGTTCTTTGTTCTTTGATTCCACCCGGACTTCCTTTAACCTGGCCTCATGTTCACTTTTCCCCCCTTCTCTGTCTAACCTTTTGCTAGCCTTAGCACCTGACTGTTCCTTCTTGTTCTTGCCGGGGGTCCCTTACAGTTCACCAGCCCTCTGCTGGAGGGTCTCCCTAACATTGGTACAGGACTTAGGGGTGCAGGTTTCACTGTAGGTAGGTTTCCTCTCAACATGGCACATGTGGCAACTCCTGCAGTACTCCACCACATCTTTGTGGAGTTTTGGCCAGTCAAACTGCTGTCTTATGCGGGCTTTTGTCTTTCATATACCGGCATGTACAGCCATTGTAGTCTCGCAGGCGCTTGATACTTTGCGGTACTTTTGCTGCATCACTAACTGGTGAACTACTGTCCACTCCTTGCTCTCAGGTCTGTGAGAAAAACTCCATTTCCTCATCAGTACCTCATTCATTAAATAGTAACAATCAGTGACTCCCTCTGCTTCACTTTCAGACTGGGAAGCCTGTGCTAACTCTCAGAATACTGGGTCAGCTCGCTGAGCCTCTTCTCGGGAAAATTCATTTCATTCATTCCCTGGGTCTCCTAACTTTCCAAAGAAAGTCTCGGACAGGCAGACCTCATGGTGTTCTGCCCGCAGTGCTAATTCAGTCTCCTCTGGGGGAGCTGGTTTGATCATGGCCTGATCCACTCCACATTCAGGAAAACTCCAGGTGTCTGTCTCCTGCCACTGCCCTGTCTCTCTGACCTCCTGCAGTCTTTCTTTCACAACTGGGGAGGCTACCACCTGCACCCCTTCTAGATCATTACCTAGGAGCAGGTCAACCCCATCCACATGCAAATTAGGGACAATCCCTACGGTCACCGGTCCTGAAACTAGGTCGCACTCCAGGTGCACCCGGTGTACAAGTACAGGCATACACTGCCCTCCAATACCATTCACCACCCTTCTGGCGTTCAGTGCACTCTCTGGAGAAAAGGTCAGGCCTTTTCCCAGTAAAAGGGATCTAGTGGCCCCTGTGATCCTGAGAATCACTATGGGCTTTCTTGCCCCACTCGAGGGGTATGGAGTTACTTTCCCTTCAGACACAAACCCTTGATAACCTTCAGGAATCCTATTAAATTTTCCTGCACTTGTGGCCGTACGCTTCCTGGGTTTCACTGTTACTGCTGTTATATCAACAGCTTGTTCTGCTGTGCTTTCCATCAGGGTCACTTCTTCACTGAGAGGGCGTGCCCTGAATAACCCTGCCATTTTTCCCTTTAGTTTCCAGCAGTCAGCTTTTAAATGGCCTGCCTTATTACAATTGAAGCACACAGGTCTCCACGTCTCACTCTTGCTCACATCAGATTTTTGGTTGGAGGAGGGCCCCCTGTGTCTCCTGCATTCCCTTCTCTCCCAGGACTGCCTGGGCTCCTATCACCTTCCCATCCTTGGTCCCTTTCCGATTTGTGGGGGTGACTAGGAAAGGTTCTCCCTCGGGAAACTGGCTGATAAAATAATGCATATTCATCAGCCACTTGCTGGGCTCTTTGGACCCGCTGCTTCTCTACATGGGTCTTTATGGAGAGTGGGAGAGAGTGTTTAAATTCCTGTAACAGAATTACTTCTCTGAGATTCTCATAGCTGAGCTGTACTTTAAGAGCCCTCAGCCACTGCTCAAAAGCCAGCTGCTTACTTCTTTCAAACTCCAGATAAGTTTGATTAGCTTGTTTCTGGAGGGTTCTAAACATTTAGCAATAGGCTTCGGGTACAAATTCATATGCCCAGAGGACAGCATTTTTGGTCAGTTCATAATTTGATGAACTCTCATCTGGCAACAGGGAATAAAAATCATGGGCTTTTCCAGTTAGCTTGCTTTGCAGTAAAAGAGGCCAGGTCTCAGCTGGTCATTTTAGCTGCCTTGCCAGTTTCTCAAAAGACACAAAAAAGTGCTTCTAAATCTTTGAATTTTGGGGATTAGTTGAGCTAGTTTTAACAATTTTGTACCCAGCCCTGAATTACGCTCTTCCATATTGGCCATGCTTTCACTGGGGTTACTCTGTTTTCCCCTAGTTAACTCAAGCTGCTTCAACTCTCTTTCTTCGTAATCTTTCTGGAATATTCTTTCTCATTTTCTTCACATTCCTTCTGGAAGGCTTTTTCTTTCTCCCTCTGCTGTCTATCTTTCTCTTTCCCTGTCTTTTAATTCAGGTTTCCTTTGTTTTAATTGTATCTTGGCTAGTAGTACCCTGTCTGGGTCTGCTTCTAACCCTGTTTCTGCTTCTTCAGATTCAAGGGAAAAATGGTTGCCCAATAGCCTTAGGAGTTCAGACTACCTAGCCTTGCCACATACAGTGATCACATACTGCTCAGCTATTTTTCTCAGCTCCACCATAGACAGTGCTATTAACTTATCCCAAGTTACTTCACCCTGGCTTGGGGAGCCACTAGCTTCAGTTGCAGACATGTTAGCATTCAAGCACACACAACCACAAGAAAACCTGTATTGAAATCTTGTTCTTTTTGATTGGGAAAAATTTGGCTTCCTACTTCCAATTTCTCTCGCTTGTCTGTGGGTAAAATCCCAGGCGAGTCCCCAAATTTCTGTTACGACCAGGTGAGAAAGAGGTCTAGGATTCCCTTTCAGCCTTCACCTGGTCTTACTGTAACAGGGTTTTATTTTTAACACATTGTGTTTTTAGCTCCCCCTTGGTGAATCCTTGTTCACTGCTTTCCAATTATGAGGCAAAGAAACCAGCACAAACAGGTTTTCTTAGGTTTAAAGAAGAAAGGTGAAATTTTATTCAACTTAAACTTATGGCTGGATTTTATGTCAGGCGGACGGTAGCTGGCCACCAATGTAAAATTCGGTGGCGAACCCACTTCCGCCTAGCCTGATGATCCGTCCCACATTTTACATGTCCTCAGGATTTAATTGTTCCGAGGCCGGACTGCTAACCACTTGAGGGAGGTAGTTCTGCCTCATTGAGCTGCCGGCCAATCATCGGGCCGGCAGCCTTTTGTCCCAGCAGCACCACCGGGTGCGGTGGCCACTGCTGGGACTGCAGCCCAGCCGAGGACATGAAGCCAGGAGTGCAGGTAAATTTGGTTTGCACGCTGGTGGTAATCGGTCGGGCCCCATCGAGGCAAGTTTGGTTGTTTGGGGAGAAGGGAGGGTGTCTTGGTCCTGGGGGTGGTTGGGGAAGCAGGGGTGCCCATCAATCAGGCACCCTGTGCCCCTTTGACAGTGCCCACCCCTGGATCACTGAGAGGCCGCCAGCTTTCATCAAGCGGTCTTTCCCAGCTCCAGGTGCCCGCTTGCCACGGGTAAAATCCCTGTGGAGGCAGGCGCAGGCCCTTAAGTGACCGATAATTGACCACTTAAGGGCTTTGATTGCTCTGGGGCGGTCGGCCTGTTTTTCGCACCCCCCCCCATCTTATGTAAAGTGGGGCAGAGGTGGGAGCAGGTCGGGAAAGCGTCCCACTCCATTTTATGCCACCATCCCGCCACCATCTGGCTTGCTGGGGTGGCGTAAAATTCCGGCATTAAATTCTAATTCAATTGACGCCTACAGATACATGACGTGTCCACACTAGCATGCGTACGCGATACACACATGCAAATAGAGCCGGAAAAGAGCAGAAGAAATAAAGTGGAAAGGCCTGAGGTAATATCTGAAGAGTTTTGGTTACAGTTCTTCAACTCACTGTAGATTCCTGATTGTAGGTAGATCTTGCCTTTCTTTGGGGCCCAGTATTCTTCTTATACCTTGTTCGCTATAGGAGACTTTTCTCTCTTGGGGTTCAAGTGTCTTCAGTGGATTCTGAGGCTTGTGAGAAAGAGATGGAAGCAGACAGGAGTGAGATTTTCTCAGTTCAGGAGCAAACAAACTTTCTGCCTAAACTGCTTGTACAAATTCAAAAAACTCAGTTGCCCAACAGTTTAGTCATATGACTGGCTGGTTTGACCATATCTGTTTGTATATTTGGCCATCTAAGCAGTCAACCTGGAATGCGAGCTCATCCACCTTTAAAGTCTGGTGATCAAAAGTCCATTGTGCATCGAATATCAGGGAATGGCTGCTTTGTCCTTCTAAACACCGTCTGTTAATATGCAAATATCTTTTCCAGCCACAGCTGATCTGTTCAACAAGTCTTCCCCTCACTCCAGTAACAGTTTAAAATCAATGTTCATGACAAAATTAAGGTGCCTCATTATTGGCAGTTCGGGGCCTTGCATGACAGGAGAGAGAGAGAGAGAGAGGGACCTTTGGGTCTCATCTGATCAGTGACCAGTTGTTTGTTGGAGAGAGAAAAAACCCAACTTAAAACACACAGATGTTGGACCTGTCACATGATGGCTCAGTGTGCATTTCCTCTTGCAACTTAATTAGTTCATGGCTAGAAATTTCCTTCCCTCAATCAGGGTCCCATTATTCAAGTGATTGCCTTTGAATGGTTCATTTCAAGCAGTTTAATGTCCTAAATAGTCACCTTTAAATGTCCTGTTAATGGGGACTGGCCAGGTGATACACTCCAAACTCCCCAAGTCATTATTCTGGAGGGGACTGGCTAGACAATTCGACTCCCTCTCGATGCATTGGAATGTAAGGGATTTTGATGCAATTTTCGACGGCCATTTTAGCTGCTAGCAGTCACCTTTCAAAAAATTTTAATTCAGTCTTCCAGCTGATGAATTAAAAAATCATCGTTTGGCATAGCATGTGTTCGTGACATATGTGCATAGCTGAACTGGTGCTTCCAAACATTGATGAGTAGGACTCAGGGTGCTTTATCCTGCTCTCTTGATCTAGGCCATTGGTAAGCTGTTCTTACAAGACACAATGATAATGAAGATAGATCTAGGGATGCTACAATTGTCCTCTGGAGCCCTGCTTAGGAAGAGGAAAGCACGCTAAGGATCTCACTCCTAACTGCGACCATTGAGTGAGGAGGGAATTAATCTCAACCATCAGATTCGCTCTCCATGACTGAATACCCTGCTGACACTCAATGCCAAGGCCCACAGAAGAGAGTTACCAGAGTCTATGAAACTGTATCCAGGCAAGGTTTGAATGCCTGCAATAGAAGAGCGGGTGGAATAATGGAAAGAAAAATTCTTGATAAAAGGCAACCTTTTATAATTTCCAAGGAATTATGTATACTGAAAAAAAATGAAAATGAATGAAGACATATATTTAAAAAAACAACACTGATGCAGTAGCACTACTGTACTGCTATATTTTATTTAGCAGTCACTAACGTGGAACATTCATTCGCTATGCTTGATAATTCATGGAAATGTGACAAAAGGTGGCATTGAATTATTAATGATATTGAAATGTAAATAAGGTCTAACTGCTGCACTAATCTATCAATTGCTTGGAATCATGATTGTGTTTTTGTAAACTCAAAGTAATCTTGGATTTTTTTTAATGCTTTCATTGATTAAGAAATCATCTGATTGCATTGTGCAGCAATATCATTGATATGTTTACAAAGGTTTCTTCTGCTCGCTATCTATTGAGATTGTAGGGCATGTTTACAATATTAGCTCAAATATTGAACTTAACAACCAGTAGAACTCTTACCCCTTTTTTTGAATTATTGATAATAGACAGCATATCTGATTTCTACAGATGTCTTTAAAAATGTACATAAAGCCGTGGCCTTGTGAGGAACAGATATCCAGATGTCTGTTTTTGTATCTTATAAAATAGTAGTAAGCATTCAGTGGTGTTCCTTATGACAAATCAGGAGCTTAGACATTGGAGCACAGCAGTTGAGCACAATGGAAAATCCCATATCGGGAATAGTGATCCATATTAAAGATTTGAGTCGCAGACCAGATAATAGGGGTAGTTTTGATTTTTCAATACTATAAAACTGGTGATAATGAATCAGCAGCTCGATTTACATTTCTCTCGATTTTTTTTCCATTAACCTCAATTGACTCCTTCCTGATTTCTGTCTTCTTGCACACAAAGGCTTCATTTGACTTCTTCACAGATGAAGCTTTCTCCAATCATCTCACAAACTAGAATCTTCTCTGCCCTCCTCACACACGATGGACTCCTCCCATTTTCTCACCAATCCAGTCTTCTCCAACCCCAAGGGTTGTTCCTGGGTACATAATTCAAGCTATGAAAATACAGCACAGGTGAGTTCCTAGGTCCCTGAGAGAGAAATGTTGAGAGAGGCCTGTGGAGGGAAATGTTGTTGGAGGGATTTGTAAATGCATGGATAAATTACAATTTCTTTTTATAATTTATGTACTATGTGTCTCTTTTGTTTAAATCTAATTTTTTACAGCATAATCCCTTGTTCAGTGAAAATAAATTGAAGCAATATTTTGACCAATTTGGTTGGTTAACATCCTTGTTGGTTGCTCATTTATAATTTTCCTGCGTTAGTCATATTTTAGACAATCCACATTATATCGATATTAGGCCTATGAGCATCTAGGTTTTTCATCCAATGGATACAATGCCTCTTTGACAGACTCTTTCAATGCTCCATGGATGTGCACCAGATGCAGGATGTTTAATTATATATAGATTTAATAAAGATGAGAGCTGTAACATAATAATACTGCTAGACGATCTCAGAGAAGAGGTTATCTGTTGTATTGGATCAATGCCACTTAAAATCCAGTTAGCAGAGCTTAATGTCCTACACCAGACATAATATTCTTGTCACTGTTCCTTCAATATGGGGTACAGCATCAAAATTCTAAACCATTACAAATGAAAAAATTAAAAGACAGACTGCAGTGATAGAGAAACAAAATATATTCTTAAAGATTAAGTAAAAATTGAAATTATTACACTCCACTGTAATGCCTCCCCTTTTAACAGAACGTCTCCAACATAGTACAGTTTGAAACATTACTTGAAGCATAGGTCACAAAAGATCTTCAAAATTCGGGTCACTGACCCGAAACGTTAACTCTGCTTCTCTTTCCACAGATGCTGCCAGACCTGCTGAGTGGTTCCAGCATTTCTTGTTTTTATTTCAGATTTCCAGCATCCGCAGTATTTTGCTTTTATTCAAAATTATCCTATTGTTCAATGCTTCATCTTTATTTCTTTTCGATTTTCATTCTCTTATTATTTGCAATTAAGGTTCCTGGCATAATAAGTATATTTCCTCCAGCGCTTCTTGTCTCCAGAATATATCCACTGCAGCAGATACATAATTAAAGTTAATCATTTTGTTACAGAGAGGTGTTAAGTGGTGTGGGTGGCTTCCATTTTTCACCTCACAACTGACTGCAATTGTGTTTTGTTAAAAATGGTGCGTTAGTCCCTGAGTGCTTTTAGGGTCAAATAAACAGAGAAATGATAGGTTTTCTCGTAGGTTAAAAAAGGAAGATGACTATTAATTTTAAACAATTCCCGAAATGGTTGCAACCTTCACTCATCCATGGAATCACATACAATGCATGCACTAAGAATAGGTATGTCTAGAGAAAAGGGTAGGATGCAATTAGAGTCCAAGGTTATATAAGAGTTCATGATCAGAATACTGTTAAACCTTCTCAGGAGGAAAGTTTTATTTTAAAGCTGTAGGCCTGGATGTTTGAAGTCTTGAATGTGCTGAGGTGTTGTAGCGTTCTAGTAGTTAAAACTCAACTGAAAGTTGGTGGTGTACATTTGGTTTACCTTTACAGATAGACAGTCTTAAACTCACTTTGTAATTTCTCTGTTGTAGTGTTGTTTAGTTCTTGTTCAGCAGGGTTCTTCTGTTTAGCTGGATCTCTCTCACAGCTTCTGGCTGGAAACGGGATTACTGTGGTCTTGGCTTGATCTCGTTCTCTCTCCCTCTGCAGGATTACCTTTTAAGGTAAAAATCCATTACGTTTGAGTCTCTATCAGTTGTCACAGGGCCCTCACCCCTGGTGTGACCACACAATGGTCCATGATATGGAAACCATGGCTATCTATTGATGGCTGAATGGAGACCATTATGTTATAATAGTGCTAATTCATCCCGATTCATTTTGGTTTGGGCAGTTAAGCAGACGGTCACTGGAAACATTTGTTAGTTGTTACAACCTGGTGAGAAAGATGTCTAGGGGTCCATCTCAGCCTTTACCTGGTCTTACCGTAACAGGGTTTAATTTTAAACACACCATATTTTTAGCTCCCCTTTGGTGAATCCTTGTTCAACACTTTCCAATTATAAGGCAAAGAAACAAGCACAAACAGGTTTTATTAGGTTTAAAGAAGAAAGATTGAAATTTATTAAACTTGAACTTAAACTCTAATTCGGTTAACACCTGCAGATACATGACGTGCCCATGTTAGCATGCATACACGATACACACATGCAGATAGGGACAGAAAAGAGCGGAAGAAAAATAAAGTGGAAAAGTTTGAGGCAATATCTGAAGAGGGTTATTGTTACGGGCCTTCGAGCTCACTGTAGAGTCCCTGATTGTAGATAGGTCTTGCTTTTCATTGGGGCCCAGTATTCTTCTTAAACCTTGTTTGCAGTTGGAGACTTTTCGCTCTTAGGGTTCATGTGTCTTCAATGGATTTTGAGTTCCGTGAGAAAGAGATGGAGAGCCAGACAGGAGAGGCTGTGGCGAGCCAGCCAGGAGAGATCTTTTCAGTCCAGGAGTAAACACACACTCTGAGTTCAATTGTTTGTACAATTCAGACAAACCCAGGTTTCCAAGTCGGTTAGTGACGTGACTAACAGGTCTGACCACGTCTTGGATTGTATCACCTTAACAGTCAACCTGCAATGCTTTTACACACAATACCTGGTGATCAAGGTCGATTGTGGGTTGAATGTGTCAGGGAATGGTCCTTTGTCCTTCCAAGCACCGTCTGTTAATATGCAAATATCTTTTCCAGCCACGGCTGATCTGTTTAACAAGTCCTTTCTTCACTCCAGTAACAGTTTAAAATCAATGTTCATGACAAAATTAATGTGTCTCATTCTTGGCAGGTGGGGGCCTAACATGACTCCTTCACACCCAATGGAATGAAATGCAAATTGAGAAAAGCGCATTTCATTAAAAGGGTCGAGAGAAAATATAAGATACAGTAAAAACGCATTCATTTCTCTCATTCATTCACAAATCCTAAAACTTACTAAAATCGCCCCTTTATGACATCCCAATAAACATGTGGCTCTATTCTGGGGAAGTTTCTCTTCCATTTGTCCATTTCCATAGCTGCCTCGGGTCTTTGTTTCTGCTGAGGTAATTTTTTTTTCCCCAGGAGAATCAGTAGTGGGCAGGTCTATCCTAAACTCTCCTTCAGTGCTTTGCTAAGTCATGCAAAGGATTTTGACTTGAGGAGGATGGGTGGTTTACTTTTTTCTGACTGAGGGGGAGGATTCTTTGCTAGTCTCCCCTTTGTTCTCTGGGACACTCCAGCCTGCAGGTATTTGTGCAGACACTACTGCACTCCCCTGTGGCACTTTGACCAGGTGAGGCATCACCCTCATGGTTTCTCTGTCCCTAGATGTCTTTCTTTGTCTCTGCAGGTTCCTGTAAATGCTGTTAGCAACACTGGTGGGGTGCATCTAGTGTCTGCATTTATATAGGAGGATGTGGGGTCTAACTTTTCACATTTTCTGGGGTTGGGGTTTTCATTCTAGATTCCTCCTGGACTTCCTTTAACCTGCCCTCTTGGGCACTTTTTCCTCTTCCCTATCTAACCTATTGCCAGCCTTGTGCCTGCTTGTCCCCTTATGTTCTCAGCAGGGTTCAACAGCCCTCTGCTAGAGGGTCCTCCGAACACTCCTAACAGGACTTAGGGGTGCAAGTTTTACTGTAGATTGGGGTTTCCCTTCAACCTGGCACATGTTGCAACTTCTGCAGTACTCCACCACATCTTTGTGGAGTTTTGACCAGTCAAACTGCTGTCTTATGCGGGTTTTGTTCTTTTGTATACTGGCATGTACAGCCACTGTAGTCTCGTGGGCCCTTCTTAATATTTTTCTCTGATACCTCTGCTTCACCACTAACTGGTGAACTACTGTCGACGCTTTGCTCTCAGATCTGTGAGAAGAACTCTATTTCCTCATCAGTACCTCATTCTTTAAATTGTAGCAGTCAGGGACTCCCTCTGCTTCACTTTCAGACTGGGCAGCCTGTGCGATACTGTGTCGGCTCGCTGAGCCTCTGCTAGGGAAAATCCACTTAATTCATTCCCTGGGTCTCCTAACTTTCCAAAGAAAGTCTCGGACAGGCAGTCCTCATGGTCATCTGCCTGCAGTACCAATCCATTCTCCTCTGGGGGGGCTGGTTTGATCATGGCCTGATCCACTCCACATTCAGGGAAACTACAGGCAACCATCTCCTGCCACTGTCCTGTCTCTCTGACCTCCTGCGGTCTTTCTTTCATTACTGGGGGGGCTACCACCTTCACCTTGCCAGATAACTACCTAGGAGCAGGTCAACCCCATCCACAGGCAAACTAGGGACAATCCCTACGGTCACCGGTCCCGAAACTAGGTCGCACTCGAGGTGCACCCGGTGTACAGGTACAGGCATACACTGTCCTCCAATACCATTCACCACCATTCTGGTGTTCAGTGCACTCTCTGGGGGAAAGGTCAGGCCTTTTCCCAGTAAAAGGGATCTAGTGGCCCCTGTGTCCTGAGAATCACTATGACCTTGCTTGCCCCACTCGAGGGGTATGGAGTTACTTTCCCTTCAGACACAAAGCTCTGATAACCTTCAGGAATCCTATTAAATTTTCCTGCACTTGCAGCCAGAAGCTTCCTGGATCCCACTCTTACTGCTTGTTCTCCTGTGCTTTCCATCAGGTCCAATTTGTCACTAAGCGGGTGTGCCCTGAATAACCCTACTGTTTTTCCCTTTAGTTTCCAGCAGTCTGCTTTTAAATGCACTGCTTTATTCCAATAGAAGCACACAGGTCTCTGGGTCTCACTCTTGCTCACAGCACCTTCCTTTTTGGCTGGAGGAGGGCCCTCTGTGTCTCCTGCTTTCCTTTCTCTCCCAAGACTGTTAGCGCTCCTACCTCCTTCCCACCCTTTGTCCTTTTTGGATTTGTGGGGGTGACCAGGAAAGGTTCTCCCCTGGGAAACCGACTTATAAATTAAAGCAAACTCATCGGCCAGAATGGCCGCTTGCCGGGCTCTTTGCACCCGCTGGTCCTCTACATGGGTCTTTACGGAGAATGGGAGAGAGGGTTTAAATTCCTCAAACAGAATTACTTCTCTGAGATTCTCATAGTTGAGCTGTACTTTAAGAGCCCTCAGCCACTAGTCAAAAGCCAGCTGCTTCCTTCTTTCAAACTCCAGATAAGTTTGATTAGCTTGCTTCTGGAGCCTTCTAAACATTTGGCGATAGGCTTCGGATATTAATTCATATGCCCCGAGGACAGCATTTTTTGTCAGTTCATAACTTGATGAACTCTCATCTGGCAGCAGGGATTAAACGTCATGGGCTTTTCCAGTTAGCTTGCTTTGTAGTAAAGGTCTCAGCTGGCCATTTTAGCTGCCTTGCCGGTTTCTCAAAGGACACAAAAAGTGCTTCTACATCTTCCTCATTGAATTTTGGATATAGTTGGGCTAGTTTTAACTATTCAGTATCCAGCCTTGAATTACTCTCTTCCATATTGACAATGCTTTCACTGGGGTTACTCTGTCACCCCCCCCCCTAGTTAATTCAAGCCACTTCAGCTCTCTTTCTTAGCATTCCTTCTGGAATATTCTTTCTCTCGCTCTCTCTCTCCTTTCTCTCTTGTTCCTTCTCCTGTCTTTCTCCTTCTCTCTCTCCTTTCTTTCTTTCTCTTCACGTTCCTTCTGGAAGGCTTTTTCTTTATCCCTCTGCTGTCTCTATCTTTCTCTTTCCCTGTCTTCTAATTCATGTTTCCTTCATTCCAATTGTATTTTTGCTAGCAGTTTCCTGTCAGAGTCTGCTTCTAAACCTGTTTCTGCTTCTTCAGATTCAAGTTGGCCACTAACCCTCGGAGTTCAGACTTCCTCGCCTTGCCATATACAGTGATCCCACACTTCTCAGCATTTTCCTCAACTCCTCCATAGACAATGCTTTGGACTTATCCCAAGTTGCTTCACCCTGGCTTGGAGAGCTATTAGCTTCAGTTGCAGACATGCTCGTCTTCAAGAACACAGAAACACAAGAAAACCTGTATTGATATCTTGCTCTTTTTTGATTGGGAGCAAATTGGGTCCCAGTTCCAATTTCTCTCATTTGTCTGTGGGTAAATTCTGGATGCTAGCACTCAAATTTCTGTTATGACCAAGTGAGAAAGGTGTCTAGGGGTCCCTCTCAGCCTTCACCTGGTCTTACTGTAACAGCGTTTAATTTTAAAAGCAGCATGTTTTTAGCTCCCCCTTGGTGAATCCTTATTCACTGCTTTCCAATTATAAGGCAAAGAAACCAGCACAACCAGGTTTTCTTAAATTTAAAGATGAAAGATTGAAATTTATTAAATTTGAACTTAAACTCTAATTCGGTTAACGCTTACGGATACACGACGCACCCAGGCTAACATGCATACGTGATACACACATGAAGATAGGGACAGAAAAGAGCAGAAGAAAAATAAAGTGCAACGGTTTGAGGCAATATCTGAAGAACGTTATTGCTACATTTTATCGAGCTCACTTTAGAGTCCTTGATTGCAGATAGATCTTGCTTTTCGTTGGGGCCCAGTTTTCTTCTTAAACCTTGTTTGTAGTAGGAGACTTTTCACTCTTGGGGTTCATGCGTCTTCAGTGGATTTGGAGTTCCGTGAGAAAGAGATGGAGTGCCAGACAGGAGAGGCTGTGGCGAGCCAGCTAGCAGAGATCTTTACAGTCCAGGAGCAAACACACACTCTGAGTTCAAATTGTTTGCACAATTCAGAAAAACCCAAGTTGCCAAGCAGTCATGTTGCTAACTGGTCTGACCATGTCTTGGATTGTATCACCTTAGCAGTCTCTGAAATGCTCCTCTTACACACAATACCTGGTGATCAAGGTCCATTGTGGGTTGAATGTGTCAGAGAATAGCCCTTTGTCTTTCCGAGCACCATCTATTAATATGAAAATGTCTTCTCCAGCCACGGCTGAGCTGTTTAACAAGTCCTTTCTTCACTCCAGTAACAATTTAAAATCAATGTTCATGACAAAATTAATGTGCCTCATTCTTGGCAGGTGGGGGCCTAGCATGACATAGTTCATTCATGTAGATAGATGTCATCAATATGCAATGGTGCTCCTTTCAGTTTGAAAGGGTTCTCCACAGAACTATTTCAGACGAGGTTAACATGGTTCATCCTCAACAGACGGAGGTGTGTATTGTCTGTACAGGAGGGGTCACTTGACTGCTACTCCTTTTCATCTGTGGTACAAGTGTCCATATTCTTGTGGTTCAATTGAACAGTTGACTTTTTATTTTCACCACGGTTCCCTTCGAGCATGTCAATTTAATTAAAATAGATCTTTAATCAAGCTGTGTCTATAAGATTACGCATTCCATATGTAGCTGTATTTGAAACATTCATAACATAACGACTAGAGTAAATTTTAGCACAGGGATAACTCCTAATACAAATATTCTTGCAATGTAACGAAAGATTGTAACTAAGATACATGCAACTAATTCAGAACTAATGAGTATTAATTTAAATGAGTACATTTAGAACAAATTATAGAAGGAACTATCTCTACACAAAGTGTGATAAATGTTTGTAATAATCTGGTAGGCACATTAGTAGAGATAAAGGCCTCAAAATTCCATGCTGGAACTCTGGCTGGAGACTGCAGAACCCATTTGAAAAAGGTAGGAACTGGTCATGTCAGGTCTCTGGTGATTTTCTGGCATGCCTTGTGAGGGATGGAATCGCTGCCGACCTCTGATGAGGCAAATATCAACAGGACTCCAAGGGAGATTGGAGAAGCTGGGTTTGTTCTCCTTACAGTAGAGAAGGTTAAGGGGAGCCCTAATAGAGATATTCAAAATAATAAGGGATTTTGATAAGAGCATGCAGCCAAAAAGGGTTTCCTCTGTCAAGTATGTCAGTAACCACAGGTCATATATTTAAAATAAGTGGCAAAAGAACCAGAGGTGTCATGAGCAGAAAGTTTTTCACATTGATGGTTGTTCAGATCTGGAATGTACTACCTGAAAGGGTAGCAGAATTAGATTCCATATAACTTTCAAAGTAATTGCACATGTACTTGAAGAGGATTAATTTGCAGAGTTATGTGGAAAAAGCTGGTGTGTGGGGCTAAATTGGACAGCTCTTTCAAAGAGCCAGCATAGACATGATGAGCTGAATGTTGTCCTTCTGTGCTGTAAGATTCTATGAGTCTGAGAAAGGAGCAGGTATTTCCCATGCTGGCATAGTGCGAGAGACCAGTGTGCTGTGTGAGATGAGCCACACTGGTATCCAAATGTGTAGAAGTAGGACCCTTTCTGAGAATTTCATATCAGGCAGGCTGTAGGAAGTCATATGGCACAATTTCTCTTTAAAAATCTTGATTGGCTCCCTTAAGACAGGGGGCTGCGAGGGGTATGCTTCGACTTTTGAACCATTTAACCAATTAGCAACCTACTATTCAACAAACTCAATCCTGATCTCAGAAAAACAGTGTAAACCAGAGAGGGAATGAAAGATTGCAGTGTACATTTCTAAGCATGCTGTTCAACACAAACTCCCTTTCGGAAGCCACAGAATGAAATGGTATGTAGTTAATCTTTTTGGGATCAAGCACGTTGAGTTGTAATTTGAGCAACAAATCCTGATCTGATGCCACAACTTGTTCTTTTAATACAGGTACTAAAAATCCTAACACCAAAAGAGTCATAAACACTGTGCATCTAGTTAAAATTTATTGTACTTGCCTCTTTGAACCATATGTAGATTTCTTTTCTCATGCCACATCTTTCCTTCCTCTCCTAAAAGCCGTTGACTCCTTGCTGTGTTTCATAGTTGCTGGTTGCTAAAAGGCAAGTTGCCCAGGTGGCGATAGTTCATGTGTGAATCTGGAAATCAGTGTCCGCAGTCTATATGACCATGTGGAATGTACCACAGCCAATTCGGACCTGTTCTTACTTGATGTTTACCATACATATCAACCACAACGATGGTAGAAAAATCTAGGATAAATTATTTTTGCGTTCAAAGGCAGAAAACTCCAAAGTGTTGAAGAATGTATCAAAAAAGTGGTCAAAATTAAAAATGCTGTGACCACGTTCCCAGGTCTTCCTCAGAAATAAATATCACTCCTTCAATGCTCACATCTCAGTTCACAAGAAACAGAGATTCTGTGCAATGAAAATTTAATTTAACTGATTTAGTCACCATAAATCAATGATCCTAGTTATAAGGCTATTTCAACGGGCAATTTTGGTTTGTCAGCTTTTTTCAGACGGCATCAATGTTTTTGAAGCTCTTTGTCAGTTTTTACTGATTTCTTCACTGAGTTTGAATGGAATATTTAGGATAATAGAGGGATGTGCTTTTATAGACTGAATGAACCTTTCTCAATTTTAAATGATCTTATGTAATAAAGAAGGCTGCTTTATTGAGGCTACCAAAAGGTTAAGAATGAGTATCGAGCAGATTTGGTTGTAAAATTGATGGACTTGTGAGAAAATAATCACAATCCTAACAGTTAACTAATCATAACTTAATTTGTTCATGGAAGTATGATTTGTATTTCTAGGACCAAATTATATGAAGTATAAGGAACTGTCGCATTACTGTGGTATCTTAACTCCCAATTTGCAGATCCTTCGCAAGTGACATAATCCCCAGTATAAATCACAACACATTTTCTCATGACTTTCCAGATTTGTCATCTGAACTGCCTTCTCCAGTGTGCCTGCTGGAGACTTTTGGCAGATTTTGAATATAAAATACAGGGAGGTAGTTTTGCCATTTATCTTCCAACACTTGAGTTGCATCTGCTGTGGTGTAAGAGTGCCCTCAGGCATTTATAGTCTGATAATGTGATGTTTGGTGCCAGTCAAGTTAGGTGGCAGTGATGGCACAGTGATTATGCTACTGGACTAATAATCCAGATGCCTAGGCTAATGCTCAAGGAACATGGATTTGAAAGCCACCATGGCAGATGGTGAAATTTGAATTCAATTAATAAATCTGGAATTAAAAGCTAGACTAATGGTGACTATGAAACCATTGTCGATTGTTGTAAAAACCCATCTGGTTCACTAATGTCCTTCTGGGAATGAAGTCTGCCCTCCTTCCTTGGTCTGGCCTATATGTGACTCCAATGTGGTTGACTCTTAAATGCCCTCTGAAATGACCTAGCAAGCCACTCAGTTGTATCAAACTGCTACAAAGCCTAAGAAAAGGAATGAAACTGGACGGATCACTCAGCATTGACCTAGGCACCAGAAACGAGAATGGCAAACACAGCCTTGTCGACCTTGCAAAGTCCTCCTTACCAACATCTGGAGGCTAGTGCCAAAATTGGGAGAGCTGCCCTACAGTCTAGTCAAGCAAAAGCTAGACATAGCCACATTCATGCAATCATACATTACAGACATGTCCTTGACACCGCCATCACCATCCCCGTGTATGTACTGTCCCACTGGCAGGACAGACCAACCACAGGTTGCAGCACAGTGGTAATCAGTCAGGAGGGAGTTGCTCTGGGAGTTCTCAACATTTGATTCTGGGCCCCATGAAGTCTCATGGGCAAGGAAACTTCCTGCTGATTACCACCTACTTCCCTCCCTCAGCTGATGAATCAGTGCGCCTCCATGTTGGACACCAATTAGAAGAAACACTGGGGGTAGCAAGGGCACAAATGTACTCTGGGTGCAGGACTTCAATGTCCATGTCCAAGAGTGGCTTGTTCGCACCACTACTGACCAAGTCCTAAAGGAAATAGCTGCTAGACTGGGTCTGTGGCAGGTTGTGAGGGAACCTACTTGGCCTCATCCTCACTGTTGATGACAGTATTGGTAGGAGTGACCATAAGACAGTCCTTGTGGAGACAAAGTCCTGTCTTCACATTGAGGATATCCTCCATTGTGTTGTGTGGCACTACCATCATGGTAAATGGGATAGATTTAGAACAGATCTAGCAACTCAAAACTGGATATCCATGAGGTGCTATGGGACATCAGCAACAGCAGAATTGTATTCAACCACGATCTGTAACCTCAATGCCGGCATATACGCCACTTTACCATTACCATGAAGTCAGGGGACCAACCCTGGTTCATTGAAGATTGCAGGAGGGCATGCCAAGAGCAGCACCAGGCATACCTCAAAAT
Source organism: Heterodontus francisci (assembly GCF_036365525.1). Lineage (NCBI taxonomy): Eukaryota > Metazoa > Chordata > Chondrichthyes > Heterodontiformes > Heterodontidae > Heterodontus > Heterodontus francisci. Next base: position 72,604,544 of record NC_090384.1, read on the forward strand.
GAGGTGTCAACCTGGTGAAGCTACATCAAAGGACTACTTGCATGCCAACCAGCGTAAGCAGAATGCTATAGACAGAACTATGCGATCCAATAACCAACAGATCAGATCTAAGCTCTGCAGTCCTGCCACATTCAATCGCGAATGGTGGAGGACTATTAAACAACTAACAGGAGGAGGTGGCTCCACAAATATTCCCATCCTCAATGACGGGGGAGCCCAGCACATCAGTGCAAAAGACAAGACTGAAGCATATGCATCCATCTTCAGCCAGAAGTGCCGAGTGGATGGTCCATCTCGGCCTCCTCCTAAGGTCCCCAGCATCACAAATGCCAGTCCTCAGCCAATCCAATTCACATGATATCAAGAAACAGCTGAAGGCACTGGATACTGCAAAGGCTATGGGCCCTGACAACATTCCAGCTAAATATTTGTGCTCCATAACTAGTTGCACCCTTAGTCAAGCTGTTCCAGTGCAGCTACAACATTGGCATCTACCTGGCAATGTGGAAAAATGACCAGGTATGTCCTGTCTACATAAAGCAGGACAAATCCAACCCGGCCAATCAGTCTACTCTCAATCATTAGCAAAGTGATGGAAGTTGTCAACGACAGTGTTATCAAACGGCACTTGCTTAGCAATGACCTGCTCAGTGACGCTCAGTTTGGGTTCCACCAGCCTTGGTGCAATCATGGACAAAAGGGCTGAACTCAAGAGGTGAGGTGAGAGTGACTGCCCTTGACATCAAGGCAGAATTTGACCAAGTATGGCATCAAGGAGCCCTAGCAAAACTGGAATCAGGGTGAAAACTCTCCACTGGTTGGAGTCAAACCTTAGCACAAAGGAAGATGGTTGTGGTTGTAGGAGGTCAATCATTGCAGTCCCAGGACATCACTGCAGGAGTTCCTCAGTGTTGTATCCTTGGCACGACCATCTTCAGCTGTTTCATCAACGACCTTCCCACCATCATAAGGTCCGAAGTGTTCACTGATGATTGCACAATGTTCAGCACCATTCACGACTCCTGAGATACTGAAGCAGCCCATGTCCAAATGCAACAAGACCTGGACAACATCCAGGTTTGGGCTGATAAGTGGCAAGTTACATTCGCGCCACACAAGTGTCAGACAAAGACCATCTCAAAGAAGCGAGAGTCTACCCATCTCCCCTTGACATTCAATGGCATTGCCATTGCTGAATCCCCCACTATCAACATCCAGGGGTGTACCATTGACCAGAAACTGAACTGGACCAGCCGCCTAAATACTGTGGCTACAAGAGCAGGTCAGAGGCTGGGAATTCTGTGGCAAGTAACTCACCTCCTGACTCCACAAAGCCTGTCCACCATCTACAAGGCACAAGTCAGGAGTGTGATAGAATACTCTTCATTTGCCTGGATGGGTGCAGCTCCCACAACACTCAAGGAGCTCGATACCATCCAGGACAAAGCAGCCCACTTGGCATCCCATCCACCACCTTTAACATTCACTCCCTCCACCATCGACGCACAGTGGCAGCAGTGTCTACCATCTACAAGATGCACTGCAGCAATTCACCAAGGCTCCCTCGACAGTCCCTTCCAAACCCGTGACCTGTGCCACCTAGAAGAACAAAGGCAGCAGATGCATGGGAACACCATTACCTGCAAGTTCCCCTCCAAGCCACTCACCATCCTGACTTAGAACTATATCGCTGTTCCTTCACTATTGCTGGGTCAAAATCCTGGAACTCCCTTCCTAACAGCACTGTGGGTGTACCTATGAAGGACTGCAGCAGTCAAGAAGACAGCTCACCACGACCTTCTCAAGGGCAATTAGGGATGGGCAATAAATACTGGTCCATCAATGCCCACATCCCATAAGCAAATAAAAAAAAATCTAACCTCACATTATGACTGATACCTGAGACCTATTTACTGCCCTGTGTAGGATAGGTAATAACATGGTCCTAAAGAGCTTGTGGCATTGTCAGCCTGCACACTTGGCTATGCATTTGGAAAATATGTGAAGGCTTGTTGTATTGCTGTGCATTTTGTTCCATGATGCTGTGCCAAACTTTCCATGAAGCATTGTTGTAACATTATAGGGCAACATTGTAAAATACGGGCAGTATGTAACTTGGTCACCTTCCTAGGTTCAACAGATATCTTCCTCAGCTGTTTCTAGTTTTGGTGCATAGGTGAGTTAGTATTGATTCTTTTATCAACCGAAGAGCAGTGTTGTACTTCTCCACCCAGACCACCTTTTATATGCAGCAATTTACAGAGCTGAGGAACAGAAAGGATATTATGTGGACAGTAGTGAAATATGATTGATGCTTCCACGAGTGAGCCTAGCCTAAAATTACCATCAGTCTCATGAGCAGAAATACAAATTATCTTTCATGACACAACATATGCCATAAATTGAAGGTTTATTTCAAGGTGATTAATTTTGAAAATACATTTAATTTTAATAGCTTCTATAATGAGAACAGAAGGCACTTTAACATTCGCATAATAGCAGTTTCTTGAAGTGATCAAATATGGATTTAAATGTTTGGATAACAAGAGCAGGGATGGATATTGCACATTCTTTCATGGAAACACTGAGACATTTGAAATTTCACTGAAGCTTTTGTGAAATTGACACATTGGCCATGGTATTGGGCTCCAAATTGTCATTACTGCCTGGCGCTATGGAATCCCCGAACTCAAAAAATGGCAATCAGAATGCTTCCGATGACTTCCAGCATGGCCCCAGTGGCATGCCCTGACTGACTGGGCGCTAGCGTAGGCAAGCTCTGTGTGTACTGGAAGCATGCAGAGTGGACGGATTGTGATGTCAAAGAGCCTCTAACCTTGATTTGGTGCATGGTCTACCATTTTGGACCACACAGGTACAGTTAACTTACTCACTTAATCACTCCCTGTTGAACATGCATTTAGCTGCATGAGAGACCCCGCCCCCACTGGCGTTATTTAAGAGGCTAAGAGTCGAAGAGACTTAGTAGTTGGCAGGAAAAAAGACAGAGGCGCAAGGGGAGAGCCAACTGTGCAACAGCCCCAACAAACAAATTTCTCTGCAGCACCTGTGGAAGAGCCTGTTACTCCAGAATTGGCCTTTATAGCCACTCCAGGCGCTGCTTCACAAACCACTGACCACCTCCAGGCGCGTATCCATTGTCTCTCGAGATAAGGAGGCCCAAAAGAAAGAAAGAATCATACAACATTTAAGGAAGGAGCTTTTGAATTACTTTTGCTGGAAAAGCATTCGTGGAAGTACTGTGTTTTGTGTTATTAGAGGAGTTTGTAAATGTTTTTGGGTTTTCAAGGGAGTGGTGCTGTATCTTGACAAGGAAGTCAGAGGAGTTAGTTGGTCTGTCAGGAGAAAGTCTGCTTCAGTAAGGGTGTGGGTGGGGAGGGGGAGGTGCCATAGTTGCAGTTCCTCTTGGGCTGCAGCATGACTTGGAAATTGGGCACAGGCAGCACGGAGAGGGGAAGCAGTGCACAGACGGAGAAGGAGGAGGGCCCTTAGTAGAAGGTCCCATCCATCAAGGATCTTTAGGGAGCAAGTCGCCTACCTCTACCTCAGCCAGGAGCAGTGACTGAGTCACCTCCATTTCACCAAGGAGATGGTTACTGCACTGTACCACTTTCCACAACCCAACTTGCAAATTCACAGCAGGATGGCGACATTAGCTACTTCTCACAATTCGCAGTCCATCGCTGCATCAGGGAGTTGACTGAAGCACTTAGAGAAGGAACGGGGACTTCATCTTCTTCTTACTGACCAGAGAGAAACAGGAGGAGCAGGCACATAGATTTATCAGGCTGGCTGGATTCCCAATGGTGCAGGGTGCAATCAACTGTACGCACATGGCTTTGTGGGTCCCACAGGCGAATGGGAGATGTTCCATTACTGCAAGGGCTACCACTCCGTTAACATCCAATTGGTGTGCGACCATGCCCAGAAGATCATCTCAGTAAATACCCGCTATCATTGGCAGCAGTGATGACACAGTGATTCTGCGCCAGTTAGGTGCATCCACTACTTTGGCCCACCACAAAGAACCAAAGGCTGGCTGCTGGGTGGCAAGGGATACCCATTCAACACCTGGCTCATGTCTCCCCTCCACCACCAGACCACGCATGAACAGTGCGCCTATAATGACAGCCATGCAGCCACCAGGAATGTCGTGCAGCAAATATTGGCATCCTGAAACAACAATTCAGCTGCCTGGACCACTCGAGGGGAGCCTTCCAGTACATACCAGAACTTGTCTTTAAGTTCAAGGTGATTTTCTGTGTCCTACATAGCCTTATTCTCATGAAGGCGCAGCCCTTGCCATCAGGTGAATGGAGGCCACATTGGGAGGAGAAATAGGAGGAAGGTGCACTGCAGCAACTCACCAAGCCTCCTTTGACAGCACCTTCCAAACACATGACCTCTACCATCTAGAAGGACAAGGACAGCAGATGTATCAGAACAACACCACCTGCAAATTCCCCTCCAAGCCAGGCACCATCCTGACTTGGAGCTATATCATCGTTCCTTCACTGTCAATGGGTCAAAAAACCTGGAACTCACTCCCTAACAGCACTGTGGGTGTACCTACATCACATGGACTGCAGCGGTTCAAGAAGATGGCTCAAGGGTAATTAGGGATGGGCAACAAATGCTGTCCTCGGCAGTCATGCTCACATCACGAAAGAAGAAAACAAAGGGAGGAGGCATCTGACTCCCCTTTGCTCCAGATGAGCTGTCCATGAGCGGGTACTCAGACTCCATCTCCAGCACACAACTGCTCCACAATTTCTCACCTTTCAATCCATCTAGTACGGACCCTCACAGCATCCTCTTGGCCAAAATCCTGAAATAAAAGCCAGAACAAAAAAAATTCCGTAACAACTTTATCCACCAACATTTCCAACAGTACACATAAAACTATTCACCCTCGAGCCTGTCTAACAGGAGCCTTTGCCTGGCCTAGTGCTCCGACACAGTGCTACCCCAGTGACTGCAGCACGGCTGCTGGAAGGCTGCTGAATTTCAGTGGAGGTAGATCGCAGATGGTCTTGAAGGATGATCACAAGAAGTTCTGGGTCTTATGGGCCCAGTTTCAGATAGCACCAACTCAGCAACAGCGAGGGCACTGGCAGAGTGGCAGTGGTAGAAGCACAAATGGTATCATCCTGAGAGAAGCTCCTGGTAATGTGTTGGAGGACAGATTGCTGGACCGTTGTGAGACCCGATATGCCCTTTTAAGCACTGGTATCCTCAGCCATGACGACAGCAGTCTGAGCCAGCTTGGCAGCAAGCATGTCTCCCATGATCTCAGTCTGAGGTTCCACTGCAGCACTGAGGCATTGTTGGCTTCTGCCTGTGCTGCAATGGAAGCTAAGACATCGGTCATCAGATGCTGTATCATGGGTGGGTCCAGAGTTTGTGTCATGGAGTTGACCATCACTTCCGCGCAGAAAGCTCTGCACGAAACCTTGTGCCAAGTTACAGCCGGACTCCTCCATACTCCTAGACAGAGACAAGAGGCTTTGTAGCAAGCCTGCTAATACTAAAGGTCTATGTGTGCATGCCCATCAGCGTTCTCCTGCATACCACCCTTCGGTGAGCTGGCACACAAACTATCCTTTCCTCTGGCCTGGCTGCAGCCCAATCACCATGTGCTGATCCCAACTCTATACTAGCCTTGAAAGTTTCCGTAGTGCCAAACCTGAGCTGGTGACTGTGATTGTCAGATCAAGTGATGGTGCTTCTTCATCAAAGATCTGGTGTAGCTCTTGTCCTGAGGTTGCAGTGGTTGACCAGGCGGCAGTTCTTCAATGAAAGCAGAAATGCAGAAAGGGAGGGGTGGGGTGAGGGAAGGAGTGAGTGGATGGAGCAAGTGGTCTATGGTCACATGATCTGCAACTTGCACTTCAGGCCAGATAGCAGGATGAGCGTGAGGTGGAAATTGAGAAGCGGAATAAGGCAGGAATATACCATTATCCTCAATGGTCTTGACATTGCAGATGCAATGGTCTCAGTCAAAGCAGGCCTCATGATGCGGAGCGCCATCTCCTTCAGAGGACTAATTCAATGCAGGCATGCCTGTCCCCTGACAGTTCTTTGCTCTGCTCCCTGCAGTTATGGGCCAACTTGTTCTGCAAAAGAGAGGGAAGAATGTCAGTGTGTTGCAATGTGTTTGGGTGATGTGCTTGCCATAGCTGAATAGCTGGAGGTATGTGGAAGCTGCAAGAGGTGGGTGTGAATTTGGTAGCATTGGTACATTTGTAAGGGTGAGGCGAAGTATCTGAAGGTTAGGTATGAGTCCTGACTGCTGATGAGTGAGTGTTGGGGTGTGGTGCATTGAGCAGCATGAGATGTTGTTGGAGTGGTGGGTAGGAGATGCATTTACTGACCTTGACAACACGTGTAAGATCCATGAACTTCTTCCAACACTGCAGCCAGATCCTCGGGCCAGACTCCTAGAATTGACGTCCATAGCCACCTGCTCCCATTCCCTTCTCAGGGGTTGCCTTGAGGACTTCCTGGCCCCCTTCAGGAACATGGAACTTTTCCTCCTTTTCACCTCCATCACTCATGTCTCCAGCACTGCATCAGAAAACCTGGGATACCTCTTCCTTGCCTGTTGCTCCATTTACTTGTTTTTCCTTCCAGCTAAGCAAACGGAGACAGTGACAACAGCTCCTGTTGCCTGAGCACAGTTCCCATTTAAGAGGGGCAGGATGCCTTTAAAAGGCCCAGGCTAGCCATGCATCACAATCGCCATGCCTGCTGCTGGACTCACTGCTGAGCGTGCAGCCAATCACTGCACATTCCACGCTGGGTTGCATGCTGAAATCATTTAGATGTGGAGGCAACACAATGTTTCCATGCCTTCACATCTAAATGATTTCAGCATGCAATTTGCATGCTGCCTACCTCAACGGAACCAGGCACTGATGATTGTGCATCGTGATCCCTGTGCCTGAAAACCAACCTTATCCAAATTTCCTCCCCAAATATTGGAACATATTTTTTGCGTGTTGTCCATATTAAATGGATCGGTGTTTAGACAAGGTGCATATAATGGTAAATGAAAAGAAACTAAGGATTTTGCAGGAAGGCAAATTGTGTTACTATCTGAAATTGTTATTAATAGATCATAAAGTCAATTTCATGGTCAATTTCATGGGCAAACATTCATCATCCTTTCAGCATGAGATTAAGTAGTCCCTTTTTCAAGTTTGCAATTAGGTGCATGAGAATATAAGAAAATGCTTTGTTACTACAGATGGTCAACTACTGTATGCATTATGTTTCTGTATGCAATATAATTTTATGTCCTTTGAAGTTTCTGACCAAAGATAATCCAAACCAAGAATTTAATATTGAAACAAACAAAATTGTCCAATGAATTGAAATAATGACTTGCTTCAACACATGTTTAAAACTATATCCTTCCAGCCTGCAATTATTTACTATACACCATTCAGAACTTCTGTTTCAATGATTTGTCAGCCATTCTCCCTTTTTCAGACAACTCTCATGGCCTTGTGGAGCTTCTACCTGGTCCTAATGGGGTAATTTCACTATTTTGTACCTCTAGCAGGGAGTCTCCCTTGCCAGGACTACATATCAGAAACACGGGGATGAATTGTCATTGGTTGATGTTGTATGTTTGGTTTGTCCGCTGCCACCTTAATATACTTAGTTAGTCTAGCTTAGTGAGATTACTGAGTCTTCTGTACTTTGAACAATAACACTTTATTACATTCTATGTACAGCTTTATGCCAGTCTGTGTGACTTCTCTGAAGCCACATTGCATCTCTCTCCAAGTCTCTCTCACATTGATCTCTTACATCATTATAGTGGGAGGTATTCCTCACACTGTCTCAATCATTAACCCTTTCAGACTCTTGTACTACAGTTGACTCAGGGAAACCAACCTTATAGAATGCCTGAAAGAAAATATGGTGGAAAGGGATTTTGCCAAGACTCTCCCCTAAAAGGACCCATCAAAATTTTCCTCCAGGGAACTTATTTTCACTGAGGTCAGCCACCCTGAGGCTACTCTGATGCATCTAAATTCTACAGTTGGTGTGTCTTGCTTGACTCATAAATTTTCCATGGTTTCTGCCTCTATACCAGCACCAGGAAACAACATCATCACAGATGTGGTCTAAAAACAGAAAATGACAGAAATGCTCAGCTGGTCAGGCTGTATCTAAGGAGGGAGAAAAAAGTTAATGTTTCAGGTCGATAACTTTTCATCGGAATGGGAGAAAGTTAGAACAAATGTGATGTTATGAAAGCCTGTATGGTGTCTCAAAAGCTGTGAAGTAGGGTGAAGTCCATAGCATCAACTCTTGCTTTAGACCCACAGGTTTTTTACAGATTAAGAATGGCTACAAATTTATGTCTGTTTTTAGGCAGTATTGTAACTTTGGGAGAAAGGAATAACATGTATTTTTCAATCTTGCCCCAACAAACTATAACTAAAATTTTACTTTAGCATTCCCATCCAATCGGAACCCACCCACTTGTATAAATGGAGGGTTCAATGCAAATGGAGGCCAAACGATCCCTTTAATTTTCCCTAATTAACATATCTGACCAAACACCAGAAATCAATGCCAGAATTAAAATGGCGGTAGGATCAGACAGGGGTATTTCTGAAGTGGATACTGCATAGAAGAGGCCGTCATTGGAGAACTTTATTACATCTTTCTGGAGATTTATTTGGATGGTGATTTTTGATTGTTTAGATTCAAGAGTTCCACTAAAAAGTTCTCCCGACATTTACAGTGCATTGCAGGTAAACTTAAATTTAGAGTGGGGAGATGGATTTCCCTTTCTGCTTGTACTACAAGAAAACCATCTATTTGCAACCACCGTATGAATTACCTCTCCTTGAGCAGTTCCTTCATTTACCTGAAGGCTCATGCCTGCACCATAGATTTCCTTTCATTTTGTTTCTGTCTGTCACTTCAGCTTAGCCAAAGGGTCGGCTGAGATGAGTTTTGAACCTTTCTAAGGCTTTAAGAATTTCTGGCCCTGTGTTTTACCACTTCATTTTAATTCTCTAATTCCCTTTAAATTTCTCATGTGTTTCAATTCCCATCATTAGTGCATTCCCTGCACTCATACAAATCTGCATTTACATAAATCATGAGGACTGTTAGCATCGTAACAATTCTGGAGGAAAATGAGTTACGCTGGTGACCAAATGTCAGCTCCAAAGTCTTGGGATTGAAATTAATGCCCCATATTTTAACCCGAGGAAAATGTATTCCTTCCTCGAAAACTCAACTAAGCACATTATTAGATAAAAACAGAAAATGTTGGCAACACGCAGCAGGTCTGGCAGCATCTATGGTCAAAGGAATAAGGTTAACGTTTCAGGTTGATGACCATTCATCAGAACTGGAAAATGTTAGAGATGTAGCAGGTTTTAAGTAAGTAAAGAGGCAGGGATTGGGGTGGGGCTGGGGGAGGAAATGACAAAATAGAAGTTCTGTGACAGGTTGGGAGGTAGGAGAGATGAAATGAAAAAAGGAGTGATCATGCAAGGCAAAAGGGGACAAGAATCAAAAGATGCATCTAGAGGAGGTGTAAATGGAAATCACAGAATTATTACCAACAGTTGCTGTCCAAAACATTGGAGGCAGTGCTTGTGATCTAAAGTTGTTGAAGTCAATGCCTTTTCATGGGATATATGGAACGTTCTTTCTTCCAATCCTACTCAGGTCCAGTCCCTCACTTCTTTTTCCAGGACATTGATGACTGCATCAGTGCCATTTCCTGCTTATGGCCCAAACTGGAAAAAAGCTTCAACTTTGCATCTAATTTCCACCCTTCTTTCACCTTCACATAGTCCATCCCCAACTCTTCACTTTCTCAATTTTTCTACATCCATTTCTGGGGAGAGGCTATCAACCAATATTCACTATACACCCACTGACTCCCACAGCTAACTTGACTACACTTCCATCCATCCCGCTTCCTGCAAGCACTCTATTCCATTCTTACAGTTTCTCCATCTAGTCATATCTGATCTGACAATGCAACCTTCCATACCAGTGCTTCCAATATGTCTTCCTCAGCCGAGGATTCCCCTCCACTGTGGTTGACTGGGATGACGACTGTGCCTGTCCCATGTTCCATCCTTGTGCTGTCACCCCTTCTCCTCCCTCGCAGAACCACAATAGGGCTCCCCTTGTCCTAACCTTCTACCCCACTTGCATTCAAAGATTATTCTCTCCCATTTCCGCCCCCTCCACATCTTCCCTTCCACTTTCAGCATTCTGAAGCATCCTTTCCCTCCCCAATACCCAGATCTTCCTTTTATTTATCCCCTCCCCCCTTTCCCTGTCTGTACTTGCTTAAAACCGATTATATCTCCAACTTTTTCCAGTTCTGATGAATGATCATCAATCTGAAATGTTAGCTCTGTTCCTCTCTCCCAGATGTTGCCTGACCTACTGAGTATTTCCAGTATTTTCAGATTTCTAGCATTGCAGTATTTTACTGCTGCAAGCACATTATTATTTGCCCATACCTTTAGCTGATTCATTGAGTAAATGTTGCCAAGTCATTACTATTGCAGGGAAGAATAATAATATTGCATTTTCAAGTAGATTACATGTTTATTCAGAGTGATTGTCTAAAGTGAGCTTTCTCCTCCATGATTTTTAGTGAAGTAAAATAGAGAATTTCTTTTCAAGGTCCTTAGCTGTGCTTTACTTGGGGACATTTACAATGTCATTATCATAACTTCGAACAACTCAGGCTGCTTTAAACATTGAAACTGTTTTGTTTACATTGTTACCAGCATAAGAAAAATATGTGCGCTTACGCATGAAGAAAAAAATCTCAAAAAAGCTGAGGAACTAGGAAAAAGGTTTGCATTTAAATGGTTAAATCTGAGGTGCTTATACCCTAATGGCAAATGTTAGGATACTTTATAAGGGAAATTACTTGCCCTTTGAGTTTTAAAATATGTGGTTAATACAGTGTTTACGAATGTGTTTATCCATAAAACTCAACGTTTGTTCTTTGGGGAATTATCCTTTCAATAATCTATATCTTGAGCAATTGAAGCTATGCCAATGTATTGCATTCCATTTCTGAATTATTCACATGAACATCTGGCAGTCTGGACAGAATATGAACAGGATAAGATTAGCTCTATTTCCTAAAATATTGAAACATTAATTTTCATGGGTGTGATAATATGACAGAGACAGAAAGAGATCATTCTTCTCTAGTCCACACTCAGCAACTTTTGACAAGAATGAACAGAACTTCAGGCTATATTTCATTCCATTTTTCAAAAAAGCTTTTTAAATGTCCTTTTCTCAGATCTTTACTATCTACAAACAAAGTAACTGATGTTCACAATTTCATGCAGAAGATCTCAGATAATAATGCATCTGTATTGTCACAGCAGAATTTCAAGTGGATAAACATCGGCAGTATTGAAGTATCCTCAACACAGTACTGACTGCGAGCAAGTCAATCTTGCTCTGAGAATCTAGTGAACTGGAGACAGGGGCATAACCTAGCAAATGCTGTGTAAGTAAATATCTACATTTTTTATTCATTGGGTGGGCAAATTGACAAGCTTGCAATACAACGGCTGATATGCAGTCCAAAGATACCCTGGTTGAGAAATTACTCCTGTTCCATTCTTTCATGAGCTTCTCACAGCTAATTGTAGCTGCAGCTCATTTATGGTGCTGGTGCTTCAACCCAGGAGTCAGCTCTGTTCTATGGGGTGCAGGTGGGAATTCTTGGCCTCACAATACATTAATAATTCCTAACTGCAATGGCTTCTTTGAAGTGGAGCAGCAGCATCAGGCAGAAGGTGTAGCTGGAACGGACAGTGAAAAGATTCATCAAGGTGGGAGAATGCTTCTGTGAAGTTGGGCCATTGAAAGTATATAATGTCTCTGTGAATGGGGCATTTGGGGGGTGGGGACAAGCACAGGGTAAATGATGGCGTTAAAAGTGCCCGATATATTGGGTGCTGCTTATTCCTGTTCCTTGGTTGCTGTGACAGAGCAAGGATGGCAGAAAAGGTTTGGCAGGGAGGGGCAAGTTTAAAGCATTGGTTATTGCTCTTTGCCAATGCATTGTGGTGACAGATTGCATCAGGTAGCAAGCGCCCCTGAAGTTGATTCCTTCCATCTTGCTTTATTTGTTTGCCTGCCAGGAGTTTTTTCCTTGGAAGGGCCAGAAAGTTTGTGTTTTTCTATATGTGGCAGTTTTTTCTCTTTGTTTGTGAGTCATTTTCTACTTCAAAAAGAAATTGTGTGCAAGTTCTCTGCTGGCGATTTCATGGAACACAATCCAAATCTGAATAAACATGCCTTAATCAGGTAATAACAAGGGTAGGGAACAAACAAATGTATATGTGAGTCATTCAGTGTTTCACTTCATTCTGGGTCATAAGTGAACCAACAATTGCAGAAAAGGGAGAGGGCTGTGGTCCCAAATGACATTTTGAGAAGGTAGTACAGGGTGTGTAACACAAGGAGAGCAAGGTGGATGTAAACGAACATGCTTGTAATATTTTATTAAAGTTTATAATGTTGATCCAATTCCTGATGATCTTATAGAGTCATAGAGTTATACAGCACAGAAACAGGCCCTTTGGCCCATCATGTTTGTGCTGGCTATCAAGCACCTAACTATTCCAATCCCATTTTCCAGCACTTGGCCTGTAGCCGTGTATGCTATGGCATTTCAAGTGCTCATTTAAATACTTTTTAAATGTTGTGAGGGCTCCTGCCTCTACCACCTCTTCAGGCAGTGCGTTCCAGATTCCAACCACCCTCTGGGTGAAAATTGTTTTCCTCAAATCCCCTCTAAACCACCTGCCCCTTACCTTAAATCTTTCCCCCCTGGTTATTGAGCCCTCTGCTAAGGGAAAAAGTTTCTTCCTATCTAACTTATCAATGCTGCTCATAATTTTGTATACCTCAATCATGACTCCCCTCAGCCTTCTCTGCTCTAAGGAAAACAACCCTAGCCTTTTCAGTCTCTCTTCATAGCTGAAATGCTCCAGCCCAGGCAACATCCTGGTGAATCTCCTCTGCACCCTCTCCAGGCCAATCACATCCTTCCTATAATGTGGTGCCCAGAACTGTACACAGTACTCCAGCTGTGGCCGAACTAGCATTTTATACAGCTTCATCATAACCTCCCTGTTCTTATATTCTATGCCTCAGCTAATAAAGGCAAGTATCCCATTTGTCTTATTAACCACCTTATCTACCTGTGCTGCAGCCTTCAGTGATCTATGGGCAAGTACACCAAGGTCCCTCTGATCCTCTGTACTTTCTAGGGTCCTACCTTCCATTGTATATTCCATTGCCTTGTTGGTCCTCCCAAAATGCATCACCTCACACGTCTCAGGATTAAATTCCATTTGCCACTGCTCCGCCCATCTTATCAGCCCATCTTTATCATCCTGTGATCTAAGGCTTTCCTCCTCATTATGTACGACACCACCGATTTTTGTGTTATCTGCGATCTTACTGATCATACCTCCTATATTCACGTCTAAATCATTAATGTAATCTACAAACAGCAAAGGTCCCAGCACTGATCCTTGTGGTACACCAATGGTCACAGGCTTCCAATCGCAAAAACAACCCTCGACCATCACCCTCTGCCTTCTTCCACGAAGCCAATTTTGGATCCACTTTGCCAAATTGCCCTGGATCCCATGGGCTCTTACATTCTTAACCAATCTCCCATGCGAGACCTTATCAAAAGCCTTACTGAAGTCCATGTAGACTACATCAACTGCTTTACCTTCATTAACATCTAGTCACCGCCTCGAAAAATTCAATCAAGTTAGTTGGACATGATCTCCCCCTGACAAAGCCATGCTGACTATCCCTGATTAATCCCTGCCTCTCCAAATGGAGATTAACCCTGTCCCTCAGAATTTTTTCCAATAGTTTCCCTCCCACTGATGTTAGACTCAGTGGCCTGTAATTACCTGGTTTATCCCTGCTACCCTTCTTGAATAATGCTACGACATTTGCTGTCCTTCAATCCTTAGGTACCTCTCCTGTGGCCAAAGAGGATTTGAAAATTTGTGTCAGAGCCTCTGCTATCTCTTCCCTTGCCTCACATAACAGTTTGGGATACATCTCATATGGGCCTGGGGGTTTATCCACTTTTAAGCCTGCTAAAACAGCTAATACTTCCTCCCTTTCAATGCTAATATGTTCAAGTATATCACAATCCCCCTCCCTGATCTCTATACCTACATTGTCCTTCTCCATAGTGAACACAGATGAAAAGTAATCATTTAAAACCTCACCTACGTCCTCCAGCTCCACACACAGTTGCTGCGTTGTCCCTAATGGGCCCTACTCATTCCCTGGTTATCCTCTTGCCCTTAATATACTTATAAAACGCCTTAAGATTTTCCTTTATCTTGCCCGCTAGTGTTTTTTCATGTATCCTCTTCGCTCTCCTAATTACTTTTTTAAGTACCCCCCCTACACTTTCTATACTCCTCTAGTGCCTCTGTTGTTTTCAGCATGCTGAAGCTGCCATAAGCCTCCCTTATTTTCCTGATCCAATCTTTTATATCCCTTGACATCCAGGGTTCCCTGGACTTGGTCCCACTCTTCACCTTAACAGGTACATGTTGGCTCTGAACTCTCACTATTTCCTCTTTGAACGACTCCCACTGGTCTGATGTAGACTTTCCTACAAGTAGCTGCTCCCAGTCCACTTTGGCCAGATCCTGTTTTATCATATTGAAATCGGCCTTCCCCCAATGCAGTACCTTTATTTCTGGTCCATCTTTGTCCTTTTCCATAATTACCTTAAATCTCACAAAGTTATGGTCACTATCCCCGAAATGCTCCCCCACTGACACCTACCACATGTCCAGCTTCATTCCCTAGGATTAGGTCTAGCACTGCCCCTTCTCTTGTAGGACTTTCTATGTACAGGCTCAAAAAGCTCTCCTGTAGCCATATTAAGAATTCTGCCCCCTTTAAGCCTTGTGCACTAAGGCTATCCCAGTTGATATTGAGGAAGTTGAAATCCCCTCCGATTATTACTCCATTATTTTTACACCTCTTTGAGATTTGCCTATATATCTGCTCCTTTATCACTCCCTGACTGTTTGGAGGCCTGTAGTACACTCCCAGCCAAGTGATTGTCCCCTTTTTGTTTTTAAGTTCTACCCATATGGCCTCATTGGAGGAACCTTCTAAGATATCATCCCTCCTTACTGCAGTAATTGACTCCTTGGTCAACAGTGCAATGCCACCTCCTCCTTTCTCTTCTCTTGCCTTGGTTAACCTGGTAAGGTTATTGAACTTCTACCAGCACTGGGTAGCCATGCAGGAATTGCTGAAGGTTGCACTCATGACAAAAGCCATTTGTGGTACCGGGATCCTCGTGGGTCACCTTCTCTTGGAGTCAAAAGTCTGCCAACTGTAATACCTCAACTGAGGAGACTATGTCCTGAAGAACTAGCCTGAGAAAGCACTTTACCAACACAAGTTTCAATCTGCTTCATGCACAAAATGATTCCCTGAACCTCGAAGTTGCTGCAAGCACTTAAATGGTGCAGCAACATTGGTTATCCTGCCCTTTCCAAAATTTGAGTTCCCAGTAATGAGCACAAATAATTCTGAGAGCCTGACCTCAATACTAAAAGTTGATTTGACCTAGGAACTTAGAATGGGGCACAACAGGGTCCCACCAACAGGTGGAAGTACAACCCTGATGCACATCCAGCAGTAAACCTGCAATGATAGAAAATCCATCCTACTGTTTATTGGTGCTCCTGACTGGCTGTTGCCAATAGAAACAGAAACAAAAATAGAAATTCAAAAAGCACGAGCATTCCGTCATGCTACCATGTGAAAGTGATTAGATAAGTTTCTCACTTACTCATGGTGTAGTTAAAAGGAAATATAAGTAGAATAACCAACATCAGAGAAGGGGAGAAAGTTAACATGCAGATACTGCAAGCAATTAGGAAGGCAATTGGATATCAGCCTTTATTACAAGAGGGTTGGAATATAAGGGTTTGGAAGTCTTGCTGCAATTGGACAGGGCTTTGTCGAGACCACACCTGGAGTACTGTGTACAGTTTTGGTCTGCTGACCCATGGAAGGATATACTTGCTGCTTGCCTTAGAGTGGGTGCCATGAAGGTTCACTGGATTGTTTCCGAGGATGAGAGGGTTATCCTATGAGGAAAGATGAATTAGATGGGCCTATATTCTCTGGAGTTTAGAAGAAAGAGAGATGTTCTGATTGGAATGTATAAAATTCTTAGAGAGCTTGACAGGGTAGATGCTGAGAGGCTGTTTTTCCTGGCTGGAAAGTCTAGAACTAAGGGTCATAGCGCGGAATCTTCCCGGTCCTGCAGAAATGGGTTTGGAATTGGGACTGGGAGCAAAATTAGGCTTCCCGACGCATTCTCATCTCCAAGTGATCTTGCCGGATTATTGCTAATCATTACCAATTCAGTGCCAATTAGGGGCAAATTTGTGACACTGCCCGGATCTTCCTGATGGCAGATGGGCACCCCACTGAGGTCAAAATCCGATAGGTGCCTGGAGGCAGCCTATCGGTAGCAGGCCATCTTGTGGTACCCTCATGGTCTTACCTACATCAGCAGCCACCACCTCCCCCCGTGAGGTTTCTGACCATGTATAACCTCTAGCACTCCCATTGGCCTTCCCACTTGTGGAACCCACCCGTTCTCCCGAATGAGACGGGATCCCAGAAGTAGCCTGTTAATATGCTGCCTCCGGGAAGATCACTCAGGCGGGTGGGACTGGGACACCTGAAATGGTGAAATCGTCCCAACACCTGAGACATTTCCAAGAGGGGAAGATTCCACCAATAGTCACAGGATAAACAGTCGGTTATTTAGGCCTGAGTGGAAGAGGAATTGCTTCACTCAGAGGGTTGTGAACCAGAGGGCTGTGGGTAGTGTATTCAAGATTAAGACCAACTGATTTTTAGAGACTAAGGGAATCAAGGGATATAGGAGTTGTTGTGAAAGATCAACCATGACATTATTGAATGCTGGAGCAGGCTCGAGGGTGGCATTTTATATT
Source organism: Heterodontus francisci (assembly GCF_036365525.1). Lineage (NCBI taxonomy): Eukaryota > Metazoa > Chordata > Chondrichthyes > Heterodontiformes > Heterodontidae > Heterodontus > Heterodontus francisci. The sequence continues at coordinate 72,621,637 of NC_090384.1, forward strand.
CTTATTAAAGACAGAAAGGAATTTGATCAGAGAAGGGTGATTTGAGATTAATTGGAAGGGAAGAAGGACAAATAAAAGCTTTAAAAAAAATTAATTTTATATAGGATTGCATTTTTTTCTTTTTGAAGTGCTACCACTGTTGTAATGTGGGAAACGTTGCAGCTAATTTGCGCACAGCATGCTTTCAGAAACAGCAATGTGATAATGACCAGATCGTCTGTTTTTTGTGATGTTGATTGAGGGATAAATATCAGCCAAGACACTGGGGATAACTTCCCTGATCTTCTTTGACATAGTGCCATGCAGCAATCATTTACATTCACCTGAGAGGGCAGACAGGGCCTCGGTTTAATATCTCATCTGAAAGACGAAACCTCCGGCAGTGCAGCACTCCCTCAACGTTGCACTGGAGTGTCAGCTTTGATTTATGTACTCGAGCCAGGAGGTAGATGAGGAGAATTTGTTTTATGCAGTAAGTTGTTATGATCTAAAGTACACTGCCTGGAAGGATGGTCAAAGCAGATTCACTGGTAACTTTCAAAAGAGAATTGAATGCATACTTGAAAAGGTGAAATTTGCAGGGAAAGAACAAGGGAATGGGACTAATTTTATAGCTCTTTTAAAGAGCCAGCACTGGCACAATGGGCCAAATGGCCTCCCTCTATGCTCTTTGATTCTAATTCTGCTCTCCCCGATTAGAAAAAAAATGAGACAGTTTGACTCAGTGCTGTGTGGTCACACAAACTTAAAAGCTAGTATTGCTAGGTGCAGCATTGCTGGAACAAAATTAACATAAATTTAATCCAGGACTAAGCAGCCCGCTTGATTGGCACCCCATCAACTACCTTAAACATTCACTCACTCCACCACTGATGCACAGTGGCAGCAGTGTGTACCATCTACAAGATGCACTGCAGCAACTCACCAAGCCTCCTTTGACAGCACCTTCCAAACCCACGACCTCTTCCACCTAGAAGGACACGGGCAGCAGAAATGTGCGAACACCACCACCTGCAAGTTCCTCTCCAAGTCACACACTCTTCTGACTTGGAAATATATCGTTGTTCCTTCACTGTCACTGGGTCAAAATCCTGGAACTCACTCCCTAACAGCACTGTGGGTGTACCCGCACCAGATAGACTGCAGTGGTTCAAGAAGGCAGCTCACCATCATCTTCAGAACGGCAATTAGGGATGGGCAACAAATGCTGGCCGTGCCATCGATGCCCACATCCCATATAAACAAATAAAAGAAAAACATGGGGGTGGAGGGGGGGTGCGGTATGTGGTGATGGTAAGGGACGAGATGGTGCATAAGGCATTGCAATGCATTTAGTTTGTTCTGTACCTGACCTGACCAGTACTTGATGATGATAGTGGGTGGTCAAAAGTAGAAAATGTTCTACTCCCTAATACCAATGCCCCTTCCCTTAATGGACTTTGAAATTCACTAAGTATAAAGAATTTGAAGGTAAAGTGGCTTTTACAGTGGTCCAGTGAAGACATACAGAATTTGCAATGGGAAATTGTGTGAATGTGAGTGTGCATTAATCAAAGTGAAAGATGATAACTGTGGTAGAGGAAACAGTTTCCCACTTACTTTCAGCATTGCAATTGAGCACTCCTAAGGTTTAGCATGGGTCACATGTACTAAGTTACGCTAACAATGGAACATTTTGCTCGTACCTAAGCAGAATACCCCTCCATAACAGTAATGCAGAATTTCCATTTATAGAATGCTTGAGCAGTTTCGACAGCACTGTTAACATCAATGTAATGCTTCTTTTTCATACAATTAGTTCATATCACAATTGCAGTCCAAAAGCAGCAACTGCACAGTACAACAATGGAACTGAAAGCAATTTAGATAGAGAGCCTTATGAGATAAAAAGCAAAATACTGTGGATGCTGGAAATCTGAAATAAAAACAAAAAATGTTGGAAATACTCATAAGGTCTGGTAGCTTTTGTGCAGAGAGAAACAGTTAGTGGCCGCAATCTTGTTCAGCTGCCGATCACATGGAGTGGGCGGCCCGTCCGTCACTGGCAATGGTGTCAGCTGCTTGTGCGCAGGCACTGACGCCATTTTTAAAGGGCTTTGAGCCCTTCTGGGATTTTTAAAGAAATTATGATACATTTTTGAAAACAATTGAAACCTGTATGTTTGGACCTCTCCCACCCCAACCGCCCCCACAACCCCCCTCCCCCGATTACCCACAATATTAAATACTTTCCCGCTTCACCCCAAAATACTTGCTTTTTCCAAATTACCTTTACAAATTACAAATTACCCCCTCAAAGTGCACAAACTATCAACTTTACCCCTTCCCACCATCCCTTCCACCAATGAAGGACCTTTATCACTGCTCCCCACTCCCCCTTCTCGTACAAGACAAATTGCCTGCTACTCCCTCCCAACCAGTCTGGTGCCTCGATTTCCCGGACGGGGATCAGAAGACGTGGGAGTGCTGGCCAGCGGCACAAAGATCGGAATGGGACCAGAGGAGGCAGCGGGCTTTCAATTAAGGCAGGTGTTTAAATTTATTCAAATATGTAAATACTGGGCCTGTCGCCAAGCTGCAGGGGGGGCCACCATGAGGCCTCTCTGCCTCCGTGAAGATCAGGCTGGGCCCTCATGGCATTGAGGACAGAGGCAGGCCTCCTTCGGAGCGATCGTCAGGCTTCCCTCACCACAGGACCCCGATGCCTGGGGGTGAACTAAATTCAGCCCAATGTTTCAAGTCAGGGACCTTTCCTCAGAACTGAGAATAGTCAGAAATGCAATAGGTATTGAGCAGGTGAAAGGGGGGAGGGGGGAAGAAGAACAAAAGGGAAGGTCTGTGATAGGTGAAGGGCAGGAGAGATTAACTGACAAATGCTTTCACGATGCAAGTTCAAAGGGACTGGTAATGGGACAAATAAACAAAAGATGTGTCTAGAAGAGGTCTGAACGGCAGGGCGGTTGCCGTCTGAATGCTAAGTAAAGAAAATAAGAGAGAAACAAGAGAAAAAACTAAACTACAAAAAAAAACACGAAACAAAATGATATGGAGGTTATGATCTAAAATTGTTGAACAGAAGGCTGTAAAGTGGCCAGTCAAAAGATAAGGTGCTGTTCTTTAACCTTGTGTTGAGCTTCATTGGAACACTGTAGCAGGTCAAGGACAGAAAGGTCAGAGTGGGAGCAAGGTGAAGAACTGATATTGCTGAAACTGGAAGCTCGGGGGTCATGCTCATGGACTGAATAGATATGCTCTGCAAAAGGGTCACCCAGTCTCCCCAGTGGAGAGGCAACCACATCGTGAGCAGTGAATACAGTATACTAAATTCATTTTAGGAGAGAAGGGAAGGGGTGAGAGACGAAATACATGAAATAGAGTGGACACAGTCATACTTGGCCTAATGGGGCCTTCGTAGCCTGAGAAGTGCTAGAGAAACAAGTGCTGCATGGACCAATTTCTTGGTTGTAATGTCAGTTTTTTTTTTAGAGATACAGCACTGAAACAGGCCCTTCGGCCTACCGAGTCTGTGCCGACCATCAACCACCCATTTATACTAATCATACACTAATTCCATATTCCTACCACATCCCCACCTGTCCCTATATTTCCCTACCACCTACCTATACTAGGGGCAATTTATAACAGCCAATTAAGCTATCAACCTGCAAGTCTTTGGCATGTGGGAGGAAACCGGAGCACCCGGAGGAAACCCATGCAGACACAGGGAGAACTTGCAAACTCCACACAGGCAGTACCCAGAATTGAACCTGGGTCACTGGAGCTATTCCCTATTTATCTAGGTAAGATATTTCTTTGAATTTACTTCACTTCTGTCAGGTAGATTTGATTATTTCTCCACCAGACTAAGTGGACTGTCTGCCGGAGAAAAATGTTTCACTATAGTAGATGAAGAAAATGACATTATTTATCTTAGCTTACCAGAAGCACATGCGTTGATTGTGGATTGATATTAATGGAGGTCATAAAGCACTGCATTGTAAGGACTGACACATTCTTTTAATTGAAGTCATTAGGAGGCAAATGGCTCTATGGAGGAATCAGCAGAGGTAAGGGATAAAAATAACTTTAGAAAAGTTCAAGATCGTTTATTTTACGTTATATATATATATGTGTGATATATATGTGAATTTCACAATCAAGTGTAATATTACGTAAATTTTCCAAATTACCAAATAATTTTCTACAAGGTCATAGAGCCATAACTGCACAGAAGAAAGCCATTTGGCCTATCAAGTCCATGTCGGCTCTCTGCAGAGCAATCCAATCAGGCCTATTCCCCGGCTTTATCCCCATAGCCTGGAAGGTTAGTTCCCTCAAGTGCCCATCCAATTTCCTTTTGAAATCATTCATTGTCTCCCCTTCCACCACCCTCATAGGCAGCGAGTTCCAGGTCATTGCCATTCACTGCGTAAATAAATTCTTCCTCACATCCCCCCTGTTTCTTTTGCCCAAAACCTTAAATCTGTGTCCCCTAGTTCTTGTGCCATCAGCTAATATGAACATAAATACGAACATACAAATTAGGAGCAGGAGTAGGTCACTCGGCCCCCTCGAGCCTGCTCCGCCATTCAACAAGATCATGGTTGATCTGATTGTAACCTCAACTCACATTCCCGCCTACCCACGATAACCTTTCACCCCCTTGCTTATCAAGAATCTATCTACCTGTTTCGTCTTTGTGTTGTTTCTGATTCCCAGATGTTGGAAAGAATCACAGTTTAATCTTGGAAAAGGCTGGAGTCAGTCTGTTTATTTCAGCACCAGGCTTTGTGCTGTAGAACCTGGTTGAACCTGGTTGAACTAATTCATGTATTACAAATAACGTGACTCACCAGTGCAGCCGCGAGTGTGGCCCCCTACTGGAACACTTACACATAACAACTAGTTCCGAGCTAATTAGCTCCTAACACTTTACAGATAGTACAACAATATATAACACTACCTCTGCCTTAAAAATATTCAAGGACTCTGCTTCCACCACCTTTTGAGGAAGACAGTTCCAAAGACTCACAACCCTTTGAGGGAAGCAATTTCTCCTCATCTCTGTCTTAAATGGGTGACCCCTTATTTTTAAACAGTGAACTCTAGTTCTAGATTCTGCCACAAGTGAAAACATCCTTTCTACATCCACGCTGTCAAGACCCCTCAGGATCTTACATGTTTCAATTGGAATAGGTTTTCTTTGTCTATCCTATCCAAACCTGTCAGAATCTTGTACACCTCTATCAAATCTCCTCTCAATCCCTTTGGCTTCAAGGGGAATAGCCCCAGCTTTTCCAATCTAACCTTGTAGCTAAAATCCCTCATCCCTTGAATAATTCTGCACACTCTCAAGGACCCTCAAATCTTTCGTAAAGTGTAGAGACCAGAATGGATGCAATATTTTCCTTGTGGCCGAACCAGAGCTTTATAAAAGTTCAGCCTTCTGATTTTGTACTCAATACCTCTACAAATTCTTTACTAAGATTGCAGAAATGCATTTTTTTATAACTATTATTATTGGAAGTATTTTAGCAGAAAAGCTGAAAGACTCAGTGAAACCTGTATAAATACTATAAATTATACAAGCATGTAAAGGTTTAAAGGTATTAATGCTCGAGCCTGAATAGGATTTTTGAGTAGGTTCCACTGAAACACAGAAAACAAGTGGGTCTGGATCACAATGAAAAAATTAAGTCTTTTTTATTTTACTATCTTGTTTTAATTCTAATACTCATGTATCCGATTTGATAGCTGTAAAAGCCCACACTCAGGTAGGATTTAAAGAACTATTATCATAACTTTCCATCTTCTATTTTAAGAAATATATGCCGTAAAACTGAGCTCAGTAATATTTGTTGATTTGACGCTAAGGGTACCATTTTGTTGCCAAAATGGTATTCACATCACATGTGGCCTTTTGACGGGGCCCATTCCAACCACCATCTTGGGAAGGGCATTAGCGTCGCCATTAACAGCGTGTGCCAGAGGTCTGCAGAGAAGGCAGATTATGATGTAGGCCAGTGTGTACCACTGATTTGACGCCTGTGCTGTCACTTTCGACCTCACCGCTCCAGCAAATGCCCTCTCTTTATTTACAGATACAGCACTGAAACAGGCCCTTCGGCCCACTGAGTCTGTGCTGACCAACAACTACCTATTTATACTAACCAAAGGTGACCGCGGTGACTGCAACAACTACCGTGGAATCTCCCTGCTCAGCATAGTGGGGAAAGTCTTTGCTCGAGTCGCTCTGAACAGGCTCCAGAAGCTGGCCGAGCGCGTCTACCCTGAGGCACAGTGTGGCTTTCGTGCAGAGAGATCGACTATTGACATGCTGTTCTCCCTTCGTCAGATACAGGAGAAATGCCGTGAACAACAGATGCCCCTCTACATTGCTTTCATTGATCTCACCAAAGCCTTTGACCTCGTCAGCAGACGTGGTCTCTTCAGACTACTAGAAAAGATCGGATGTCCACCAAAGCTACTAAGTATCATCACTTCATTCCATGACAATATGAAAGGCACAATTCAACATGGTGGCTCCTCATCAGAGCCCTTTCCTATCCTGAGTGGTGTGAAACAGGGCTGTGTTCTCGCACCCACACTTTTTGGGATTTTCTTCTCCCTGCTGCTTTCACATGCGTTCAAATCCTCTGAAGAAGGAATTTTCCTCCACACAAGATCAGGGGGCAGGTTGTTCAACCTTGCCCGTCTAAGAGCGAAGTCCAAAGTACGGAAAGTCCTCATCAGAGAACTCCTCTTTGCTGACGATGCTGCTTTAACATCTCACACTGAAGAATGCCTGCAGAGTCTCATCGACAGGTTTGCGTCTGCCTGCAATGAATTTGGCCTAACCATCAGCCTCAAGAAAACGAACATCATGGGGCAGGATGTCAGAAATGCTCCATCCATCAATATTGGCGACCACGCTCTGGAAGTGGTTCAAGAGTTCACCTACCTAGGCTCAACTATCACCAGTAACCTGTCTCTAGATGCAGAAATCAACAAGCGCATGGGTAAGGCTTCCACTGCTATGTTCAGACTGGCCAAGAGAGTGTGGGAAAATGGCGCACTGACACGGAACACAAAAGTCCGAGTGTATCAGGCCTGTGTCCTCAGTACCTTGCTCTACGGCAGAGAGGCCTGGACAACGTATGCCAGCCAAGAGCGACGTCTCAATTCATTCCATCTTCGCTGCCTTCGGAGAATACTTGGCATCAGGTGGCAGGACTATATCTCCAACACAGAAGTCCTTGAAGCGGCCAACATCCCCAGCTTATACACACTACTGAGTCAGCGGCGCTTGAGATGGCTTGGCCATGTGAGCCGCATGGAAGATGGCAGGATCCCCAAAGACACATTGTACAGCGAGCTCGCCACTGGTATCAGACCCACCGGCCGTCCATGTCTCCGTTATAAAGACGTCTGCAAACGCGACATGAAATCGTGTGACATTGATCACAAGTCGTGGGAGTCAGTTGCCAGCATTCGCCAGAGCTGGCGGGCAGCCATAAAGACAGGGCTAAATTGTGGCGAGTCGAAGAGACTTAGTAGTTGGCAGGAAAAAAGACAGAGGCGCAAGGGGAGAGCCAACTGTGCAACAGCCCCAACAAACAAATTTCTCTGCAGCACCTGTGGAAGAGCCTGTCACTCCAGAATTGGCCTTTATAGCCACTCCAGGCGCTGCTTCACAAACCACTGACCACCTCCAGGCGCGTATCCATTGTCTCTCGAGATAAGGAGGCCCAAAAGAGAAGAAAGAACAGTAATCCCATATTCCCTGCCACCTACCTACACTAGGGACAATTTACAATGGCCAATTTACCTATCACCTGCAAGTCTTTTGGCTGTGGGAGGAAACTGGAGCACCCAGCGAAAACCCACACGGTCACAGGGAGAACTTGCAAACTCCGCACAGGCAGTACCCAGAATCGAACCCGGGTCCTTGGAGCTGTGAGGCAGCGGTGCTAACCACTGCACCGCCCTCTTAAACACACACAGCAGCAGCAGGAAGGACCCTCCACCAGCGTTACTTAAAGGGATCACTAACAACTTTTAGTTTAGTTGCTGCTTCATTTCTACTGGCTCTGTTTGAGTTTGTAGAAGTGTTTGGTGGTTTGCAGAGTTGTTTAGAGTTGGTGAAGTTGACAAAGAGTGAGCTGCACGTGGAGAAGACCTTAGTGCTGGCTTCAAGGATTCCAGTCAGATCACTTGCTCGCAGTTATGGGTGCTATAGTTACCAGCACTCTTGGGCTGCAGCATGAGAGGGAGATGCAGCAGTGGCAGCAAAGATGAGGACAAACAGCTCACAGAGGGAGTAGGAGGAGGGGTCCCAGTGGGAGGCCTTATCCTCCTAAAGTCTTGTGGGAAAATTTCTCTTACCTCAACCTAAGCCAGGAGCAGAGTGTAAGTCATCTGCAATTTATGAAGGAGGTGCTCACAGCACTCTACCACTTCTAGCATCAGAGCTGCAACTTCAGAGCAGGATAAGGGCAGCCTCCCAGTGGTTGTGATGGTGACTGTGTCCCTGGATTCTTCAGGATCCGCTCAGGCTGGAGCAGGCAACATCTATAACATCTCCCAGTTTGCTGCCAACTGCTGCATAAAAGAGGTGACAAATTTTTATGCCAGGAGAGGGGAATATATTGTGCTGTCTCTGACCAGAGAGAAGCATGTGGAGCGTGCATGTGGCATTGCCAGGATAGCAGTGAAGGGTGCTATCAACTGCACATGAGCAGCTTTGCAGGCACCACATGTAAATGCTGAGGTATACTGCAACCGCAAAGATTACCACTCATTGAATGTGCAGCTGGTGTGCAGCCATGGTCAGCACATCATTCTGGTAAATGCCCACTATCCTGGCAACAGCCATGAAGGCTTTATCCTGTTCCAGTCTGCTGTTCCCTCAGAATTTGAGCCATCATGTCGAACCAGAGGATGGCTGTTAGGCGATAAGGGCTATCCACTTAATATCTGGCTCATGACTTTGCTCAACAACCCAGCCACATGTGGCCATTATGCATACAATGAGAGCCATGCTGACACATGAAACATCATAGAGAAGACCATTTGGGTGCTGAGGCAACAGTTTATTTGCCTGGATCACTTTGGAGGATCCCTGCAGTATGTGCCAGAGAGTGTGTACTGATTCATGGTGGTCTTGTTTATCATCCACATCCTGGCCATCATGAGGGCACAGCCCTTGTCACCAGGGATATGTCAAGGAGCTCAGGAGCAGAAGGGGGAGAGGAGGAGGAAGAGAGGAAGTATCCCACACATTCCCTTTCCAGCCAGCCTGATCGCCTCAGTCAACATGGCTCCACTGAACACAATATCAAATCCCCAGAGTACCACAGACCTTACTATCCCACTGTTATGGACCATCACAGCGTCCTGAATGCTAAAGTAAAGGCAACCACAAAACAAACATTCCAAACCAGCGTTATCCAACAAATCACCCAATATTTCACACAAGTGTCAACTAATCAATCATGCCTTTGCCTGGCCAAACTGTTCCTATGCAGTGCTATCCCAATAGCTGCAGCATGTCTCAGGGAAGGCTGCTGACATTCAGTGGGGGAGACTGCAGATGGTCTTGCAGGGGGCTGTTGAGTGGCTCTGGACCGTGAAGGTCTGGCCTCAGATTGCACCACCTCGGAATGGGCAACAGCTGTTTCGGATGGTTGGCTGATGGGCAAACAGCAAGGGCACTGACAGAGAGGCAGCGAAGGGAACACAAATGCTACCATCCTGAAGGTGGACATCAGGTTCATGTTCCACCGAGCCACTGCCATTGCCCCAGGGACTGCCTCAGCAATCCTAGTAATCTGCTGAGCACAGATTTCTATACTGTGGTGAGACCCTGAAAGCCCCTTTGACCACTGGTAAGCACAGCCATGATGGCAGCAGACTTGGCCTGCATGGCAACAAGCTGAGATTTCTGGACTTCATTCTGACCTTCCATTGCAGCACTCAGGTGTTGGGTGGCTTCTGCTTGAGCGGCAATGGAAGCTGAGCCATTGGCCATCAGATGCTGCGCCATGGATGGATTTGCATGTGTTCTCATGGGGTCAGCCACCACTTCCACTCTGGAAAGGATGGGCTGTAAGCTTTGTGCAAAGCCCTATGCCAAGTTGGTACTGGATTCCTCCATGCTCCTTGACCGTGACACCAGGCTTTCTGGCAGGCCTGTCTATGCAGCAAGCATTTCTGTGTGCATACTCATCAGACCTTTACAATATACCACCCCACCAAAATCCTCTGTTTAGTCCTCTGCAGCACAACTCATGTGTGACCTTGCCCTCCGGGCAGCTGGCACCTGCTCTATCCTTTTCCCCTTCCCCTGGCTATAAGTCACTCATGTCCGGTGACTCACCAGGTGCAGATCCCACCTCTAGGCTACCCTCTAAATTAAACGTAGTGCCAGTTTCTGAGCTGGTGGCTGTGAGTGTGAGATTAGGTGACACTTTTTTTTCATCAGCGCCCTACTCCTCTTGCACTTCACTCTTCCATATGAGTAGTGGACCAGGTGGCTGATCTTAGGCATCTGAAAGGATAAAGGCACAAGAGTAGGGTTGGGGTGATGGAAGAGTGGGGAAAGCAAGAGTTGCAATGCTTACACCATCTGCAGCTTGTACATTAGAAGAGATTGTGGGATGAGTGGCAAGTGGGTGTGAGAAGGTGGATTAGTTAGGCACATACCATCATCTTCAATGGTTTCAGCCCTCTGCTGGCCATGACACCAGTCCCGACTACTTCAATGATGTCCACCACAGTCTCTTCCATTGGGATGAGGCTTGTGCTTGTCTCCCACTGGTTTGGTGTTGCTGCCTCCTGTTATGGGCCACTTTGACCTGCAAGAGAGAGCAAGAGAGAGAGAGCGACGTGAGTCAGTGACTGTAGTACAATGTATTTGGATGATGTGGCTGTCATGATTGAATAGCTAGTGGTATGTGCATGCTAAGAGTTGTGGTTGTGAGGCTTGAAGCAGTACTAAGTGTGTGACAATGAGGTTAGGCTATGAATATGAGATCAGAGTTGTGCTTGATAGAGACTGTTAGTAGGTGAGTGCACGTGGGATGGTGAATGGAACATTGTAAGAAGCTAGTGGTTAATTTGTGAGGATATGGCATTTGAAGATATTCACTGACCTTAACCCACTCATGTGAAGTCATTAAACTTCTTCCTGCACTGCATTCAGGTCCTCTGGGCTAGATTGCTGGCATTGATTGTGACTGCTATCTGCTCTGACTGTCTTCTTAGTATCTGTCTTGAGGACCTCCTGGGCCTTTTGGGAAAAGGACCTCTCTCCCCTGTCCTCCTGCAACAAGGCTTCCAGTGTTGTATTGAAGAACCTTGGAGCACGCTCATTGACCTGTTGCCTCATTTCCGCTCTTCTTTCTGCTCAGAGACTCCAGTTGCAGCACCTGTTGCAGCCTGAATGCACCTTGCCTTGAAGAGCTACCTTTAAGTAGCTAAAGCTAGCTTTAAGTGGTGTTGGCCTGGGATGAACTTGGGCTCCTTGATGAGGTGTGTAGCCACTCAACAGCACATTTAGCGCTGGGTCGCACACCACTAGCATTTTAATTTGCTGATAGTACGAAGTTTGCATGCTGCCTGTATCACTACAATGGCCGCAGGTTAATCCCTGTACCCTTTTTCCAGCCTAACCCAATTTTTCCCCTATAATGCCTAAAATAAATGCAACTGAATATGCAACAAATCCATGGCTAATGACTAGGTTTTTTGCAACTTGTAGGTTAATACTAAGATTCCCCTGTGGGATATTTCTGCAATCCAGTATGTAAAGGTTCATCTGCATCTGAATAATGTGCCATGGATGTAAACACATTTCAGATGGACAATTCACGGAGAAATACGGTAAACTTTCTGATCTAAGGGCACTGTGCACCCTAATGGTTTGGCACATTTGTCATACAAACCCAAAGTAAATTATTTTTGCACCTAATTTCCCTGAGGTGAGTTCATTCTCAACTTAGGCACAGCTTGAGGTACAGCTTTGCAGGTTGTAGATTAGTGGTGGGAGCAGAAAATGGCGAGCAGGTGAAATTTAGAAGGATGTGCATGCAAGAAATTAAAGTTAAGTGCCAGGGTATAGGGATAGATAGCTGATAGGCTTAGAAAATGTTTAGAAGTTATTTCAACCTATTGGTAGTCATTACAAAGTGTAAAGGGAAAAGTGCAAAGAAGTAGAAGGCAAAAATGAAATGAAGGGAAGCCCATTGAGTAGGCATGAGCATTTAGGCTCACGTGAGAATGCCACCCAGCACTCAACCTGTTGTTGCATGGTTGCTAAATTGGAGTTATAAGGAAGGTGTCTCCCTTTGTCACTCTGTGACACTATCTCAATAGATCAACACTGTAGCGAGCCTAAAAGAAGGCAGAGGTAGGCTACTGTCTACACTGAATACTTCTGACAGGTGCTCCCTGTGTACACTCTAATGCCTTCACCAAAATGGTGTCCAGCACAGTCAGCAGCAAAGATTTGTGCCCGATCTGCGGACACCATTTTGGAGGCAAATGGCATCACAGCCACAGAGCTGCATTTTCCAGCCCTCTTCATTCTGTGTGCGCTGCTCAAGATAAAAGATGATAAACTGTGAGTTTGGACATTTCCCTGGCACTGGACATACTGATAGTACTCTCGACTGTTCAAACTCATTCCCCACAGGCACCTTAACAGTATTAAGATAAAGAATGCTTTCAATTCATCTGTCTGAACTAACGTTGAACCCAGGCGATAATGTAAAAGAATACTATGGGGTTAATTTCTGAATGTGTACTTCCTGCAGGTGCATCAGGAGTACTATTTGCAATAGGTGCTACACCAGGAATCTTCCTTACTTGCCATCCAAGTTGATTAACTCTTTCCAATCTTCACAGAGCAGGGCTAGCTCCACATTCCCAGTAGGACCTGCACTCGCAGGGAACAAGAGTTGATTCCATCCCACTTTAATTTGAGCAATGATTCATTGCCACGATTGTGGAATTGCAGAATTGTAAAATACTGGAGCGTGGGAAACAACATCATAAAACTGTAGACATCTCTGTGACGGCAAATTGTGATTTTTTTTGCAACATTTTGGTGAGCAGTAAAGTCAGCAACTACTTCCTGCATTACTAAAGATTTTTTCACAATTTTAAAGTGTGATGGATTAGGCAATTCATCTCTCTTTCCCCACCAACTTAAAACCTTCAAGGTATCTCTATACACTGACTTGTGCTGCTGACCTCTCCAGGAACTTAAATCTTTGCTTCCATAGCCCAGTGGTGTTCTCAGTGATGTTTCTGGTGGTCCCATATCTGTGATTGTACCTGAGCTGTTCAGGCATGGTGGTATTGCGGAGGGAAGTCATCAGCCACCTGTGCAGGCAGTAGCTCTTGTCCCCGAGCAATCACACTCTTACATTCCTGGAAGGGTGAAATGGTGGAGTGATGATTGTGTGTTGCAGGCTGAAAGCAGTGAGACAGGTACCTGAGAAACTGTCACGGACTTACGTGATCCTTCTGCGGTTATCACACACCAGCTGAACATCGGTTGCGTGATCACCTTTCCTGTTGACAAAAGCTGTTGGCTCATCTTTTGGTGACTTGATGTCCAAATGAGTGCAGATTATAATGTCCAGAACACGAGCGAAGCAAGCCACTGCTGCAGTTCCTAGCGCTCTGGTGTTCATGGGAAAGGTCATACATTGGTTGGTCCTGCAAATAGGGCATTGGTGAGCTAATAGCCATGATGATCTTGATAACCTCTGGCTAAGCATGGGCACTTGGGCCCAGAAGCAGCATGTCCTGTTGCAGGGGGTGGCAAGAACAGCGACTTCCTACCTGTCTCTGAGAGGAACAGGATCCTCATTCAGTGCTCCTCAGTCACATCAGGAAAAGTGATTCTCGGCCTACAGTCCCTGGGGGAAGGGTAAGACCTTTTAGAAATAGCTTCCTTTACCTGCTGTCCTCCAACAAGCAAATCTTCTGCTAGTCTTGGTTGTTGAGGTTGCTGCTACTTCTGATCTTTTTCTTTCAACTGTTCCTCAGTCCAAAATAATAAAGCAAGAATGGCAACCATTAAAAGTTGTGCAAGATTGAAGTCAAGCAAAACAAAAGACAGAAACAGTCAATCTCCAAGTTCAAAAATCCCTTGGAAACACACCGAGAACAATAGCCTACAGATCCATATGATCGGAAAATTCTGATGAAAGGTCATTGACCTGAAATGGTAACTACTGGGTTGAATTTTATTGGGCCTGCAAGAGCGGACTGGGAGGCAGGGGGAGGGTAGTGGAAAATGGCGAGGGAAGGCATGGGGTGGCATGCCGTCGCCTTCCTGCCGCCACTATCATTTTACCATTGGCAGATGGGCCCTCCGTCGTGTGGGGAGACTGCCTGGTGAACCCTGGGTCTGAATGCCTGCAGTTAACTTTGCTTTTATATAGTGTTTTCAGTTAGTTTGTCAGTGTCTGAAGCCAATCCCATGAAGTTTTAGTCAGTGGCTGGACTGGTGGACGAGGCTTCTTATCTCGCCAGTTGAAATTACATTGGGCTCCTAATTACATCATAAAGCCCGATATGCAGGCATTCATGAAGCCGTTGTCTGCTTCCAGCCAACATCTCAGCCACCAAAAACCTGACAACTTTTCACATTGGATCCTACATTATACACAGTTCTCAATGCATATTGGTAATGAATCATTCTTTATGCATGTCTTGTTGCATTTGCTCTGCATCTCGGATCACAGAACGTTAAGGATAATGAATATGCTTACTGACATCTTTGGCCCTCCAGCAGAGTTTAGTCTGTACCATTCTACATTTAGTTGGGCTTCATTGTCAATCACCATGTGATTGCAAAAACACTTTTAGTTTAAATTTATTTACTTTTAACCTCTGTTAGGTTTCTACACACTTTTGCTCTCCACTACATCTGAAAATTTATTATTCCCTCTGATGCATTGCAGTAAAGAAAAATTGGCTTGAAATTTCATGAAAACTTGTGCCTGCCACCTGCTCCACTCAGTACAGCACAATTTTCCAATTGGTTCCAAAAATAACATATGTAGGGTCTGACAACGGCCTTCCTGCCCAGAGGTCAATTCAGGCACTTAAGTGGCCTATCACTGGCCACTTAAGGGCTTCTTCCTGCTGCCGCTGGGATTTAACCAGTGATGAGGGGCCTCCGCCAGGCGGGGAAGTCGCTCAGTTATACAAGGCAACCTCCCTGCGGGATTGGGATGGCTTTCCTCTGTGGACAATCTGTGGCCTATGTAGGGCCTCCGCTGGGAAAAAGTCCACCTTTCTGAACCCCCTCCCTCTGTACTAAATGCCACCCTCCCCCTCCCCCTTGCCAGAGCCTGCCAGTCTGGCCACGGTGACCCCACCTCACTCACCTTTGATCCGGGCTCCAACGTTGGGCCTGTGTCCAAGGCCTCTTACAGCACCAGCAGTAGCCACCCGCATTTAAGGCCCGGCACAAGGAGCCCCACCATCGCCACAAAATACAGCCCGTGTTGTGGCGTGTAGTTGTGCAAAATTGTTCCTCTTTATCCCAAGGAAGTAAGGTGCCACAAGCTCTAATTCTCCTCTCTAATCTTTTATTAGTAGATGCTTTGTGAATTTATTATGAGAATACTGGTAACAGCCACTATGCTGTTCTTCAACTAAAACATTTTTGCATTCTTTCTACTCTTCTAAGTTTAACTATGAGTAAATGTTGGCCATTGATTGTGCCAATTCTGGTTCACCACATTGCTCACTGCAACATATTCAAATGACAAACTTATGAAATTTTGGAGTAAATTCACGACAAGTTCGGTGTGCAAGGTGGTGAAATTTGTGGTGTATGTCATCGATCCTGCCGTTTCCTGAAATTCTGGGCCACCGTCTTTTTACATATTTATCTTGGGATTTATACTGTTCAGTTATACTGTACAAAATGAAGAGAAAGAATCATTTTTCAGTTCACTGTGGTTCTGGAGAGCTGATTTAAGCTGTCTTGAACATCCCTATATAACTCTCAATTCAAACTTTAATAACATAAAAGGAAAAGGAAAAGCTGAAATTGTATACCAATAATTTTAACAGATGTGACAGAAGAAGTGAGAAGAACCCTAGTAAAAAATAGCAGTGTCTACCTAGGCTTATGTGCAACTGCAGCAACATACTACAGAGTGTATTATCAGAGGAATTATTGTTTATTGCACATAGGTACATTTTTACTTAGAATTAGATTAGTGTCTGATTCTATTGATTTTGTTAATACTGTCACAACTCAACTTTAATCCGTGTTTAAATTTATTTTATGCAATAATAGGTAATTGTATAAACTGGTGATGAAGGTACTGATTTCATGACATCTCATGAAAAAAAGCTGATGCATTTGGTAGGAGGGACTTAGATGCCAATTTACATCACGGCATGTTATTAAAATGCTTTGCTTAGGGAGGAAATTGGAGCAGGGAAACCCAGCTAATTAGTACCTCATTTAAACAGAGAGAAGGGATGTGTACTTCAGATGTGATTCCACAGTTGTTGGAATTTCAGATTTGGGTCCAACAGCATTTGTGTTTAAATTCCAACTTTATCATTGCAGTGAACTGTACTGAATACATGTTTTCAGCAACTCGAGCTGAAAACCATAGATACAAATGTTTACGGCGAGCTGCAGTTAAGTCTCTTTGGTTGCCAGTGAAGGCTTTCGAAAGCCCATTAACTAAAACTTCTCAGTTTAAACACTGAAAAAGCTATTTTGCAGCAAGTTAAATAATTTTGCTCAATGCTGCAATTTGTGTCTTTATTAATTTAGAAATCTTAGGAATGATTCCACAATTGAGCACTCCTGGAAAGAAGCAGGGAGTGTTGTTATGGAAACCATGGGCCTGGTTAAAATCAGGGCTGAAAGATTGCCCCATTGAAGGACATGATGGAGAGCAAGATGTAGTTTGTGACTCAGCCATTACACTGAAAGACAGCAAGAGGTTGTGCATGTGAGAGCATGCAATCAAATGATGTTAATCAGGTGGAAATAACTTTAAGACCTGATTTTGGACCTGAAGTGGACACTGAACATGGAATGTGAGCCACAATCATGTGGCCCATAACTGGACATTGGGGATCATTAATATTATTTTGGCAAGCTGTTGCTGACTGTCATACCTCCATGAGAACGATTTTGGAATTTTATTGAACTTAGCTTTTGTTGACGGCCAGTGAAGAATTCCCGAGTGGAGCAGATCCAGCTCCTGCATTGCTCATTGTTATCTCATTTGTCAGATGTAGGATTTTTTGGTCCTCTTTTGGTTCCGACATGAA